>NC_057742.1:6993913-7092933 GCF_004010195.1 Chiloscyllium plagiosum
ATGTGTGTGGAGGTGCAGGTGAATTTGTGGCGGATATGGAAGGATCCCTTGGGGCCTTGGAGGGAAATAAGGGGGGAGGTGTGGGCGCACGTTTTGCATTTCTTGCGGTTGCAGGGGGAAGGTGCCGGGAGTGGAGGTTGGGTTGGTGGGGGGTGTGAACCTGACGAGGGAGGCGCGGAGGGAGTGATCTCTCCGGAACACTGATTGGGGTAGGGAGGGAAATGAATCCCTGGTGGTGGGGTCTGTTTGGAGGTGGCGGAAATGATGGAGGATGATCTGTTTGGAGGTGGCGGAAATGACAGAGGATGATCTGTTTGGAGGTGGTGGAAATGACAGAGGATGATCTGTTTGGAGGTGGTGGAAATGACAGAGGATGACAGTGGCTTCATGGTCATCATTCAACTTTTAACATCTACCATGGCAGGACTTGAACCTAAGCCCCAAGACATTACCTGGATTATTGGTCAAGCAATAATACTACTAGACCTTGGGAAGACAGCAAGGCAGGTACAGGCGTGATTCCTTGTGATCACTCAATACTCTCATCTCAGTGCTCCCGAGTGGAAGGGCTGCTGAAAAATCATGTTTAGCTTTGTCAAAGTACTAAAAAATACTGGGAGTGGGATGGGCAGGGTGATGTCTTGTGCGGGTAGGGAAAGGAGAATTATTAAACTCTCATGGTGGCTCGTCAAAGGGATGGAAAAGATCGTTCTCGTCCTTGTTTAAATATTAGGATAAAATGTCAACTTACATTCATTCCTGTCACTGAATGAATAATTTATGCAGGTGACATTTAATACACATTCATATTCTCAGAAGAACACTGAGTTCCCTGAGTTACTATGTCTATCTAATTACTCTTGATTTTCTTCAAAGATCCCTTGAGCTGCATCAAAGAACACATCAACTCAATCAATTTACTGTCCTCGCCCACAATGATTGTGGATGGTTTTACATTTTAACTCAAGGCTTGAATACTCACTTTCAAGAGAGAAATACCTGGAGGTGGTTAAGAAACACCAGGTAGAATGGGTGTTTATTCAGTAATGTCACTATTGTTCTATGTGTTCCAGAAGGTCGACCTTCACACTGGTGAACTGACACTTGCTGTATTGACAGGACAGCAGTCTACTGACTCTTCCCTCCCAGTGAAGTGAGGATGGAACAGGTCCAATTCCGAATGTCAGCCCTTGGCTTTGTTCAAAACGATGCAAACGTCAAGAGATTTCATTCAATGCCAGCCTGTTGAATCCCAGGCAGGCATTTCTGGTTTAAAAAATGAATGAGTCTCATTTTGAATTAATTCTGTCAGAAACAGCTTTCTAAATGAATTTGCAAATGTTTATTTGACTCAGTCTTTACACTGATGAGAAGTATCTTTACTTGATCTTTTTCTGCCTTGATAGATAGATGGAGATAGATAGATGGAGGGATGGATGGATGGAGAGATGGATATGGTTTGATGGAGAGATGGATATGGATGGATGAAAGGATGAATAGAGGGATGGATGGAGAGTGAATTGTTGGATGTTTATTTGTAAAAAGAGAGGAGGTCCTATTTGATCTCAGAGTATGAGTAATACAGTAAAGACTGTATTTATTGCCTATTCTGAGGCAACCTTGACATTTCACTCAGAGTGAAATAACAGAGATTTGTTCAGAAAGGCTTCCAAAGATTAAGAAGTCAAAGATAAGCAAAATGGAATGAGATACAAATCATTGGACAGAACAGGCTCTCAATAGGTTGAGTGGGTTCGACCTGTTTCGATGAGTCAGCATTCTCACTTCTAACATCTCCCTGGTGTAGAATGCGCTGCACTGTTAAACCAATGATGATTCCACTTCTTTTAGAAAGTGAGCGATAGACTGTTAAAAGGCTTTTGCAAATTGAACAGTTCAATCTTGAGTGATGTGAAACCACATTCTGGTGAAGCCTTTGAATGCTGAAGATGTTTTTTAGCCAGCCTTATATTGAAGCTTTAGCATGAAGTTTATTGCCTTGATATTCTAAGCCTATTAAGCCTATTAAAATGCTAATTTTAATTAAAATGCATTAGCCCGATGCCATTAGTTTTATTGTTACACATTACCTTGTTGGGCTTTACCTCAGGCCTCTTTATAACAGATCTAATCCATGCAAATCAGGAAAGTGTCTACCACTTGGCTAATGATTTAACTGACTTTACTCACTGACTGTTGAACAGTAGGTAGATTCTCCCTGGAATCCAGACCAATATTAATCCTTCATCAGAATTACCAGAAGTGACTAGAGTCATAGAGTCATAGAATCGTACAGCATGGAAATAGACGGATTTTGCCTGTCCTCGGATGCTGCCTGAATTGCTGTGCTCTTCCAGCACCACTGATCCAGCTTCAGTCCAACCCGTCCATGTTGACCAGATATCCCAACCTAATCTAGTCCCACTTGCCAGAACACGGCCCATACCCTCCAAACCCTTCCTAACTATACACTCATCCAGATGCCTTTTAAATCTTGCAATTGTACCAACCTCCATCAGTTCCTCTGGCAGCACATTCCATGCATGTACCACCCTCTATGTGAAAACGTTGCCTGTTAAGTCCCTTTTATATCTTTCCCCTCTCACCCTAAACCTATGCCCTTTAGTTTTGGACTCCCCCACCCCAGGTTAAAGACCTTGTCTATTTACTCTATGTATGCCCCTTATGATATTATAAACCTCTACAAGGTCACCTCTCAGCCTTCAATTCTCCAGGGAAAACAGTCCCAGCCTATTCAACCTCTCCCTATAGCTCAAATCCTCCAACCCCTGGCAACATCCTTGTAAATCTTTTCTGAACCCTTTCAAGTTTCACAACATCCTTCCGATAAAAAGAAGACCAGAATTGCATGCAATATTCCAACAGTGGCCTAACCAATATCTTGTACAGCTGTAACATGACCTCCCAACTCCTATACTCAATGCTCTGACCAATAAAGGAAAGCATACCAAACACCTTCTTCACTATCCTATCTCCCTGCGATTCTATTTTCAATTAGCTATGAACCTGCACTCCAAGGTCTCTTTGTTTAGCAACACTCCCTGGGCCTTATCATTAAGTGTATAAGTCCTGCTAGGATTTGCTTTTCCAAAATGCAGCACCTCGCAATTATCTAAATTAAATTCCATCTACCGCTCCTGAGCGTCAAGCCACTGATACAATGGCAGCACAGAATTGGGATCTAGAATTCACTCAGGCATTGGGTTCCTGACTCCATTCTGGCCCTATATTTCAAAGTTATTTAATTTGCTGTAGAATGCAAGGTTGTGAAAGGTGCAGTATAAATGCAGGGCACTTCCTTTTCAGATCTAGTTACTTTATAAATGCTACATTAAGAAATCAATGGGTCTTGAGATGCGAGTATATATCAAAGTCAGGCATTGGCTTTCACAGTTTCGGGAAGAACGGAACTGACAAACAAGCGTGTTGTACAGAAAGGCATGACTTGTCAATTCAACATGCAGAGGCCATTGCTGTTTAGAACGGTTCCTGCATTTCAATGTGACCATGCTTCCACAGTACTCCAATGAGACAAAGTCGGAGACCAAATGGATGCAATTCATAACTGCAAAACTATTTGAGAGGAGTCTTTGTTAAAACCAAAATTAATCAGTGCAATTGTAGATTACTCAATAAATTGTTAATCTTTATTTTTTATTTTTTAACCTTAAGAAACCCTATTATCAGCTTTAACAGCATCCCCAATAAACAGTGAGAACTCACAATTTCCTATCTGTCTGATATGGAACACATCCTTTTTCTTTGTGGGGTCATAACCCAATTCATAAACCTGGAGTATTTAGGATCCATGCTGTCAATGGCAAAATCTGTCTGGAGACCTCCTGGCTGTATCCTCTGCAGGAGGTGGGACATTATAAAAGCATGACTGTACACAGACAATGGATAGTCTTCAAGGAATTACTGCATGACTTACAACAACTATACATTCCTTCAAAGTGCAAAAATTCAAAGAAGGTCAGTCAACTGTGGCTATCAACTGAAGTTCAGGATTGAATAAGATTAAAGGAAAAGGCCATTAAGTTGACAGAAATTTCATTAATTCTGAGGAATGGAAGGTTTATAGAATGCAGCAAAGGAGGACCCAGAAACTAATAAGGAAAGGGAGAATAGAATATGAATGCAGTCCAGCAAAATCCATAAAAAAGACCGTAAAAGCTTCCATAGGTACATAAAAATGAAATGTTTGGCTAAAATGAATGTAGGTCCATTACAGACCGAGTCAGAAGAATTTATATTTTGTGTCTGTGTTTATTGAGAAAGATATCAGAAATCTCCCTGAACTAGAGATTCAAGAAATAGAGCATGAGGAGTTTAAGGAAATTAATATTTATAAGAAGATCTGTAAGAAGAAATTCATCAGGCTGAAAACTGATATTTCCCCAGGACTTGATGGTCTTCACTCCAGAATGTTAAAGGGAATGGCTCTCGAGATAATCAGTGCATTGATGACTATTTTCCAAAGTTCGATGGATTCTGAAATGATTCCTGCAGGTGGAAGATAGCAAATGACACCCAGAAGGGAGCAAAGAGAAAACAGGAACTACAGAGCTGCTCGCCTTCCAAGCGTAGTGGGGAAAATACTCAAATCTATTATAAACGTTGGGACAAATACACAGTTAGATGATAAAGATCTGATTGAGCGAATCATTTATTATGAAGCTATTGGAGTTTGTTTGAAAATGTTACTCACAAACTTGATAAAGGAGAGCCAATAGAATCATAGAGATGTACAGCACGGAAACAGGCCCTTCAGTCCAACCTGTGCATGCTGACCAGATATCCCAACCCAATCTAGTCCCACCTGCCAGCACCCGGCCCATACCCCTCCAAACCCTTCCTATTCATATACCCATCCAACTACCTCTTAAATGTTGCAATTGTACCAGCCTCTACCACTTCCTCTGGCAGCTCACTCCATACAGGTACCACCCTCTGTGTGAAAAAGTTGCCCCTTAGGTCTCTTTCATATCTTTCCTCTCTCACCCTAAACCTAGGCCCTCTAGCTCTGGGCTCCCTCACCCCAGGGTAAAGACTTTCTCTATTTATCTATCCATGCCCCTCATGATTTTATAAATCTCCATAAGGTCACCCCTCAGCCTCCGACACTCCAGGGAAAACAGCCCTGGCCTACTCAGCCTCTTCCTATAGATCAAATCCTCCAACTCTGGCCATGATTTGGAGATGCTGGTGTTGGACTGGGGTGTACAAAGTTAAAAATCACACAACACCAGGTTATAGTCCAACAGGTTTAATTGGCAGCACACTAGCTTTCGGAGCGACGCTCCTTCATCAGGTGATTTTGGAGGGCTCGATCATTACACAGAATTTGCAGTGTGATGTAACTGAAATTATACATTGAAAAATTGATTGTCTGTTAAGCCTTTCATCTGTTAGAATACAGTGATAGTTTCACTTCTTTCATGTGTAAATCACAAAACCCTTTTTTTTAAAGTTGCATTCTTGGGTTAGCTCTTCAACATATTGTCTAGCTATCACCATTGTTAACAGCCTCCAGTCTGAAAAACAGTCCTCCACCACCACCATCTGTCTTCTACCTTTGAACCAGTTCTGTATCCAAATGGCTAGTTCTCCCTGTATTCCATGAGATCTAACCTTGCCATCCAGTCTCCCATGGGGAACCTAGTCGACAGCTTTACTGAAGTCCATATAGATCACGAGAGTGTGGTGCTGGAAAATCACAGCAGGTCAGGCAACATCCGAGGAGCAGAAAAATCCATGTTTCAGGCTGGAGTCCTTCATCAGAAAGGAGGCTGGAGTTTCCGGGGGAGGAGTAGGGTTGCTGAGAGTATTATAGGTAGATGGTGGTGGGGGTAATGGTGATAGGTCAGAGAGGAAGGTGGAGTGGATAAGTGGGAAGAAGATGGACAGGTAGGACAGGTCATGAGGGTGTTGCTGAGCTGGAAGGTTGGAACTGGGCTAAGGCGGAGGGAAGTGAAATGAGGAAACTGGTAAAATCCACATTGATGCCATGGGGTTGGAGGGTCCTGAGGTGGAAGATGAGGCATTCTTCCTCCAGGCGTCAGGTGGTAAGGGAATGGTGATGGAGGAGGCCCAGGAGCTGTATGTCCTTGGCAGAGTGGGAGGGAGTGATGGGGTTGGTTGGTGCTGGTGTCCCGGAGATGTTCTCTGAAGCGCTCTGCAAGTAGGCGATCTGTCTCCCAATATAGAGGAGACTGCATTAGGAGCAATGGATACAGTAAATGACATGTGTGGAAGTGTAGGCGAAACTTTGATGGATGTGGAAGGCTCCTTTGGGGGCGTGGACAGAGGTGAGGGGGGAAGTGTTGGTGCAAGTTTTGCAATTCCTGCGGTGGCAGGGGAAGATGCCGGGAGTGGAGGGTGGGTTGTTGGGAACCATGGACCTGATGAGGTAGTCCCAGAGGGAACGATCTTTACAGAAAGTGGATAGGGGTGGAGAGGGAAATACATATCTGGTGGTGGGGTCCGTTTGTAGATGGCGGATATGGCGGAGGATGATGCGATGTATACGAAGGTTGGTGGGGTGGAAGGTGAGGACCAGAGGGGTTCTGTCCTTGTTGCGGTTGGAGGGGTGGAGTTTGAGGTGCAGGAATTGGATGAGAGGGCATCATCAACCACGTGGGAGGTGAAATTGCGGTCTTTAAAGAAGGAGGCAATCTGGTGTGTTCTGTAGTGAAACTGGTCTTCCTGGGTGGCAGGCGCGGTGGAAGTGGAGGAATTGGGAATAAGAGATAACAATTTTACAGGAGGCAGGTTGGGAGGAGGTATAGTCTAGGTAGCTGTGGGAGTTGGTGGGTTTGTAGAAAATGTCAATGTTGAGTTGGTCACCATTGATGGAGATGGAAGGGGAGGGAGGTGTCTGAGATAGCCCAGGTGAATTTAAGCTTCGGGTGGAATGTTTTGGTGAAGTTGATGAACTGCTCAATCTCCTTGTGGGAGCATAAGGTGGCACCGATGCAGTCATCAATTAGCAAAGGAAAAGGTAGAGAGTGGTGCCGGCGTAACTGTGGAAGATAGACTGTTCACTGAGCAGACAAAGAGACAGGCATAGCTGGGGCCCATGTGGGTGACCATGGCTACCCCTTTCAACTGGAGGAAGTGGGAGGATTCAAAGGAGAAATTATTGAGGATGAGGTTCAGTTCAGTCAAACGAATTCAGCCAGTGGAAGGTACTCTTGGGGATGTCGGGAGAGGAAGAAACGGAGGGCTTGAAGGCCCTGGTCATAGTGGGTGGAGGTGTATAGGGACTGGATGCACATGGTGAAGATGAGGTGTTGGGGGCCAAGGAAACAGAAGTCTTGAAGAAGGTGGAGGGTGTGGGTGGTGTTCTGAATATATGTGGGGAGTTCCTGGCCAGGGGGAATAGGACAGTATCGAGGTAGATGGAGATGAATTCGGTGGGGCAGGAGTAGGCTGAGGCGATAGGTCAGCCGGGGTAGTCAGGCTTGTGGATCTTGGGTAAGAGGTAGAACTTGGCAGTGTGGGATTCCCGAACTATGAGGTTGGAAGCTGTGGGTGGGAGATCCCCCGAGGCGATGAGGTTGTGTATGGTCTGGGAGATGATGGTTTGGTGATGGTTTGTACACAGATCTCTGAAAGTTGCCACCCAGGTAAATAGTGCGGTGAGGAAGGCATATGGCGTACTTGCAGGGTGTACATGTGGGGTTCTACACCACAATACTTTGCAATGCAAATTCTTGGAAACCAGATGGAAATGATGTGCATTTGAAAGGTTTTGTGGGTCTTGTTTTCTGAAAAGTTGAATTAACTCTGCACATTCCCCGATGAGCCTTCTCACTATATAGGACTGAAGTTAGGGGTAGGTTTTTCACTCAGCGAGTTGTAAGTTCATGGAATGCCCTGCCAGTAGCAGTGGTGGACTCTCCCTCTTTATGGGCATTTAAGCGGGCATTGGATAGGTATATGGAGGATAGTGGGTTAGTATAGGTTAGGTGGGCTTGGATTGGCGCAACATCGAGGGCCAAAGGGCCTGTACTGCGCTGTATTCTTCTATGTTCTTCTATGTTCTATGTTCCTCAGCCACGCATTCATCTGCTCTATCCTCCTATTCCTACCCTCACTAGCTCGCAGCACCAGGAGTAATCCAGATATTATTACCCTTGAGGACCTCCTTTTTAAATTCCTGCCTAACTCTCTATATTCTCCCTTCAGAATCTCATCCTTTTCCCTTCCTATGTCATTGCTTCCAATGTGTGCAATAACCTCCTGCTGAGCCACCCCCTTGAGAACATTCTGCACCCTCTCTAAGATATCCTTGATCCTGGCACCAGGAAGGCAACACACCATTCTGATTTTTTGCTGCTGGCCACAGAAACATCTGTCTATGCCTTGGACGGGAGAGTCCCCTAATACAATTGATCTCTTGGAACCCAACGTATCCCTAATTACATTAGAACCAGTCTCGATACCAGAGAATTGGCTGTTTGTGCTACATTCCCTGAGAATCCATCATCCCCTACATTTTCCAAACAGCATACTTGTTTGAAATAGGGATAGCCACAGAAGACTCCTGTACTACCTGCCTATCTCTCTTACCTTTCCTGGAGTTAATCCATCTATGTGACTGCATCTGCAACTTTTCTTCCTTCCTATAACTGCCATCCATCACACCCCCTTGATCTTATAAATTTCTCATTGCGTCTAACTGTTGGTCCAAACGATCCATTCGATCTGATAGGATTAGCATTTATTGCAGATATAATCCTCAGTAACACCAAAATCTCCCAAAACTCCCACAACTGATAAGAAGAGCATACCACTCTACTAACGATCATTTTTGCTTCTTCCAATCTACAGACCCAGAAAATAGCACCGTCTTATTCTTCTACAAACACTGCTCCAAGGCTAACTTAATACTTATGGCTTATATTTTTAAGTTTAATCAAGTGACATATCTCAAGTAAAACATATAATCAAGAAAGAACCCACTCTACACACTACTGCAGACTTACAGCAAGGCTATACTTAAAATTACTAATTTATCTGTTTCTGTGTTGTGACCTCTCCCAAACAAGTTCCTCCAAGATCACTTGTGAATTTCATTGTTTGTTAATTTTCTTAGATGCTCTCTGATGTCCGGCGATACATGAATTCAACAGCAATGGCAGTAACTGTGCAGGTTCACTGTTGTGTCATTAACAGTGTGGGTTTCTCTCTCTCTCTCTCTCTCTTTCTCCTGCACTGACCTGATCATGTACTGCCTTTGTCTATCCCTCGCCCTTTTAAAAGTGATGCTGTTTTGACTTTTCTTCCTTCCAACGTTCCAAAACAATGCAACATATAAAACAATAATTTCTGCTCCTGGAATTCGAGGAAATCACCTCCAACACCTAAAATATCTCAAAAAAGGAGCAGCCTGCCACAGCCAGGAATGTTTCCTGTCCTCCATTTTGGATTACCCAGAATCCAATCTTGTTACACTTAGAGTTTCAGAAGGCTTTTAATAAAGTCCCCCACAGGAGGTTGGTTAGAAAATCACACGGTATAGGAGGTAATGCACTGACATGGATAAGGATCGACAAACATAAAACAGAGAATAAGAATAAATTGGTCATTCTCACGTTGGCAGACTGTGACTAGCAAAGTACCACAAGGATCAGTCCTTGGGCCCTAGCTGTACACAATATACATCAATGATTTTGATGTGGGGACCATATGTAGTAGTTTCAAATTTGCGGATTATACAAAGCTAAGTGGAAATGTGTGTTGTGAGGAAAACATAAGGCAGTTTCAGGTGGATTTAGACAAGCTTAATGAATGGGTAAAACCATGGCAAATGGAATATAATGTGGTAAAATGTGAGGTTATCCACTTTAGTAGGAGGAGCAGATGTGCAGAGCATTTCTTAAATGGTAAGAAATTGGAAAGTGTAGATGTGCAAAGGGACATGGTTGTCCTTTCAATAAGTCATTGAAAATTGTAATGTGGTACAGCAGGCTATTGGGAAGGCTAATGGGATATTAGTCTTGATCACCAGAGGATTTCATTACAGAATTAGTGAAGTCTTACTTCAATTATATAGGAACTTAACTAGATCACACCTAGAGTACTTGTGCATTTTTGGTCTCCATCTTGCAGGAAAGATACTATTGTCACAGAGAGGGTGCAATAAAGGTTCACCAGACTCATTTCTAGGATGGTGGGACTGTCCTACGCAGAGATATTGGGCAAACTGGGCTTTTAAGCTCCAGAGTTTCAAAGAATGTGAGATGATTTCGATAAAACTTACAAAATACTCAAAGGGATGGACAGGGTGGAGATGGGTGAGATGCTTCCCCGGCTGGGCAGTCTGGACCAAGGGGACACAATTTAAGATAAGGGGATTGTCACCTGCCTCGAAAATGAAGATAGATTATTTTACTCAGAGGGTTCTGAACTTCTGGAATTCCCTGCTACAGAGGGCTGGGGAAGCTCAGCTTTTGAGTATGTTTAAGGTAGAGACTGATGAATTTCTGGTTACCAGTGCTAGGGTAATGGGGATGACGTGGGTAAAAGTGCTCAATCAGCCATAATCCTACTGGATTGCAGGGTGGCCCAAATGTCTTAGCTGGCCAAATGGCCTACTCCTCTTCCTATATTCCTATTAATTGGATAAAGCCCCAGAAAATGCTTTGGGGCTGGTCCTGTAATGATGAGGCGAGATATACTGATGACTTGGAACAAGCTGTGATACTTGTGCTACTCTTGTGACATAAGGATGAAGTGTGGGACATGTAGTTCTGAAGAATTCCGTGGAATTACTTCATGCTGTAGATTGGTTCCCTCAGCATGTCATGTTGCAAGTGAGCTCAGTAAGATGGAGACTGAGAGCTTTATAGAATTAGCTCACACCTTTTGATATGGTGATGACTTTATGAGCACATCCCTTAAAGGTAGACTGTATATCTGGTGTACGATATAACACAACAGACCCTGTTCCTATGACATGCCCAGCTTGGATCACCCTGTCTTTTGAGCATTTATTTGCTTGAGCTGATTAGGAATAAATACCCATTTACTCACTACTATGTCTTCTCCACCAAACTGCTGGCCATCAAACACCTCTCCTTACCCAGGCAACACACATTACACTTAGTAGTTGCATTTCCAATTCTGCCAACTTCCACTCAATTCCATTGCAGTTTTAACATGAAGCTAGCTCAATCTTAAAGAGATCTAACAATGCCTGGATTTAAAAATTCTTATCTCCAGTTTCAAATCACTCCATTGTCTTAATCTAATCTATTTCCTTCGGCTCTGAGTTCTCTTTATTTCTCCTTTACGTCTGACCTCTTGTACATCCAAGATTCTAATCGCTGCAGCATGGATGATTATGACATCAGCTGACAAAGGATTAAGTACTAGAATTTGAAACAAAACCAGGGACTGATGGAGAAACTCAACAGCATCCATGCAGAGAAAACAGAGTGAACATTTAGAGTCTGGTGATTTTTCAGCAGAACTTCAGAATGGTTGTGGTGAAGAGCCATATTGGACTCAAAATATTACTTCTGCCTTCCCTCCAGGAATTTCTGATTTAGTTTCAGATGTCCAGCATTCACAGTTCTTGGTTTAAGTTAAGCACTAGAATTTATTTTCTGAGCCACTTATACCTCACTATCTTCCTATTCTTTTACAAGATACCTCCCAAAATATAACTCACTTGTTGTACAAAACAAATTCTGTTTGATAAACAATCCTGTGAAGGGCCTTGGCACATGAAACAATGTTAAAGGCACTATATAAATGCAAGGTTTGTCAATCTGGATGCAGTAAAATGAGTTCAGGGGATATTAATGGTCTTGCAGAATTCTGATACCAGTCCATCAATTCAGAGGGAAAGTTTTGTATCTGAAATATCAACTGCATTGTGCCCTCCAAACTTGGCTTGTTGTGTATCCTCAGAGCTTTCAGTTTTATGCCATTCATTTAGAGCCAAGTTGCTTGTTCTACTATCAAAGGCCATGGCCGGTCTCCCTACTAACAAACTGCACAAACATTTCTCAGATTGCAGGCTTGGTGAGTATTGTGGTCTGTTCTCGATATTGGACATTCATTTGGACAGGTTTAAGTGTCCTAGCCATAGTGCCTGAGGCAACAACATAATAATTAATTGTCAATGAATCACAATCCCTTGTGATTAAGAATTAGGGTCTAAGTCTGTCTTAACTCAATTTACTCTAATGTAACTAAATCCCGAAAGAAGAACTCAGAATTGGTATTGATTAACTGACCGACCTGCTTTTTGCCCGGATAACTGATTCAATAACTGGCTTGAAATGTTAACTTCTCATTGGGAAGAGATATACTGAAGGCAAACATTTGAAGTCAGTGTGGCTTCACAGGATTGGAATAGATACGGTGACATGGCGGTAATGTCATGAGAGTAGTCGTCCTGAGGCCCAGGTAAGCGCCTGTGGAAATGGGTTCAATTCCCACTATGGCAGCTGGTTAAATTTAAGATTGGGTTAGGTTCCCTACAGTGTGGAAACAGGCCCTTCAGCCCAACAAGTCCACACTGACCTTCTGAAGAGTAACCCACCCAGACCCATTTCCCTCTGACTGATGCACCTACCACCATGGGCAATTTAGCAAGGTCAATTCACCTGAACTGCACATCTTTGGACTGTGGGAGGAAACCCACGCAGACACAGGTAAAGATGCACAAACAGCTACCCGAGGCTAGAATTGAACCTGGGACCCTGTTGCTGTGAAGCAACAGTGCTAACCACTGAACCACCATGCTGTTGATTACAGCTAAAGTGCAACTTATTCAGCCAATTCATTAAGGACGAGGACAGCAGATGTATGGGAAACACCACCAACCCCAAGCCTCTCCCCATCTGGATTTGGAAATGTATCAACATATGTTCAATTTCACTGGATCAAAATCCTGCGACCCGCTCTCTCACAGTACTGTGGGTCAACCAACAGTATGTGGGCTGCAGCAGTTCGAGAAAGCAGCTCACCACCACTTTCTTAAGGGATGGGCAATACATGCTGGTCCAGCCAGTGACACCCACATCCCTCAAGTGAGTTAAAACAAAAGAAATCTGGAATTGAAAGCTAGCCTCAGTAGTGGGGACCATAAAACTATCACTGATTCTTCTAAAAACAGGGCCAGAAGGAAATCTGCCATCCTTTACTTGGTTTGGATGGTAAGTGACTTGAGGCCCACAGCATTACGGTAGACATTTGACTGCCTTAAGGAATGGCCCAGATATCCTCTCAATTTTGGGGCAAATAGGGTAATAGGTAATGCTGGCCTCTTCACTGATGTCCACACCATGTTACAGAATGAGTAGCAATGGCGGGAAATCATCCAATGGGTACTGACAGATTATTTCGATAGTACTCATAATATGGCTTTGGAACCCATGTACGTCTCCCCCCAGCACGTCCTTGGCTTTCCACCCTGTCTTCATCTATTGTCCTCCAAGGATTGGCTGTTCTCCCTCTGTTCAGCTGACATTTCAGGCTGTTCCCTCTCGCTTGTGTGCTCTCTGGCAACAGAAGGCAAGGAAATGTTTTTAGGAGCCAGAGTTATTCCAGCCAAAGAAAAAGGCCCTATTATTGGCACACTAGTTATTTTTTCCTTCTCTTCATGTGGCGAAATGCCTGCTTGACATTTAAGTGCAGTGCCATGATTCAAATTAGGAGCAGATTATTTGGGAAATCCCAGGAACAGGTCTATCTGGCACGTGTGTTGCAAACTTGAGGTGGCTTTAAAATAGGATTTTAGTTGGGATTGTTTGTCTTATGAGTTAATGAGTAACATGACTGTAATTACATTGATTATCTGACATGAGGCATTGTATAAAGACTGAGAAACTCAGACTCAACAGCATCAACCTGCATTAAATAGTATCTTCAAAGTCATAAAATATGCCCCATGGTTATTCGCGGGACAGCGATGAAGTGCAATTTGATAGAATCTCCTCAGGAGATTTCCGGAAAGTTTCATCAAAGAGGCACATTTTAAGGGGCATGTTAAAGGAATACAGAGAGGTAGCAAAATGGAGAGATGCAATGACGGAATTCCAGAATTTGGGATTCAGTGGGTGAGGCCACAGACCCCAATGCTGGAGAGATGAAAACTGGTGACACACTAGAGATCACAAATGGAGGGGGGAGCAGAAATCTGAGACAGTTATCAGTCTTCAGGGAACTGCACAGATAGGAAGGTCATGGGGGGATTGGAAAAGAAAGTCAAAAGTTTTAAAGGTGGTGACATTGCCAGATTGGGATCAGCCTGACTGAGCTCATTGGACACAGGAATGAGAGGTGAACGGGTTTCTGAGTGAGTTAGGACATAGGCAACAAACTTTCAGATGAGACTATGTGGAAGCAGCAAGGTTGACCAGGCTATGAGAAGATGAAGGGCTTATGCCCGAAATGTTGACTTTCCTGTTCCTCGGATGCTGCCTGACCTGCTGTACTTTTCCAGCACCACCCTTTTTGATTCTGATCTCCAGCATCTGCAGTTGTCACTTTCTCCTAGAGTCTGAGAATAGCTGAGGTTGGATCACCCATGACATATTAAGCTGGTTAACCCATGTGCTTTCTGATAAAGCTGGGTCTCAGTCTCAACTAAGCAGTACGTAGAAAGGTTGGTAACTGAGAATGTATATACGCTGGTGCAGGGATTGGCCTGGTGTTTGTTTGGGGAATTATATTGGAAAGGAAGTAAAAAATGTTGAGTAGGATCACTGAAGGCGAAAAGCTGGAACCTTTCTTATCTCCCATTCACAGCAACAACCTAGATTTAAATTTGCAGTTGACACAGACTTCGAAGGGCAGCGAATCAGAGAAGGTGCTTCAGGTACAACAACCTGACTTGGACAAATGACATCAGTATGGTCAATGGCTGATGAAGTTTAACTTGGACAATTATGAAGTTGCTCTTGGACTGCAAAGCTTTAAGAAGGTTCATCAGCAACTTTGAAACTTTATTGCTGGAACAGCACAGCAGGTTAGGCAGCATCCAGGGAACAGGAGATTCGACGTTTCGGGCACAGGCCCTTCTTCAGGAATGAGCAGAGAGTGTTCAGCAGGAGAAGATAAAAGGTAGGGAGGAGGGACTTGGAGGAGGGGCGTTGGAAATGTGATAGGTGGAAAGAGGTCAAGGTGAGGGTGATAGGTCGGAGTAGGATGGAGGCGGAGAGGTCAAGAAGAAGACTGCAGGTCAGGAAGGCGGTGCCGGGCTGGAGGGATCCGGCTGAGACAAGGTGGGGGGAGGGGGGATGAAGAAACTGGTGAAGTCCAAGTTCATCCCCTGCGGTTGGAGGGTTCCCAGTCGGAAGATAAGATGCTCCTCCTCCGACCGTCGGGTTGTTGTGGTTTGGCGGTGGATGAGTCCAATGACCTGCATATCCTCGGTGGAGTGGGAGGGGGAGTTGAGATGCTGTGCTACAGGTTGGTTGGGTTGGTTCGTCCGGGTGGCCCAGAGGTGCTCTCTGAATCGCTCCGCAAGTAGGCGGCCTGTCTCCCCAATATAGAGGAGGCCACACCGGCTGCAGCGGATGCAGTAGATGATGTGGGTGGAGGTGCAGGTGAATCTGTGGCGGATATGGGAGTTTCCTTTTGGGCCTTGGAGAGGAGTGAGGGGGGAGGTGTGGGCGCAAGTGTTGCACCTCCTGCGGTTGCAAGGGAAGGTGCCGGGAGTGGTGGTTGGGTCGGTGGGGGGTGTGGATCTGACAAGGGAGTCGCGGAGGGAGTGGTCTCTACGGACAGCTGATAGGGGAGGGGAGGGAAATATATCCTTGGTGCTGGGGTCTGTTTGGAGGTGGCGGAAGTGACGGCGGATGATGCGCTGTACATGGAGATTGGTGGGGTGGTAGGTGAGGACCAGTGGGGTTCTGTCCTGGTGGCGGTTGGAGGGGCGGGGCTCAAGGGCGGAGGAGCGGGAAGTGGAGGAGATGCGGTGGAGGGCACCGTCGACCACGTCGGGGGGGAAATTGCGGTCCTTGAAGAAGGAGGCCATCTGTGTTGTACGTATTTTGAACTGGTCCTCCTGGGAGCAGATGCGGCGGAGACGAAGGAATTGGGAGAATGGGATGGCGTTTTTACAGGGGGCAGGATGGGAGGAGGTGTAGTCCAGGTAGCTGTGGGAGTCATCAGCAACTTCTCAGGGCAGGTTGGACAAGTCATCAATTCAATTTTACCCATATGTCTAAGAACTTAGATGTATTCTTTTTTATATATGCTCACACTTAAATGTCATTTGTGAAGGGAATCTGCCATCCTTACTCGGTCTGGCCCATGTGACTCCAGGCGCACAACAATGTGGGTGACTCTTAATTGCCCTCTGAAATAGCTGAGCAAGGCCATTCACTTCAAGAGCAATTAGGGGTGTGCAACAAATACTGGCCTCACTACAAATAGGAGTCTTGTCTCATTGAATCCCTACAGTGTGGGAACAGGCCATTCGACCCAACAAGTCCACTCCGACCCTCCAAAGAGTAACCCACCCTAGTATTCTACATTTACCCCGGCTAATGCACCTAACCTACACATCCCTGGACTATGGGCAATTTAGCATGGTCAATTCACCTAACTCGCACATCTTCGGATTGTGGGACGAAACCAGAGCACCCAGAGGACACTCACGCAGACACGGGTAGAATGTGCAAACTCCACACAGACAGTCGTTTGAGGCTGGAATCAAACCCAGGTCCCTGTGAGGCAGCAGTGCTAACCACTGAGCCACGGTGATCTGTGTTGGATTTTAGCCTGATTCCTTAAGACAAAAACAGTAGTGCGTTAAGTCATCGGTTAACACCCCCGATCCCACCAACCAATGTTCCACCTGCCCCACTCTTTGCATTTTGAAACATTCCCAGTTTCATGTTTGGTACAAAGAGACCATTGCTTGCAAGCCTAGAAACCTGAGAGATCAATGAACAATCAATCACAGGGAGTGAAATTGATCCTAATGCGAGCTTCACACACACGTGGATGAATTTGGCTCTTGCCAAGCCTAGAAACAACACCATTTGGTGAATTACACAAAAACAGCCTGGTTGACAGAGTTCCTGGCACATGGATCTGACAGCTGCCAAGAAAAACAAGGATTATCGGGAACAGGGATTTATCAGATATTGCACAGCTTGTGGTTACAGCTGAAGGAATCCCTCCAATAAAAGATTGCATCTGTAAGCAGTATGAAGCCAAATCAGTCTCTGCATCCAGTTGGTTTTAGTTTCAAGGTTTTATTTACTGCATATGATCACATTTGGGAGGAAAGGAATCATTGAGGAGGTAAGCACTTAAAGCCAATTGCTGGCACCTACATCCTTGAAATTATGATAAGTTTGTTTTGTCCTGAAGCTTTCCTCACTCCCTTCAGTTATTTTGAAATCCCTAGTTTCTACAACAATCTTATTATTCATCTTTTAGACCTCTAATTCCTTCATTTCTTCAGAAGATGGAAGCCATGTTGTGGAGATGCTGGTGTTGGACTGGGATAGGCAAGGTCAGAAGTCAGACAACACCAGGTCCTAGTTCGACAGGTTTATTGAAAATCAGCTGACAAAGGGGCAGTGCTCTAAAAGCTTGTGGTTTCAAATAAACCTGTTGGACTATAACCTGGTGTCGTGTGACTTCTGACTTCTTCAGAAAATGCAGACCTTTCCTGTATGTGCCTGAAACTTGTTGCCAACATTCCTCTCACCATTTTACCTGATGTCCTGGTATTCTGGTACACCCTGAAGCAGTGTTCCAGATTATTCTTCTCTAGACCAGTCCTGTTACTTCCTCTCTCCGAGTTGCCTTCTTTCAATGCAAGCCCATCCCTACCTTTTCCAAAATACTCTAATCAGTGAATTCTTTAATGTTGAGATTTGACCTTTTGGCCTTTCTCCACAGAGGGGAAAGGATCTCGTGCTTTAACATGATTCCGAGATTGGAGCTGGCTGGAGGCAGGGTGACTCTCAATCATGGCTCCCACTTCTCAAACAATTAAGTTCCAGCCCAATGCAGCCACAGATAGTGATCTTTCCAATTTGTATCGTACCTCAGAATCAGATTCAGGTAATTGAACGCAAGTGAATCAAATAGAATGGAAGCAAATGCAATGACATATCGGTATTCTTGTGGCACAGTGGTAGTGTCCCTCAGTCTGGAGGCCTGGGTTCAGGTCCTGCCTGCTCCATACATGTATCATAACACACTTGAATAGGTTGATTAAAGGTCTCAAATGAAGTACTTGAGTTATTCTGATCCAGCATGCACTGCTGAACAGAGTGGTGGAGGCAATAACTTTGAAAAAGGAATTTTGTTTCTTGAAAGGAACAATTTGCAAGACCCTAGGATAGAACAGGAATGGGATACTAATGTTTTTAAAATCCAAACTCCAAGATGTACAGGTTAGGTGGATTGGCCATGCTAATTTGCCCCTTGGTGCCCAGGGATGTGCAGGTTAGGTAGATTGGCCATGGGAAATGCAGGGTTATAGGGATAAGGTGGACAGGTGGAATGCTCTTCAGAGGGGCTGTGTAGACTTGATGGGCCAAATGGCCTCTTTCTGCACTGTAGGGATTTATGAAGGCAGATAAATTAAGACCAGGAAACCATAAGATAAGGAACAGAAGTAGGCCATTCAGCCCATTGAGTCTCCTCCACTATTCAATGATGTCATGATTAATCTGATAATCCTCAACTCATGGCACATGGGTCTCACTGAAAATGTCAGCATTTGTTGCCCATTCCTAAGTATCCTTGAGATCAGATGAGAGTCAACCACCTTACCCTTTGTCTGGAGTCATGTGTTGGCCAGATCAGGGAAAGACAGCAGATTTCCTTCCCTCAAGGACATTAGTAAACCAGATGGGTTTTATTTGAAACAATCGATGGTGGTATAATGGTGACAATTACTGATGTGGAGGTGCCGGTGTTGGACTGGGGTGGACAAAGTTAAAACTCACACAACACCAGGTTATAGTCCAATAGGTATATTTGGACGTACCAGCTTTCGAACTGCTGGTCCTTGTATTTTACAGTAAATTCTGTGTCCTATGATCCAACCCTACTGGCTACCTGATGAAGGAGCAGTGCTCTGAAAGCTTGTACTTTAAATAAACCTGTTGGATTATAACCAGGTGTTTGGTGATTTTTTTAACTACAATTATGGAGAACATCATTCTGTTCCAGATTTTTTAATATATTGAATTTTGATGTGAATTCATGTCTCCATCATTTGTCTGGGCCTCAGAACTGCTAGACCTGTGACAGCATCATTGTACCACCATGATATTCCCCTCTAACGAAATAGAACAAGTATGATGACTGAGTGGCCTCTGTCAGGGCAGTATGAATCTATACTATGAAAGGGAACCAATATTGCACTAATGGAGACTTTTCCAATAACTAAAGGGGAAGTCTAGCCAGTGAAACAGTACAATAAGCAACAGTTACATTTAAGGTGTGCATGTGAATGTCATGACTATAAAAATATAAGAAACAGGAGATTGAGAGACCACACAGCTCCTCAAGCCATCACAGCTATTCAATAATATTGAGTCAAACGCCACTTTTCCACATTATCTCCAACTCTTGGATTCTAAAAACATTCCACCCTTCAATATTCTCAATGACTGGGCACGCATTGATGTCTAGGGAGTGGAGGATTATTCCCAAAAGGCACAAGTCTCTGAGTGACGGAATTTCTCCTAAACTCAACCCTAACTGGCCAACCTCTTATCCAAGAGACTTTCCTCCAAGTTTGAAGCTCTGCAGCCAGAAAAGGTTCAGAGTTCAGGATCCAGCTCCGAATTAGCACTTCCTTTTTTTTAAATGAAATTAAAGTCAGTGCAAACATGAAAAGAAAAATGTTGCAAGATGAAAAGATAAACTTCAAAAGGCCAGTTCTTGAAGCAGTTCCATCAAATTCTAGCTTCAAAAGTACTTTTCTCCCATATCCGTCACATTTAGATTTCTCGAATCTTTGATGAGTACTCTTTGCACTAAAAATTTATTCATAAACTTTTTGCTAGCGTGATGTCAAATTTGCAATGAAAGAATCATAAGACCAATTTGAAAGAACTGAGGCTTGTGGCAAACAGGACTTTAAAAGGGATCTTGTTATCAATTTAAAACATCATGCAGGATAGCTGCACTGGCTGTAAACAGAGATCAGTAAGTCACTGGCTCCTGGCATCACCTCAGCCTGAAGAAAGCCACATGTGATTGAAGTTTCCACTTTTATTTCAAACATGATTAATACAAGCTTCCACAACTTGGCAATTCTTTGTAAACATACGTTTTCTCTTTGCAAATCTTATTGACTAGGTTCCACTGCTCCTATCATAATTTTACCCAAAGAGACAATTATTATTAGGCCAAAGTGTTAGCAGGGATGGAAAGAGAGAGAGACATAAGGGACAGAGAAACAAAAGTAGGCACATGTCAACTTCAGAACTTCGAACAAAACTTTGAAATGTACAATTTCAAACTGATTGACTATTAAACACCCCGGGAGAAAGTGAGGACTGCAGATGCTGGAGATCAGAGCTTAAAAATGTGTTGCTGGAAAAGCGCAGCAGGTCAGGCAGCATCAAAGGAGCAGGAGAATCGACGTTTCGGGCATAAGCCCTTCTTCAGGAATCCTGTTCTCCTGTTCCTTTGATGCTGCCTGGCCTGCTGCGCTTTTCCAGCAACACATTTTTAAGCTATTAAACACCCCATTCAGTTTCCTCTGCTTTTTCAAAGGCTCGCCACACAGTTTGTTGATGTTGTATATTTACTGAAGACTTTGTGCTCTTTAAGCCAAGATCTTGTACAGTCAAGAACAATCCAAATTAATTAAATTACAAACCAACTCAAATCATTGTGAGAGGCAGAGATGTGAATTTGATATTTTTTTCATGAATATTTTGCCACAAAAAATTAAGCATCTCAAACCTAAAACAGCAATACATTGAACAGCGTTGGGAACTGACCTCTCTAACATCTTACTGAGTCAACTTCTTCACTTCCAAAATAAATCTGTCTCTCCTTTGTAAACTGCTTCCCATAATTTCTTTCTTTCTTCAAAAACAAACCCCGTTTTAATCCGTCTCTTTTTGTCCATCTCTCTGTCCTCTCTGTTCATGTTCGTCCGTTTAAATATGCTGAATAAAATAGGAAAAGACTTCCAGAAAATTACAATTTATAATTTAGCATTAACACCATTTTTCATCTCTCCTTTCTGGACTCTTTCCCTGCCCAGAAGTCAACTTCCCACTGGGGAAGAATTCAATTATTTCTTAAATGGAATAAAACCCAATGATCAGTTTAACAAATGGTAAACACTGTTTGTGTGACAGAGGCAAACATCTGACTCTTAGTGGGCTTTTGTGATGCAATCATAGTATTTCCCCCTCTGGACTAGGACAGAAAGGTTCAAGTCCCACCTGCTCCAAAGGTGTAATGTAATATCAATGAACACGTTAATTAGAAAATGTCTTCCATTTGATCTTTAAAGAGACCTGCATTTCTAACTCTTTTAAGGAAAAGGTAATTGTATTTATACAAGAGTGCAAGAACATAAAAACTCACAGCCTCAGATTCCACTGTTACAAAGTGAGACATCATTGTTCTAAAACTTTCAAAAGTGTCTCTGTAGAGGCTTTTCTCTTGGTGAAACAATCCAATAGTGGATGGCCATCATCTTCCCATCTAGGCTTCGTGATCTCTTTCCTCTCTAGCATCTGCTCTAAACTGGCTTTATCTATCCAAAGCTTTCTATCACTTATACTTTTCCTGGAATGTACACGGTGGCTCAGTGGTTAGCACTGCTCCCTCACAGTACCAGGGTCCTAGGTTTGATTCCAGCCTTAGGTGGCCATCTGTGTGGAGTTTACCCATTCTCCCTGTGTCTGTGTGGGTTTTCTCCCACAGTCCAAAAATGTGCAGGTTAGGTGAACTGGCTATGCTAAATTGCCCATAGTGCTAGGTGCATTAGTCAGAGGGAAATGGGTCTGGGTGGGCTACTCTTTGGAGGGTCGGTGTGGACTGGTTGGGCCGAAGTGCCTGTTCCTGCACTGTAGGGAATCAAATCTACATCATTCAACAAGATCTAATTATCTCTGGAACATTCTATTGGTATTGTTCCTCTAAGATCTTTGTTAAGGGAGATGGGGAGGTGTAGGGGCCATGAGAAGGAGCAAGGAGATGAGGGAGAGAGGAGAAAATAAACAATTTGTGTCCTTTTTGATTTGTCTTGCATTTATTTCAATTTGATCTGTTTTTGTATTGCTGTCGGTGCCATCATCTTTCTCTTTGTACTTCCCTGCGTGTCTGATACCTCCCGCGTGTGCTGTGGTCTTTTGGAGAGATTGCATCTGTCACTCTGATTCTACCTTGGGGAGTTCTGCAAAATATCTCTGAGATCGTGTGCAATGAACGTGTCCATTGCAAACTGTTGGACAGACATTGGCACAAAGCTATCAATGAATCTTGCCTCAGAGGTAGGGAGAAAGCAGATTTTTGCCGTCACTCGCTGTCCAATCTCTCTGCAGCCGGAGATTAATAGTCCAAAACAATAGTGGAAAATTCAAGCTGCCTGAACTCTATGTACTGCACTGAACAGCACACAGCAGGAATCCAAAACATAATTATCAAGGGAGCTAATCTCACCATTCTTCCTGACAACAGCTACGTGAACCCATAAGACTGTTGTGTTAGCCACACGGTTTTGGGCTTGCCAGCAGAGTAGAAGACTTGAGTTAAGAAAAATATATTGTTCGCAGAAGAAAAAAAGTAGTTTATTGTGTAACCTAATATGTGGCAAGAAAAACTAGTATTAGAAATGTAATTAAAGCATTTATCCAATTTGGCTAGAGACAGTTTTAACTTACACCAACAGTGTTCGATCTCAACCAACATCTCCAAAGTAAGATAGGCTCAATTTCTGCACTGCAATAATTTATTACCACGCGTATCACAAAAGCCATTAAAACAGCCAGTAAAAACATATACAACAGGATTAAGTAGGTACAATAAAGCCAAAATACTGTGGATGCTGGAAATCTGAAACAAGCACAGAAAACAGTAGAGAATCTCAGCAGGTCTGGCACTATGTATGGAGAGAAAACAGAGTTAATGTTTCAAATCTGGGAGTCATACTCTGTTTTTCTCTCCACAGATGCTGCCAGACAGCATCTCTGTGTTTCTTGAGTAGATACAGAGTCTTGAGAGCGATGTGTCATACCCAGTGCAGCCTTATCCTACTCGTAACTTTAAAAAGTCTATGTGTTCAAATAGAAGCTTCTGGAACGGTCATAAATATTTTAAAATGGACACTGATGGAATGCTAAGGTGGTTGCCAAGGATCAGGTGACCTTTGCAATACCAACAGACGATCAAGCTTCCAGAAAGTTCCTAATTAGATTGTCTTGTGTGGGATGGTATCCCCTGAGAAGTTGCATAATTAGACACATCCTCTCTGTGGAATTTATACTTGCTATTGTTTGGAGATTCGCCGAAAACATAAGTGCAGACTCCATGGCTCTGAGTTGGAGCCCTAACAATGAGTAGGCAGAAACCGATTCATTTTTAGCAAGTGTAAAGATCTCATTCATTACGCCCATTGTACAGCAGTAGCTTTTAGTTAAATCATTCCAACTGGACAAGACCTGTACTGGCCATATGACTGAAACCTGCCTGAGCTAATGAGTTTCAAAGTCCAGATTCAGAAAGGGGCCGAGCAGTCTGCAAGTGAGCAATGAAGCCTGTATGAGCATCAGCACTAACAAGGCTGTATCGTTCTGTATTTTAAGACATGGACGGGTGTAAAGTGTTTAAAAGGCTCCCAATTTGATTTCAAAATACCAGGTCCATCTGTAAAAAATGTAGTCTCCTGGTACAAAAGCCACAAGTGCCTACCTTCATGACCTGCTGAACATTAATATCAGAGAAGAAATCCCACTATTATCCTCAGATTTCAATTCCAGCTGTCAGAACTCATCTACGTTAAAGTTCAGAATTTTAAAAGATTTCCATCCTCATCAGACCTGCAAAGACTGTTTGTTGCTTCTATGACAAGCTAAATAGTGATAACTTTCCCTTTGCACTATCCCTTATTGAAGTGGAACTAGGGGTCTGCCTCGCCCTAACTCCACATTCATTATTAATAAACGCCAGCCAAGCACCAGCCTGGGAGAAATGTTCACATCAGAGGTTCAAAGAACTATCAATATTCTGAAGAACCTCAGGCCATCAGAGATCAGCAAGGTGAGAGCAAAGCTACTGAAACATGGCAAGAACTCCATCATAACAAAGTTCAGGAATCTAATCACCTCGATCTGAACTGCAGTGGATATCCACGATGACTAGAGATGAGGAGTACATCTGCAACAAATAGACAGGCAAGGTCCAATTGCAAGGTACTGAGCATAGACTGGAAACGGAAATAGATGCTCTCCATGATTTTGACCAGGCAGCCCTCTGGGGGTATCAGATCATGTTGTGATATTTACATTCAGGATCATCATAGCAACGTAGAAGATAGGAACAGGAGGAGGCCATCATCATGATCATGGCTGATCGTCCAACTCAATAACCTACTCCTGCTTTCTCCCCATAACTTTTGATCCCATTCACCCCAAGTGCTATATCTAGCCGCCTCTTGAATACAATGTTTTGGCATCAACTACTTCCTGTGGTAATGAATTCCCCAGGCTCACCACTCTCTGGGTGAAGAAATCGCTCTTCATCTCCATCCTAAATGGTCCACTCCATATCCTCAAACTGTGACCCCTGGTAAAAGCAAATTACTGTGGATGTTGGAATCTTTGAAAAAGGGTCAGTTAGACTCGAAACGACAGCTCTTTTCTCTCCTTACAGATGCTGCCAGACCTGCTGAGATTTTCCAGCATTTTCTCTTTTGGTTTTTGACCCTGGTTCTGGATGCACCGACCATCGGGAACACCCTCCTTACCCTTACAACAGAACTTTGAATATCAGAAGCCATTTGTTATAAACTTAATTGACCTTAAGGAAGTTTTGGATTGCAGCCATTGGCAGTACATTACAGGAGTGTTCTGGAGTGGGACATCGCCACCTTCAAAGGCTTATGCCTTGAAACTAGCAGCTACATTGAGACTAGCAGGGGCACTACAGCCTTCTTGAGAAAGGTTGCAAACTCTTACCATTCCTTTCCTTTTCATTAATCATGAGAAAGGCATGTCACAGAATTTGGAATCTGCCAACAATTGACTGACATTGATTTTTCAGAAAACCTCGTCTTCCTGCAGAAGTGTTTGTTCCACAGCACGACCAATACATTTGAGACTAGCAACTCCAGGGTTGGTCTATGCATTATCTGCACAAAAACCAAGGCAATAATGACTGAATGGCAAAAAGACCATCCCATCACCATCAGGCAAGAGAGCTTTGAGGACATCGATCACTTCCCCAAGTGAGGATGCAACATCTTCAAGGAGCGTGACGTAGAGACAGGTTTTCATGCAGAAACCGACAAAGTTACATCGATCTTCCAAAGCTTCCACATGGTGTGGGCACCAACACCATCAAGATGGCCCTGACATCCATTGGCGCACCAGCTGCAATCTATGCCAGTGAAAAATGGAATGGGAACAACAAAGGTATCATTTAAGTTGGACATCTGGCACCAGCATTCTCTACATCAGACAATGGGCAACACTCAGACAGACAACACCACCAGTGAGGAAGAGCTAATTTGCTCTGGTCAGTGTGGCAGAGAGAGAGAGAGATAGAGAGAGAGAGGAACGAGATTGCCATTGTGTGTGTTTAACCTCCCAGACACATGGTCATACCACAGCAAAACAGAACACAAATTGCCTACAGCAAGCAAGGGGAATTGGGTTTTCACTTCACTTACCCTCCGTTACGTATAACAGAAGGAATTGAGGAATATGACGAGGAAGAGAGTGGGAGAAGTGAACGACAATAGCCATGCTTCAAACTTTCATAATGGTCCTTGCACACAAAAAGAGGATTCCCAAAGAACTTTACACCAACGAGAAAATAAAACTCTGTGAGAAAGGGACGAACAGCAAAGGGGAATGGCAAACGTTCAAAGTTGAGTAAAAGGAGAGAGGAAAGGGAAAAGACAGAGAGGTGGTGGAGGAATTGCAAAGACCAGCGTTGCTGGAGTGTGAACTAACTTTTGTCAGTCTAGGACAGGAATAGAATTCTCTGGGCAACAGGGTCACTTCTCTGTTCCCAATGTTTTTAATGCTGCATTTTTGTGGAGAAATACCAGATCTGCACAACTAATGAGCAGATAATGATTCAAAACCAGCCAGCCAGGTCTTGGCCTGTAAGATGTGCAATTTGATTGATTGTAATTGGTATCTTCGCGTCCAGTGCTGCCTCACCCTGAATGGAAAACAAAGATTCGACCCATTTTGTTTGGTAGTGAAGATAAAACCTAGATTATTTTTTGCTTACTGATTTCAGTATCTCATTATTACATCCCAACAATTTAACCAAGGACTAACAACAATGTTGTAAGGCACCTTCATTCGTGATGAAGAGCTTTTGCCCGAAACGTCGATTTTCCTGCTCCTCAGATGCTGCCTGACCTGCTGTGCTTTTCCAGCATCACTCTAATCTAGACTCTGGTTTCCAGCATCTGCAGTCCTCACTTTCACCTCCATCTCTATACCTACCTCAATATCATGAGTAGCATTGAATCGAGGTCGTGGGATCTCACTCACTGATGGGAGAGCTGGAAAGATCCTCCTAGAGCGACGTTTTGGACAAAGCTGCCAGTGCTGCCCCTTTCCCTGGGTCAAGGGGCAAAATCTCACCCTATCAGGACAGCTGGCCAACCGAGGCTGGAGGCTGTTCACTGCAGGTACTGGCCAGCGGGAGCAGTGGCACTGATCGGTAATGTACCCACATAAAGGATTGCCAAAGTCACCAGTGTGTGGGGGAGGGGCAGAGAGAGGTCATGGAATGGGACTCATGGCTGTGGGGCTGTGAAGGTAGTGGGTTGACCTTTAGCAAGTCATGCCCTTCCCAACATTAGATCACTCAATCAGGCACTGACCACAGTGGGGAACTCAAACAAAGGAAGGGCTTGCATTTCAGTGATGACTGCTCTGCCATGCCTGTTGCTGGGTGAATACTGGTGGCAATGGATGGGCATCAATTCTCCACTTAAGGGTCTCAGCTGGCTGTGAGACAGTCAGGGCAGGCTGTGGTATCCCCATCTGGTACCCACTCACCCTGCCCAATCTCAACAATCATCTCAATGGAGGGCAGTAGATGCTGCCCATATTGGTAATCTCACAAGGCCATGGTCACCTGGAAAAAAATAAGGCTTCATGGAATGACACAATCTCAAAGGCAACCATTTCAACCAGGGTCGAAACTGAACTCAGTCAATGTGGTTGAATGTAGTCACCAAACTGAGCTTCCCCTAAAGGGTATTGTCTCCTTGGTGGTTCCCACAGGAATTGAGGTGGGGTCTATAATAATGGCAATGAACCATGGAAAGCATTACGTTATGTCCACAATCAGTATATGTTTAAAAACTGCAAACACCAATTAACAAACATATTCATGACATCATCACTGTATCATAGCATGCAACTTGAGGGTACAATGATCTCCATCACATCTGAATTCTTGCCACATTGTGGTTAAGTGTGCTACTCTTTGTAAATGAATTGCTTAATAATTGCCCAGACATGATGCACTCATGAATGTAATATTTGTATATATTAGCGGGCAGCAATAAACATCTGTTTGATCTTTCAATGCCATGTTACCCATGTCTTATTTTCTTATGTTATGGGGATAGCATAAGCACAATCACCTCAGGAAAAGACACTCTGCTGGAGTCAAAACATCCCATAGGAAGAATAATTGGGAAAATGTTGAACCTGTCCTGATAGAGGGAGTTAAAATTATAGACAGCACAGGGGAAATTGACAATGCAACATTTCATATAAAGTGCTATCACAAACATGGTGGCTCAGTGATCAGCACTGCTGCCTCACTGTGCCAGAGACCTGCATTTGCTTCCAGCCTCAGGTGACTATCTATGTGGAGTTTGCACATTCTCCCGTGTCTGTGTGGGTTTCCTCCCACAATGCAAAGATGTGCAGGTCAAGCGAATTGGCCATGCTAAATTGACCATAGTGTTCAGGGACGTGTAGGTTAGGTACATTAATCAGAGGTGAATGTAGAGTAGTGGGGTAGGGTTATGTGTCTGGGTGGGTTACTCTTCGGAGGGTCGGTGTGGACTTGTTGGGCTGAAGGACCTGTTTCCACACTGTAGGTATTTGATGAAAACTTCTATTCTATGAATTGAAGAAGGAAACCAAAGAGAAGCCATTTTGATTTTTGGTAATAGCCTAAAACAGGTTTACAAGAGATCAATTCCTTCCTGAGGTGTATACCCTTTAGCAGTGTCACAGAGTGCAGAGAACAAATAAAAAGATGTGCATTTGTGTCTGCACAGCTGTCTGTACAAACACTGGGAACTGAGAAACTTCAACTATAACTTTATATTCCTATTTATTAAAGGGTATTTGTTTTGCTGAATTTTAATGTACAGTTCTTTGCTTGATAAGATAAAAACCTAGGCAAATAAACACCAGCTACAATTATATTGTCATTGTCTACCAGATCATAATACTGCTCTCTCACTAGAAAGAAATGACTGGTGGTGGTTTAACCTGGGGGTTACCATACCTCAGGTTGGGGTGGTTGAGAAGGAGAGCCCTTCCTAGTAACCTCAGTTGGTGCTGGAATCTGAACCCATGCTGTTAGTATCACTCTGCATTAATTAACCAAGCACCCAGCCAACTGAGCTAAACCCTCCCTGAACAGACAGCTGCAATGCCTAAACACAAATACTGACAGCAGTAACTGAAGCTAAGATTGGGTCAGCAGAGGTGAGTGACTCATTTCCTGATTTGCTAAAGCCTTTCCCCTAATGAGAAGGCAAAGCCAGGAGGGTGAAGGAATACGCTCCACTCGCCCTTTGTGCAGCTCCAACAACACTCAGGAAGCTTATCATCTTCTTGAAAAAGAAAGCAGCTCTCTGATCAGTACCTCGCTCACCACTTTAAACACTCACTCTCTCCAATAACAATACAATGTGGCTGCACTGTGTAACCTCCACAAGATGCATGACAGAGACTTGATAAGGGCACTTTGACAGCCCCTCCCACACCAGCGACCTCTGTCACTCAGACAGACAAAGACAACAAATGCATGGGAACACTACCATCACTTCCAATCACACTGCATCCTGGCTTGGAGCTTCACCACCATTCCGCCATTGTCACTGGGCCAGGATTCTAGAATTCAGCAGCTCGGAAATACCTACACCAACACAAAGAGAAGAAGGTGGCTCATCACCACCTTTTCCAGAGCAATTAGGGATGGGCAAATGCTGGCAATACCTGCATCGAGTAACTTGCAAATTATGAAACAAAATACAAGGGTGAGCAGGAGATCAAGGTCCATTCCCAACTTAAAAACGGAGAGAAAGAAGTAAATTTTATTTACAGCCAATGATGCCTGTAACAGGACTGGTGTGGACTGTAGGAGGACAAAGGTCATTGTCTGCTATACAAGGTTGTGTGTCCATTCACTAACTCAGAGTCCCAGTTTGTATGACCGCTGTATGATACCACACAGCTTGGAACAGCTTTGCAGTAAGACCCACTCTCTAACCATTACGCTCGCAATTTCTCCCTCCCAGATGTACAAGTATATCCAATACCTGGTTTAAATATACTAGAGCAGTGACTCCCAAACCTTTCAATAACAAAGCAAATTTCAATGAAACAAACCATTCCACAGAACACCCACATTTTTCAGCTGTACGGATTGTTCATAAATGTCACATTTTCCCATGTTTATTATGGTCATGGTCTTACTTGAGAGGTTTGCATCAAGCTAAAGAAGGATCAAATGCATTAATGTTTCGAATCCACCAGAAAAAAAATAAACCAGCTTCGATCATGAGCACGGACACATTTTCAAAATGATGAAGGGCTTTTGTCTGAAACGTCGATTCTCCTGCTCCTCGGATGCTGCCTGACCTGCTGTGCTTTTCCAGCAACACACTCTCGACTCTAATATTGATACAGTCCTCACTTTCGCCTACATTTTCAAAATCTGCTTACCTCAATTATTTCTAACTACTCATGGCCCTAAATCTGATGCATTCAGTTCAGCGACTGATAGCTTGTTTTTTTTTAAATTTGGTGATTAATTTTCACAAATTTAATGAGTTGTCATTTTGGTTGATGTAGGTTTGGTTTAAGATGAAACAATGTCTGTTTGACATTGCTGTTCAATACTGTCGTGCAAAATTTCACAGCACGCGTGGGGACGTTCTGACAGCACAACCCAGTCTATCACAGCACATTGGCTGAAAACAACTCCTGGAGAATCTGCATCTACTGTCTCTTTGTATAGCACCCTGCAGGTGATAACAGTAACTTGCTCTATAAAAAAGGCTATGCTTGCTGACACCCATAAGCATCTGGGATACCTCTCATAAATATTTTAAAATAAAGCTTGAGAAATAGTTTAAAAACCCCAAAATGAGAAAAAAAAGTTAATGGAAGAACATACATTGTGAAAGCAAATTAAAAATGTAAATCATTATAAAACTTACCGTTGTCCTTCTGACGAAAAATGAGTTTTGTGTCATCTAGAGGAAAGAGCAAACTGGAATTAGATGGCAAGGCACATTGACAACTGATAATAAGCTCAGATCTGTGACGTGATGCCATTGTACATATCTAGTTTAATATCCCTATTCATAAATTTAGCTTTGGATCTGATTTCCTCCTTTCTCTTTTTTTTCTCTTTCCTTTTCTGTCTGACTCTCGAGTGCTAACTCCAGGAGAGAACAGCAATCTGTAGTGAAAGATAACTCAGGGAGAGGGTGCATCAACACAAGAGGTGCCCTCTTAATTATTTCACCAAAAACAAAATTGATTATAAAATACAGAAAGCAGCTGAAGCATCACTGTGGAAAAGAATGGGAAGGGAGTTGGGTCTTTCGGAGGGCATCCTTTGTGCCCTCACACCATTCATAGATTCCCTACAGCGTGGAAACAGACCCTCCCACCCAAACCCATTCCTCTACATTCACCCCTGACTAATGTACCTAACCTACACATCCCTGAACACTATGGACAATTTAGCATGGCCAGGAGACAGTGAGGTCTGCAGATGATGGAGATCAGAGTTGAGAGAGTGTTGTTGGAAAAGCACAGCAGGTCAGGCAGCATCGGAGGAGCAGGAAAATCGATGTCCCATGCTGGAGCCCTTCAGGAATGACGAAGGGCTATAGCCTGAAACATCAATTTTCCTGCTCCTCTTTGCTGCCTGACCCACTGTGCTTTTCCAGCAACACGCTCTCAATTTAGCATGGCCAATTCACCTAACGTGCACAGCTTTGGATTGTGGGAGGAAATCCATGCAGAAAATGTGCAAACTCCACACAGACAGTCACCTAAGGTTGGAATCAAATCCAGGTGCCTGGCGCTGTAAGGCAGTAGTGCAAGCCACTGAGCCACCGTGCTATCAGGCAAGAAGTGGTGCCCAGTTTGCAATTGGCAGGCAGTTAAACTTCAGACTCTCCAGTGCAGTACTACTGAGGGAGTGCTGCACTGTTCGAGATGTTGTATTTATGATGAAGTGCTAAAATCAGGCCCCATTTCCCTATTGGCTGGTTGTCAAAGACCACAAGGCGCTCTTTACAGAGAGGAGTGAGGGGAGTTAACCATTTCTTATATTTAGGCATCAGTTAGCATCAGACAAATAAATTCTCTGGTCATTATCACATTATTGCTTATGGAATCTACATAATATAGATTCCTACTTTACAACTTCAAAGAGTATTTCTTTGACTAACTTTTGTTCTGTCTCGTGGATGTGGAAAATGCTATATAAATGTGAACCTCACTCATCAAGTAACACAAACCTCTTGTGAAAGACATTTAGAAATAGGAAGCTAATTTTTAGGTGAATGACCTTCCTTCACAGATGGTTCTTGATAAACAGGAGGGTGAAAGGTGATTGAGGGTAGCCTGGAACACAGAACAACCAGATCAGCCACGATAGCTCAGTGGTTAGCAACAGTACCTCACAGTGCCAGGTACCTGGGCTCGATTCCATTCTCAGGCAACTGACTGTCTGGAGTTTGCACGTTCTCCCCATGTCTGTGTGGGTTTGCTCTGGTTTCCTCCTTCAATCCAAAGATGTGCAGTTTAAGTTTGGCTATACTAAATTCCCCATGGGGTGGACTTGATGGGCCAAAATGGCTTGCTTCCACAATGTAGAGATTTTATTGAATGCACAGCAGGCTTCACAGCTTCAGTGGCCTACTCCTAATTCCTATCTTCACAGAAGATGACCTGAAATGTTAAATCTTCTCTCCATAGATACCACCATACCTGTTCTGCATCTCCGACATACCCTGCTTTATTTCAGATTTCCAGCATCCACGGTGTTTTCTTTACGGTATTGGTATGGCTTATTTTTGGTGGAGGTGAGGTCAGCTTGAGGGTGTGTTTGGTTAATTTCAAAAGTACATGTGATTTCAATTCTGCTTTTGATGAAATAGCAACAGATGGCTATAGGAGATTATTTTCCTGAGTTACTGAAGACAACTCCAACATTCCACACTTGAGCTCCAAGAGTCCTCAGTAAACACACATGGATGTCACATCCCTGCGCTAGGCTGTTAACTACTTCAATGTTTACTTATATAATGAAGGTACTTGGGGAAAAAAAAGTGCTTCCTGTTGTTAACACTTAATAAGTGTGAATTGTAATAAAATCTCATAATGTTTAAGTTTGGATATTCGGTACTGATTTATGAGGCTAATGTGTAATATTTAATGAACTGTGAGCAACTAAAATAAGATTGAGAATTAATGCTCAAAGTAGCCGAGGGGTAGTGTGGCAGGAGTGTTGTATTACTGACAGTGTAGATTATTTTAACAAGCCTGCATTTTTTCTCTGATCATTTGCTAATTATTTCCAATACTTTCCATAAAATAACCAAACCCATTTGCTGCACACTTCAACATTACACATCAGCTACAGTTGAAGGACTGAGTTCACAGAGACTTGAAGTCTCTGCCAGTTCTTTGAAAGTGCTCTTCAATTTATCGCAGTCTGCTGCCGTTACCCCACAGCTCTGCAATTCCAATTCCTTTTTTTTAAAAAAAAAATTCAATTCCCTTTTGAGAGTCCCTGTACAGTTAGCTTTCACTAGCCTTACCAGCCTTACTGGGACTGCCTTCTGCCCAAAACAAAACACTCTTCTCTGGTTCAATAAAAACCGAAAGAACTGCGGATGATGGAAATCAGAAACAAAAACAAATTGCTGGAAAAGTTCAGCAGGTCTGGCAGCATCTGTGGAGAGAAATTCAAGGTTAACATTTTTGGGTGGAGTGAGGAAGGATCTGAGGAAGGGAAACTCGACCCAAAATGTTAACTCTGATTTCCCTCCACAGATGCTGCCAGACCTGTTGAGCTTTTCCAGCAATTTCCATTTTTTGTCTCTACTCTGGTTCATCTGGTAATTACCTTTTCTTTAGTTCCAAATCTTTCTCATCAGTGGAAACAATTTCTCCCCACCTACCCTATCAATCGTCCTCACTTCATTTTGTTGACACATTTTGGTATAAGATATCCCAACAGGTTTTCCATCAAACAGCTGGTTTAATTTATTGCCAAATATTCAAACTTTTTTCATTTCACTGTTACAATTGTGGGATTACTGTTAGAAACGGCAATGAGAAAGTGGTTCACCAAGCTTCATAACTTGCTTCTGAATGAAGGTGCTCCAAACAGCTCCATAGGAACAGAAGTAGGCCATTCTGCCCATTGAATCTGTTTTGTCATTCAGTGAGATCATCATTAATCTGATAACCCTTGTTGAAGGGTCCCTTGAAAACAGAATTTTCCTGCTATGTACCATGCATGAGATGTAGTTTAGCAGCCATTACAGCAATACTTAACCTTCTAAAATTCTTGCCTATGAAAACAAAGGAAAGAATTGCAAAAAATTTGCAGAAGTCACAATGCCCAAGGCTAGTATCAGCAATACATCTGGTGACAAACACACTTTATTGTCAGTGTCGTCTCTGAAAATATGCTTATGCAGAATGATAAACCAGTTCTCAAATGAGAGCGACCAATGGGACGATGATCATTTGATATCATGAATGAATGTCCCATGACCACTGGCCAAGAGGGTACAACTGTGGGACATAGTGTAGGTTATCCACCCCTAGAAATGTAAGCCAACAGTAAGTGTCAGGCTCAGAGTGGGGTGTACTCAGGAGAGTAGGCACCAGGGCTAGGTCAGTTCCACACTGGAATAACCACACTGGAGACAAGCAAGTTAGAGAAGCTTCTTGCTAAAAGCCAAGCCATGGCCAAGTGAGATAAGGAGTCAGATTCTGGAGTAATCTCTCTGGGGCTAGGACAAATGTGCACTGGAGGAACCATGTAGGGACAAGAATTGGGTAGACTCAGGGCAGAGGGGAAACTTCCCAGAAAGCAGTCTTCATTGAGCAGTCCTCATTAGGCAGATGGAAGCTGGACAGCAGGAAAACTGAGGGAAGAATGACTTAACACCTTAGCTAGAGAGCAGAATGCTGCCTGTACCACTTTAACGTGACTGAAACTCACCGTGCTAACAGCCAGTTTGCCCTTTGGTATTAGTGAACCATCCCCAGTTGTCACTGTTATATACTGTTTTTATCTAACTAACTACCATATCATGTCTAGACTACTGTTTCTTAACCAACTCAATATACTATGAGAAAATATATCATCGATTGCCTAACTGATCACAAACCCCTATAACTAATCCTCGACTCCATTTTCCTGCCTTTTCCCCATAACTCTTGATTCTCCAAAACATCTAACTATCTCAGACTTGAAAATCCTTAATGGCCCAGCCTCGACAGCCTTCCAGACTCACTCCCCTCTGAGAGAAGAAATTCTTCCTCACCCCCGTCTTAAATGCATGATCCCTTATTTTGAGATAATGCGCCATGGCCCTAGACTCTCCCACCAGGGGAAACAACCTTTCCAGACCTACTCTTCCAAGAGCCCTAATAATCTTGATACAATAACAATGCCGCCTTGAGTAAATTTTGAACTTGTAATATTCCTGGCAGGGAAACTGGGAAATTCAATTGACCACAATTCTGGGATATTTATCCATATTTTCATCTTTGCTGTAATCACGTGATTTATGACCTAATTAACATTATGGATTTATTAAATTTTGAGAGAGAAGGCAAACTTTTTTTGATATGGCGGTGATGCTTTCAATTTCTGATCCTGACAGGTTAAACTTCAAGCCAGGATCAAGAATTTGCAATTTCAGAGCTATTAAACTTGCAATAGTTCTTTTAAAATTGCTTTATTCTACAATAAAGTATGACCAGCGCACTCTTGCAGATCAAAGCAATTAAAGTAATTTTCCTGTTACAGTTATTACCCAATAATGAGAAATAACAAAAGCCTTGCAATTGAATTTCCAGCAGCAGTATATTGATTAGGCAAAATAAATGACCTTCCAGTTGGCATTAGTTGAAAGCAGTTGCCGACCTCGTTCAGACCTGACACAGATTGTTTGAAGTTAGTGGCACCACTGGGCAGGATGGTACCGGGCTGTGTTATAGAACTTTGGTTCCTACAAATTGGCCACCTTCTGGTTAACGGGTAAAGATTAGTCAACCTCGTGTCTATTTTTCAGACGTAGAACTGGAGCAGAGGAAGCCAATTTTGCAGTTGGAGGCACAGTTGCCAATGGTGAAGGAAGTTGAGTGATGCAGAGAGGACTGGTCAGGCCAGCGGGTCATAAAAACATCATGTGGAGGTGCTGGTATTGGACTGGGATGGACACGGTTAAAAATCACACAACATCAGGTTATAGTCCAACAGGTTTAATTGGATGTACTAGCTTTTAGAGCACTGCTCCTTCATCAGGTAGCTACTATAGTCAGTTGGAGAATAACCTTTGTTAAAAAAACAGACATTCATGAAGATGACATACTGGGCACACTGGAGTTTTATTTTGAAGGACACAAGACAAACCAGACAAGTATATATCATTCACACGTTTTACTGGGTTTTCTTTCTAGGAAGGACTTAAAAACAAGAAGAAGAATTTAAAAGCTGCTCCAGAACTGCTTCAAATGAGGATTTATTGTGTTAAATCAAAAGGGGATGGAGACAACATTCACACACGAGTGACTCCTTCATCTTATTTGAATAACGTTTGCGGCATGTACTGAGTCGTTTTACAAAACCAAAACTCCCACCTTGGAGCCGTGACCAGTAGGAGGACAATCGGAATTTCCACACAAGCTTGGCAGGGTTTTCCAGGAAAACATAGGCCCACATCCCAGAAACACACTCGCAACCGGCAAAGCTTCAAGGCAGAGGCAGGAACTCCATAAATCACCTCTTTGTTTTTCATTTCATGGGGAGAATTCAGCAGCTACATCTGAAAGCACTAAACTAGAAGGCAGTGTCAAAGTCAATCCCTGTTACTAAGGAGCACGTCAGCCTAGTTACAGAGGACATGGCCACTGCTTCCTCCCTACTTCTTCAGAAAATTCCTCAGCTCCGTTCGGACCCTCAGCTTCACTAGTGATCGCGATTTGACTCAGATGAAAAAAACACATGGCACCTTCTCTGGCATTCTTGAGTTTCAAAGTAATTAATTTGTTTTCTTTCTTTACTCCTGTGGAGCTCTGACTGTGCACACTGTGAGTTATACACTAAGCTCTCCTTTTCGCAGATTTTCTTTAATGGACCAGTTTCAGATGGCCCACACAGTGGGTGAGGCAATTTTATTTAAATCAGCTCACTTTCAGTTACTTCTCATCCTTCTATAATAAACAGGTTAGAGAGAAAACAGGTTGATATGTTTACCTTCCGTAGTGAGACTGCTTGAGAGCAGCACTGATGTGGTGGTGGTAACTTCAACTTCCAATGAATTTAGAAAGTTTGCTGTGGAGGAGACGTCTGGGAAATGTTCTGGATGGTCCTCACAGAGCTCACCGCTGTGCTGAAATGTTGCAAAGATAATAACAGAAACATTAAAGAGGGATGGAGTTAACATCTGACCATTACCCGCAAGAGGATGCAATCATGGACAAAAGCTTAGCTGCTAGGTTGGGACTGAAGGCTAACTGACCTCATTCCACAGACAATAAACAGAGCAGCTTCATGTCTTTCAAACTGGCATGGATCTGAACACTGAAATGTTCAGTGCCTAACCCCATGGTGATATTATCAGAGGTTCTCATAGGGTGGAAATGATGCTATTCAAGCAGTAACACCGAAGAGGAACTTTTGTGTTTTCTAAATGGAACCTCTCCTGCTAAGGTTCAGGAGATGAAGGATGGTTGAGGATGGGGATGCTGTGGATGGAAGGAGGGGTGCAGTTTCCAAATGTACGCTTCTGTCGGGTGTCATTCTATTCCAGATTGTGAAACCGAGCATTCAAGGGAGAAAGATTGTTGGCCCACTCCATTGGGCAATGGCAGACATTGTACCGGGTTCCTGAAGGCAGTGGGGGAGGAAACAAAATCTGGCATGCAAGCCCCTTCTGAGAGGTGTCTCGACCAAAGGCAAACTACTGCGGACATTGAAAATCTAAAGCAAAACACAGAGAATGCTGGAGAAACTCAGCAGGTCTGGCAGCATCTGTGGAGGAATTAAAAACACAGAGAAGTTCTGAAGAAGGGTTATACTGGACTCGAAACATTAACTCTGCTTTCTCTCCTGACGCTGTCTGACTAGCTGAGTTTCTCCTGCAGTCTTGGTACTTGTTTCTAGGAGGGGTCTCTAACCCTTTAATAAAGAGGATTTTGGCCTCACTTTGGAAACAAGTTCACACCAGCCAAGCTGCCATTGCAGCTGTTCACAGTTGGAATTTAGAAAGATATAGGAGCAGGAGTAGGCCAGTCAGCCCCTTCAGCTGTTCCACCGTTCAATAAGATCATGGCTGATCGTCTACCTCTCCTGCACTCCCATGCATAATTCCCATATTCCTTCATTCTCTCAATAACCAATTATTTGCTGATGTCTGACTGGAATTTTACTCAACAACTGGATGTTCCACCAATCTCTGGGGTGGAGAATTCCAAAGGTTTACAACTCTTTGAATGAGAAATAATCTCCACATCTGTCTTAACACTGAGACTATGACCTCAGGTTCTTGACTTGTTGGCAAGGACAAATACCATCCCACCATCTATCCAACAAGTCCCTTAAGAACTGTATATATTTCAATGAGATCACCTCTCATTCTTCTAAACGTGAGGAAATAGAGGCCTAGTCTACTCAATCCTTTTGACCAAGAAACTCATTGAGTGAACCTTGCTCCCTCTCTAAGGCAAATATATCCTTCCTTTCAAAAGGGATATCAACTTTATCTGAAGGTAGAGTTATACTAAAGGCAACCTCAATTCTCAGAAAGATATCAGGGATGAGGGTCTTCGCTAACATAGGAAGGTTTCAAGGGTTTGTTCAAGACAATGAAAGTTGTTGATCACGTTTGCAATTGGCAGGAGGGTCAGCAACCAGAGATCACAGATTTAAGATGATTTGCAAAGAACACAGGTGGGATAGGAGGAGATAATAGTATCACTGACAAGTCAAAGGTGGCAGGAATGTAAGCTGTGGGGAGGACACTAAGAGACATAAGCAGGTTAGGTGAGTGGGCAACAAAACTATAATATGGCAACGTGTTAAATTATTCATTCGGTGGTAAGAATAGAAAAATCAGGTTTTCTTTAAGAAATGTGAAACTTATAAATGTTGATGGTCAAAGGGACATGTGTGCTCATTTAAAGAACACAGATGCAGCTATAGTAAATAATTAAGAAGTCAAATGACTTATTGACATTTATTCCAAAGGATAAATAGGTCTTGCTATAGGTGACGAGGACTTTGGTGAGATCACACCTGGGATAGTCTGTGCAATTTTAGCTTCCACATTGAAGAAGGATATTCTTGCACTGAGGCAGTGCAACAAAGATTCACTGGGTTGGCCATGATGAAAGGCTGAATAAACTGGGTCTACTTTCTCCAGGATGTAAGAGATTGAGAGATGGTCTCATTGACACTAAGAGAAGGGGCTTGACAAGAAGTTGTACCCCCGGGCGGGGAGTCTAGAACACAGGGAGGCCTATGAGATGAGGAGAAAATACTTCTCCCAAAGGGTAATGAGTCTTTGAAATTCTTTATCCCTGATGGTCCATTATTGAATATGCTTAAACAGCTGATGTTTGGACTCTAAAAGGATAGAGGCAGGAAAGTGAGTTGAAGTTAAAAATCAGCAATGTTGGAGTATGCTTGATAAGGTTTATGGAATACTGTTGCTCCTATTACTTCAGTTCTGAAGAGAGAATTGTTTTGCAGTGAGTCATGATGATCTGGAATGCATGGTTTTAAGGTTGGTTAAAACAAATTCAACAGTTACTTTCAAAAGGGAAGCAGAGCTACGGGAAAGGATCAGGCAGTAGGACAAATTGGACAGCCCTTTCAAACCGAATCCACATGAACCTCTCATTCAATTTATTCCAAAGGTTTCGAAATTGTCGTCAGACTATTAATGATTTTAACATGCCATCAAATTGTTGCAGACTAGCAAACATGGACATATTCTTATATAAAAAAAGAAAATGGTAATGTAAGGAAGACTGATGGAATGAGTGCTGAGGTAAGGTTTTACTGTACCTCCTCCATGCAGTGATAGTCCAGCCATTCCTGTCGGTGCCGGTCAAACCCATTGGAACATCTAAATACCAAACAAAAGAACAGAGAGCTGAATATTCTCACTTTTTGTCACTCGTGCTGAGTTTCATGAAGGCTTGCTCTCCGTGAGTTTTCTTCATCTCATTAGCAATCTGCCCACCATTATCCCGCCCCTCTTATCCAATGCCAGCCCGATTCCGCCTCTTGCCATTCTCAGATGAACTCACCGGTGCCAGGATATTCCAGAATAGAGTGCCCTCCCTCACACCAATACCAATGTCAAAAGTCCATTGGGCACCCAGAGGAGAGTTGGCAATCTGGAGTTGCTCTGGCTGGTTTGGGACTTTTGCCCCAGACTTGGTGGAGAAGGAGAAATTGGAATCCAGGGACATGGGGGTCCTGTTGGGCAAGGTGGTGCAGAGGATGGTCCATTTACCCTAGCGTTGGCAGAGGAGGATTAGACCCTGCCAGTCTGGTCTGAGGTTGCCACCCAGGGTCAGTGTCTCCTCAGTCACCTGGAGGAATGCCCAGCAGTGCAAGAGAAAGTTCAGTGACCTTCCTCCATCTTCTACCTGATCGCTCACACTCATTCTACCTCTGCACCGCACCCACCATGGCTCATACTCTACCTGGCTCTTACTGTTGCATGCAACATCTTCCCTCACTTGGTCTCATCCTACCCTAACACCCTGGCATTGCGCCCCATCTCACCACCCCCAGCTCCTGTTCCTCCTTCTCATCTCTCACTCCGGACTGCTCACTAGCTTTCTCCCCAATGTCACCAGCAGTAACAGCTGTGCCAGCCATTGTCACCTCATCCAATTACTCCCTTTGCCCCCTTGCAGGAGAGGACGGTCAATTATACAGTAGACAGAGATGTGACAGGGGCTGGGGCGTATATGGCATTTCATTCCTCTCCCTCTTCGAGGCTCCTGACCCTGAAGGCCTCAGACATGTGAATGACCATGTCCAAGAGCCTGGACTGCCCTTTGACCTATCGTGCAGGCTCTCCCTGCCTGAAGAGTGTCTCTCTTGATATACCTGAGCACTCCCCTCCTCTGACTTTGAGACACGGCCTTTTAATGGAAGCCTGTGTGCTGTGTCTGCCCCATCCACCTGCTGGCACATGGTGCAGCTGTACCATTGATGGAGCGCAGTGCCATGCCACAAATGCCCAGCCCAATCAACGGTAACCACTGGCAACCAGATAATTTGCCTGGCTTTGTATCTGAACTCAATGACAAGGAATGCCAGGGCAAGGCAAAGTGTGCGAGCATTAAGTGAGTAAGCGATGTGGCTCTGAGGTGGTGCTGGGGGAGCTCTGGGCATGGGCTGCATGTCCCAATGGGCCAAATGTCCTTTCAACAGCATTCCAATGACAGCTGGCTGTACCCTCCAAGTACAGCCCTTAAAGGCAGAAGTGCACAGTAAGTGCATCGTGTTGGATGGCACATTGGTCAGCACTGCTGCCTCACAGCGCCAGGGACCTGGGTTCGATCCCAGCCTCGGACGTTGTCCATATGGAGTTTGCACATTCTCCCCATGTCTGTGCGGGTTTCCTCCGGGTACCCTGGTTTCCTTCCAGAGGCAAACGTCAGAGCTACCTTCTTGCTTGAGAGGCAGATAGTCACATTACAAGATGATTTGGTATAGAAACATAGAGACATATAAGATAGGAGCAGGAGGAGGAAATTTGGCCCTTTGAGCCTGCTCCACCATTCATCATGATCATGGCAGATCATCCAACTCTACAGCCTAATCTTGCTTTCTCCCCATAACATTTGATCCCATTTACTCCAAGTGCTAGATCTAGCCCCCTCTTGAATACATTCAATGTTTTGGAATGAATTCTACAGGCTTCCCCCTCTTTGGGTGAAGAAATATCTCCTCATCTTCGTCCTAAATGGTCTACCCTGAATCCTCCGACTGTGAAACAGACGTATAGAAAGTGGAAGATCTATTTACGTAGGATCATAGAAAACAGGGCCAAGAATAAGCCATTCGGCCCACTCCACCATTTGAAATGATTGTGACTGATCATCCAACTCAATCTCTTGTTCCTGCTTTTTCCCCAAAACCTTTGATCCCTTTAGCCCTAAGACCGATATTAACTCCTTCTTGAAAACTTTCAATGTTTTGGCCTCAACTCTTTCAATGGCAGAGACTTCCACAGGGACCCCACTCTCTGGGTGAAGACATTTTTCCTTATCTCAGGAAGAGGAAGAGGAGGAAGGCAGAGAGAAAGAACAGTCTTGACAAACAGGCCAAGGAGCAGGTGCAGAAAGCTTGGGCCAGGAGGGGAAATAAATCTTTGATCTTGATACTGTCCACTTCTCAAGTCAAACAAAAGAAAGCGATGGCTATTCTCTACAAAATATTTCCAAATGACTTTCTTCAGTCTGCATGCGAAATACTCAGGTGTTCCTCTTCAATATCCTTTTCACCATGAATGGGTGCACATTTGATGGGCCGAATGCCTCTGAAGAATATGAGTACGAATAGGAGATAATTGAGAGTGGAGTCAATTCGAAGAGCTAGTACCATCATGGTGGGCTGAATGGCCTCCTGTGCAGTAATTTAAATGCTTATTTTTGTTGCATAGGATTAATATTACAGATTTGAATGCTGTTTACATTTGAGTAGTTTAATTCCTATTAAATATTAGCATTTGTTTCACTGTTGCTGTGTTAACAAGAATGGGCCAATCTGGAGGTGATAATCTGCACTGCAATCCCTGATAGGACCATGGGACTAGATTCACTAGCGACTTTCAAAGGGAATTGGGTAAACAAATGGAGGAGAAAATGTAAAGAATTACATTGTGGGGAAAGATGGGTGAGGTGGCAGTGGTGGTCTGAAGGGTTGAGACAAATTGGGTAGCATGTTCAAACAGCCAACAGAGAGAAAAGACAGAATGGGTGATTGAGTGCTGTAAGATGCTATAATCCTTACAGCTGAAGTATTAATAACCTCCAGTTGAGCCTGGAGAACACACACATTACATGCAAGCAATCCAGTGACATACTAAAAATAAATGAATGCTGTTCGACATGAATGGCACCATTCCAACATCTCCTCAGCAAAATAATACATTTGCCAAACACTTCTGCAGAGACTGTCTCCCTTTAAGTAGAAAAACAACAGACCTCAAAGCTTGTTTTTCTTGTATGGATATAAGTAGATAATTTTCAAAATACTGGGAAACATTCAACAAACAGAGGTGACAAGGAACCCATGCTAATCAATTCCAGAGTTCTCCATTACACCGTTCCTCACCAGTCTTCTGAATCCACATCAGAAGATTATGCCAAGTCAGGAAACAACATTAAAATTAAAAGGTCTTTTAATCACATGCTTTGTAAAAAGTGTTAACTGTTTATTAAAGTGTGTGGATAAAGAAGGAGAAAGATGTGGGCTAAGATTTCCAAAGAGTTGTGGAGAATCCATAGGCCTTTAAAAATGGCCGGTAGTACATGGATTTAAAGATCCTATTTCCATTTTTGACAGTTCTTGATTTTATCAAAGACAAAAATGGGGACAGAACGTTGCTCATGTGAGGGGAAATCTGAAATCAGCTGGGCCATTCGAAATTCATGGTGATTTCTAACATTTTGGCTGAACCCAGGTTTTAACCCAGGAGCCAGGAGAGCGCTAGTTATAGGGGACTCTCTAGTTAGAGGGACGGACAGGCGGTTCTGTGGACATGGGCGAGACTCACGGATGGTTTGTTGCCTCCCGGGTGCTAGGGTCCGAGACGTCTCAGACCGTGTCTTCAGAATCCTTAAGGGGGAGGGTGTGCAGCCAGAATGTTCCTCCTGCAGGATGTTTGAGGTAGGGGTGACCACCGATACTCCTGCCGACTTCGTCTGCAGGAAATGCAGTCGTCCCCCAGGTCTCTGGAATGTGCAATCTGTCAAACCAAGTTGGAGGGTTTGAACTACAGGGAGAAGCTGAATAGGCTGGAGCTATTTTCTCTGGAGCGTTGGAGGCTGAGGGTGGTGCGTGTATGGAATGAGCTGCCAGAGGAAGTGGTGGGGGCTGGTACAATTACAACTGGATGGGTACTAGATAGGAAGTGTTGAGAGGGTTAAGGGCAAAATGGTGGCAAATGGGACTAGAGTCATTTAGGATATCTGGTCAGCATGGACGGGTTGGACCAAAGAGTCTGTTTCCGTGTTGTACAACTCTATGATTCTACAACTCTAAGTTAATCTTCGCAATATCCCCAAGTCTTCCTTCACAATGAATCCCACTCTGCCTGTTTGTGCTTCAAAAGTGATACTGTCTGAGTGCCACACGATGGTGAAGTGCAAGCAGTGGGTGAAACACATGGCTCTGTGTCAGATAGCTGTAGTTCCAAATGCCCCTCTGGAGACTGATCACCAGAAACCAGTTGGACGCAACATTAAAAGGGTGCTGCTGTTTCGGATAGAAATGCCATCTTTGCAGAGAGACATTTAACTGCTGTTCCGTTTGCTCTCCAGATGGTTTACATAACATCCCTTGGATCAGGAGCAGGAACAAGTCAATTGGCCCTTCAGAAAGGTCACGGTTGATCTGGTTGCTCAAGGTACTGCCTATCCTGGATAACCTCACTCCCGTTACTCATCAAGAGTAGAGTGCCTTCTGCCTTCAAAAGTATTTCAAGGCTCTGCTTTCACTGCCCTTTTGGGGAAAGAGACAGACAGCATTTGATATCATCTGCATTGTATGAGCCAGTATCAAATATCGCAAGATCAGAACAAATTGTCTTCTCATTTGTTTCACGGCTGGTTGTGGGATCTTTCTGTGCGTGAATTAAGAACAAAGAACAATACAGCACAGGAACAGGCTCTGAGACCTTCTAAGCCTGCACTGACACATTTTGCCCTTCCATTCTAAAACTGTCTTCACTCATGGGATCCATTTCCCTATATCCCCTACCTATTCATGTACTGGTCTAGATGCTTCTTGAATGCTGCTATAGTGTGTGTTTCCACCATCTCCTCTGGCAGCCTGGTCCAGGCACTCACCCACCTTTGTGTGAAAAACATACCTCACACATCTGCTTTAAACTTATGCCCTCGCACACCTTGAACTCGTGTCCCCTAGCAATTGACCCTTCGACCTTGAGAAAAAGCCTCATACTTTCCACTCTATCCATGCCATTCACAATCTTATAAAGTTTGACCAGGTCGCCCATCGGCTTCCTGCATTCCAGTGAAAACAAATCAACTCTATTCAACCTTTCCTCACAGCTAAAATCCCCCATATCAGGCAACATCCTGGTAAACCTTTTCTGTTCCCTCCCCAAAGATTCACCCTTCTTCTGAGAATGTGGTGACCAGAACTGTACGCAATATTCCCAGTGTGGCCTAATGAAAGTTCTGTAAAGCTGCAGCATAACCTGCCTATCCTTATACTCAATGAATAAAAACAAATCACTTTAGAACCATTCTGGTAAATACAGTACATAGTTTGAAACAAATTGACATTTATAGCCTTTGATATGACAATTGTTGTGAGATTTGAAAATTCATTAATTGGCTATGGAGTATTTTGAGACGTCCTGAATTTACTGCTACACTTCCCAACACTACAATGTGACCGCACTTCTGAAGGACTGAATTGGCTGTCCAGAGCTCTGTATTGGTGAAACTTGGGGCAAAAATAGGCCATTCAGTCCTTCCAGCCTGTTCTTCCGTTTCACATAGTCATTGTGTGATAACTATGTGATCTGCTTGTATTGCTCACAAGACAAAGCTTTCCACTGTGTCCCGGTACATGTGACAATAAATTCAATTCAATTCATTGTCTCTTAAACATAAAAATCCATCTCTTTCTTGAATATAATCAGCAACTTGGAATCCACAGCTTCTTGTGGTCACACACTTCACAGACTGACCAGCCTCTGCATGAAGAAATATTTCCTCATCTTAATCCTCAATGGCCTAACAACCTGTCCTCAGACTGTGTCCTCTGGTTTTAAACTCCCCAACCTGGGAAAATATCCTCCCTACAATCTAAACCCCAGAACAGTGAGCTGTCAGTCCTGTTCATGTTTCAGCCAAGTTTCTGTAAAAGCTCTGAAATCCCAATCCCATGTACTTAAACACACTCTGAGTTTATCAGCCTTATCTGGAAGACCCCTTGCACTGAAATAAATGCAATTTCGTTCTTCAGAGTTACAATGTACCCTGATTCTCTCTTTTCTTTCTTTTCTAATTGGTGTGCTCTCTTCACATTCAGAACCTTCCCCACCAACCTTTCTATTTACGCCATGACTTGTAATTCCTCCACTCTCCTCTCTATCTGTATAAAGTCTCTTTGGGTGGAACGAGCAAAGCTCCCTGCTAAGATATGGGTCCCTTTCCAGCTCGGGTAAGACCTATCCTCTTTGAACAGGTCTTTTCTGTCCCAGAGGAGACTCCAATGTGTGCAACTGGACTTGAAATCATACAGAACTGAGATTCCAGACAACATCTATGTTGATCTTAGCTGGGCAGTTGTAGGGGTGGCACAAGTTGAAGGAAAAATTGAGGACTGCAGATGCTGGAGATCAGAGTCAAAAAGTGTGGTGCTGGAAAGGTGTGGTACTGTGGTCAGGCAGCATCCGAGGAGCAGGAGAGTCGACGTTTCAAGCATAAGCCTTTCATCACATTCACGGTGAAGAGCTTATGCTCAAAACATCGACTCTCCTGCTCCTCGGCTGCTGCCTGACTGGCTGTGCTTTTCCAGCACAACACTACGTGGCACAGTTGAAGTCAACCTTCCTGAGGTAGAACAGGTAAGTGTTTGCACTTGATGCGGATAACTGGTCCCGTCTTGGAAACTGGTTTCTGCTGAGCACAGACGAGAGCATGATTTGAGGTGGGAACTTGACTGTCAGAAAAAGCTCCCAAGAAGCAGCTCCAAAGGAATTTTGAAGTCTGGCAGCACTGAGGGACTTGCATCTCAGCAAGTGCCTTCAGCTTTGAGCCAAGGGGGAAGTGGGTGGAAGTGTGGACAAGCCCCTGATCTCTCCTCGTGATGCTCTCTTGGGTGCAAAGCTCACCACCTCTTCTTGAAAGTGGTCCCTTTGAAGACAGGTGCAGGCAGCAGCCGCTTGAGTTCCTCCTCTTCACCCCCCCCTCCATTAGCCCTCCCCACCATCACCAACGACATCTGCCAACACGGATGAGGTTGGAGACGATGTGGTTTTGCCAAGAGGCTCCTTCACCTCATCCCAACAACAGTCTACTCACTCTCACTGGATGTCATTTCTCTGCTTTGCAGAGAAGATTTACCAGGATGTTGCCTGGAATGGAGAGGAAGTCGTACGAGGATAGGTTGAGAGTTCTCGGCCTTTTCTCGTTGGAACGGCGAAGGATGAGGGGTGACTTGATAGGGGTTTATAAGATGATCAGAGGAATAGATAGAGTAGACAGTCAGAAACTTTTTCCCCGGGTACAACAGAGTGTTACAAGGGGACATAAATTTAAGGTGAAGGGTGGAAGGTATAGGGGAGATGTCAGGGGTGGGTTCTTTATCCAGAGAGTGGTGGTGGCATGGAATGCGCTGCCCGTGGGAGTGGTAGAGTCGGAATCATTGGCGACCTTTAAGCGGCACTTGGATAGGTACATGGATGGGTACTTAATCTAGGTTAGAAGTTCGGCACAACATCGTGGGCCGAAGGGCCTGTACTGTGCTGTATTGTTCTATGTTCTATGTTCTATGTTCTAATTCGCAATGTGATTGTGTAAATTTTTAGAGCCAATCTAAGTGCTCATGAAGAGCAGACAAGGTCTGTAGACCTGTCAAAAGGTAAAGTTTCTAAATAGCCTGTCTGTGCTGTATTGTTCTATGTTCTATGTTCTATGTTCTAATTCGCAATGTGATTGTGTAAATTTTTAGAGCCAATCTAAGTGCTCATGAAGAGCAGACAAGGTCTGTAGACCTGTCAAAAGGTAAAGTTTCTAAATAGCCTGTCCTTTAAAAACATTGAAAAAAACAAATAGCCTGCACGTGTCTGTGAGTTAAAGCAAATTGTACTAGCAGCTTCAATTGTTGATTGTTGTCAATGAGAGTCCACTTGCCATCAATCAGAATTCTCTTCTCATAAATGTTAGTTTTCCCCTTGAATTGGTGTTCTTGTAAACTGTCCTGATAAGTGCAAAATGAAAAGCTTTCACAAATGTTTTTTCAGCAATAAATAAATGATTATTGACATAACCAGGTCATTATTAATGCTTGATTGCTTTCCACAATCTATCATCATCATAGTGGAGTTTGTCAGTTCAGAGTTTTACTGGCAGCTGAAAGATGCTATTAAAGAACTATCCATCTATTACATGGGGTCATGGATAGCAATGTTGAGAGTGTGGTGCTGGAAAAACACAGCAGGTCAGGCAGCATCCGAGGAGCAGGAGAATCTACGTTTCGGGCATAAGCCTTTCATCAGGAAAGAGCCTCATTCCTGATGAAGGGCTTATACCCGAAATGTCGACTCTCCTCCTCCTCGGATACTGCCTGACCTGCTGTGCTTTTCCAGCACCACACTCTCGACTCTGATCACCAGCATCTGCAGTCCTCACTTTCTCCTTATGGATACCAATGTTTATCTCAAAAAGGGAATAAAAGTGTGAAGAAATTTAAATTTATTAAATGAGCTTTCATGAATGGGAGATTTCCTTTGTATAATGAAGTCATTTACCATCCTCTGAGGAAATGACATCAACACAGCAAATGACATCACACAGGAAATGACATCACCAAATCTAGGAACCCTAAATGCATAAAGAGAAAGTGGGTTACTAACACCAGTGCTTCACTGGAGGCTCACTGATGATGTTACCTAGTATGGTGATGAAACATCTGAAAATGAACTGTCCAGCTCAGTGAGCAAACTTACATCCATAGTGAAGTCTGTCACAAATATTTTGAACTTTATTTCAACTTAGGAAGACTCCTATAGTCTGCTTGTGGTAGATATTGGACGAGTTGACATGGACGTTGGTAGTGAGCAGTTGTGTGTGAGTTGGCTCTGTAACTTTAAAATGTCCTACTAACATGGAGACATCAGCTGTAAACATTGCTCATTTTGTCTTGATGGCAGAAATGGATCATTTACACCTTTGTGCTGTTGTCTTTTGTGCACATCTGGAAGTGATCTGTCAAGAGGAACTCAAAGTAAATCTCCAAGCATGTCCTGTGGAGATTGGCTTTAAAGTGACCTTTGCTGTGGGGCCACTTAACTGTACTGCTGTCGATTCCTTCCAAGTTCTGTTTACACTGCTACACTTTTGAATGACTTGTGTTATGGAAGCAGTTTTTATTCCCTTGTCCCCTCTCCTGATGGTGGTGACTCATGCTGCAGTACAATCCCTTGGTCCTCATTGGAAATTGTTGCTGCCTTGTTGTATTTCTCCATTGAGTCTAATTTTCCGGGTCATCCGAGGTGACTATGCACTCTTGATTTGCTATTTCTTGAGGCCATCCAGAATCTGCTCTTGCCAAAACTGATTGCATCAAGGCTGAGATTTTACTGTGATATGGAGGCGCTGGTGTTGGGCTGGAGTGGACGAAGTCAGAAGTCACAGGTTTCTTTGAAATCACAAGCTTTTAGAGTGCAGCTCCTTATCACCTGATTTCAAATAAACCTGCTGGGCTATAACCTGGTGTCGTGTGACCTCTGACTTCTTCAGAGGACATGATTTGGAGATGCCGGCGTTGGACTGGGGTGTACAAAGTTAAAAATCACACAATACCAGGGTATAGTCCAATACGTTTAATTGGAAGCACTAGCTTTCGGAGCGCCGCTCCTTCATCAGGTGGTTGTGGAGGACACAATTGTAAGGCACAGAATTTATAGCAAAAGTTTACAGTGTGATGTAACTGAACTTATACATTGAAAAATACTTTGATTGTTTGTTAAGTCTCTCATCTGTTAGAATGACCATGATAGTTTCACTTCTTTCATATGTATATCACAAAACCTTTTTTTTAAAAAGTTACATTCTCAGGTTAACTGTAATAATTGGTGTCAGCCCAGATAAGATGTTGAGATGTTGAAGGTTCCCTGTCTGTGCCATAATGTTTAGACTGATTCTAAAAAAATGAGTTAACAGAGTCTTACATGGATTCATGCAGTGTTTGAGAAAAGTACGGTGTAATGCTGCAAATACAAATTCACCCCACAAACATATATGTGTATGTGTGCGTCTGGGGTGGGGGCTTGTGAGTGTCTGTGAGAGAGAATGTATGTGTGTGTGATTGTAAAGGGGTCTAAGTCTGTGGGAGGGTGCACGTGCGAGTGTGGGAGTGTGTGTGTGTCTATAGGATTATGTGTGTGTGTGTGTGTGTGTGTCTGGGGTGGGGGGTGTCACTCACAAGCCCCCACCCCAGACACACACACACTCCTACAGACACACACACTCCCACGCTCACACATGCATCCTCTCACAAACTTAGACCCCTTTACACTCACACACACATATACACATATATGTTTGTGGGGTGAATTTGTACTTGCAGAGTTACATTGTACTTTGCTCAAAAACTGCATGAATCCATGTAAGACTGTGTTAACTCACTTTTTAGATTAGGTTAAAAATCACACAACACCAGGTTATAGTCCAACAGGTTTAATTGGAAGCACACTAGCTTTCGGAGCGATGCTCCTTCATCAGGTGATTGTGGAGGGCTCGATCGTAACACAGAAAAATTTTTAGATTAGAATCAGCCTATACATTATGGCATAGACAGGGAACATAGGGGGCTAATACCTTCAACATCTCAACATCTTATCTGGGCTGACACCAATTGTTACAGTTAACCTGAGAATGCAACCTTTTAAAAAAAGTTTTGTGATTTACATATGAAAGAAGTGAAACTATCATGGTCATTCTAACAGATGAGAGACTTAACTAACAATCAAGGTATTTTCAATGTATAATTTCAGTTAATCATACTATAAATATTTGCTGTAAATTCAGTGTCTTACAATTGTGTCCTCCACAACCTGATGAAGGAGCGGCGCTCCGAAAGCTAGTGCTTACAATTACACCTGTTGGACTATAACCTGGTGTCGTGTGACCTCTGACATCTTCAGAAGATGCAGACCTTTCCTGTATGTGCCTAAATTTGTATCCGACTTACCTTTCATCACCTTACCTGATATCCTGGCATTCTGGTGCATTCTGAAGTAGTTCTCCAGATTAACCTTCTCTCGGCCAGTCTTGTTACTTTCTCTCTCCATTTTGCCTTCTTTCAATGAGAACCTGTTCCACCTTTTCCAAAACGCTCTCATCACTGAATTCTTCGATGTTGAGTTTTGGCCTTTAAAATAAACCTGGTGTCGTGTGACTTCTGACATTTTACTGATTTACATTTATCGTGGCTTCAGACTCCATTACAGTCAGCCGTCCTATCCTGGGCCCAGTGCCTCTGGCTGTTGTGATTATTTTGTTTCCTCCAAGTGGCGGCTTGGACTCCTCCTTTACAAGAAAGTTGCAAGCCTGCAACGGTTTCCAGCAGCTGAATCAGAGCAAAGAGCCTCAGCAAAGTAGCCAGCTGAGATTGAGTGGTTTGGAACAGACATTGCCAAGTGATCAATAGGGACTAATCAATCAGCGATTAGTAGATGGACTGCTCATTTTGACAGAGTGTTAGAGAGTAAATAAAGATGCTGCATTAATGTCCTTGTTATAATTAAACTGAATGATATCCAAGAGCATTTGAAATGGGGTTCATGTGGTTTGAGCCTCTACATTTCTTATATTCCATAAGACTATAAAACCATAAGACATAGGAACAGAAGTTAGGCCATTCGGCCCAGCAAGTCTGCTCCACCATTCAATCATGGCTGATAGGCTTTCCAACCCCATTTTCCTGCTTTCTTCCCATAACCTTTGATCCCATTGCAAACCAAGAACTTACCCATTTCTGTTTTAAATATACTCAATAACCTGGCCTCCCCAGCCTTCTGTGGCAATGAATTCCACAGATTCACCACTCTCTGGCTATAGAAGTTTCTCCTTATCTCTGTTCGAAAGGGTCTTCCCTTTACTCTGAGGCTGTGCCCCCAGGGTTCTCATCTCTCCTGCCAATAGAAAAATCTTCTCAACGTCCATTCTGTCCAGACCATTCAGTATTCTGAAAGTCGCAAACAGGTTCCCCCCTCATCCTTCTAAACTCCATTAAGTATAATCCCAGAGTCCTCAAACGTTCCTCATATGTTAAGCCTCCATTGTAATAATGACTGAAAAGCATCCTGAAGTTTCATGTTCTGTAAACGCAAGTCTTTGTTTGCCTTTATGATTCATGTGAACAATGAATCCAGAAACAGCTAGAATTTCTTTCTGACTTTCCAACTCTTTGACATCCAGTTTGCAAACATTCTCCCTCCACCCCCTTCTTTAAGCTGGCCCGCCCTCCCCTCCTGTGAGCAGGAAGGTGTGCACACACTGAAGAGAGACTTCACCACCTTCAGCAGAGATGCAACGTTCACTCTGACAGCACCATCAGCACCAGAATGTCTGAGTCTCCCTGCTCTTATTTCCTTTTCTCATGTGGGAACACTTTGTTGTAACTCAATAATGACTATACACAGTTGGTCCAGTGCATTCTCAGGTAATTTCAATTAGGCTTACCAACATCTTTGGAATCTTAAAATATTCCCCAGAACAGCAAAGAAACATTATCACAAAGAATTTCACAACCTCAGCTGGTAAGTTAATATCTGACCAACTCTTCCATTGCCCAGTGTTCACATTGCTCTCTGAAAGAGACACTTTCTGAAATATCCATTCAAAGTTTCCCACTTCTGTTAAAAAAAAAATCACTGGATGTGGGCATCACTTGCTAGGCCAGGAATTAGTGTGCAGTTAAGAGTCAACCACACTGCTGTGGATCTGGAGTCACATGTTGGCCAGGTCAGTTAAGGTAGAAGATTTCCTTTCTTAAAAAGATGGAACCAGATTTTTTTTCCCAGTAACCATAACTGAGTAGCTTTCTAATTTCTAAATTTTGGTTAAATTCACATTGTACCATCTGCCATGGTCAGAGATGAACTCTCATGCCCAGAACATTTGTCTGGGTTCTGGATCATTAATCCAGTTTAGATTAGATTCCCTACAGTGTTGAAACAGGCCCTTCGGCCCAACCATCCACACTGACCCTCTGAAGAGTAACCCACACAGACCCATTTCCCTCTGACTAATGCAACAGTTATGCCACCACCACCACCTCCACCACTAACAGGGTCTCATCAACTTAATTCTGAATCCGCTGTGATTCACATTTCTCAGTCTGGCTTAGCCAGATGCGCAAACCCAGGAAATTTGCAGCATTTGAGTTGATGGATGTCACTTTGACCTCTACAGGTTAAGGTCCGTGAAGAATCAATAGCTACATTACGAGAAGACTGAAACAAAAGTGAAGAAATCTGAGCAAGGGCTTCATAGGGAAGGTTTTAATGATCAGGGATCACGAGGGATCATCTAAATGTCCCTTTCTTTTTATGTTGTATCAGAATGCCAGAAGCAGCATAATAAATCTTCTCTTAGAGTTATAGGACATAGAACATGGAACAATACAGCGCAGAACAGGCCCTTCGGCCCTCGACGTTGCGCCGACCTGTGAATTATTCTCAGCTCATCCCCCTACACTATCCCAAAATCATCTATGTGCTATGAAATATTAGTTTAGTGCTGATGGTTTTCTCTGCATGAGCCACCCTCCACCCTCCATGCCTTTCAATATTCCTCCTTTACAAACAATTTTCCCATTAAAATAATTTCCATACTTGGTCACATCTGAATATGGATAATCCTGGGAGCCTCCCTGCTTCCACCCCATGTAAACCTTCAGAAATCGACCTCTGCATATCATAACTCACACTGAGTCCCATTTCCCAATCAACCTCTGGTTGTTGACTTGCTTTGTACAGTGGTCTGGCAGTGTCTTGACTGTAAAATTCCTGTGTTTTACCCACCCATGAGCTGGCCAACGTTAAAAAAGCATCTGGATGGATACATGAATAGGAGAGGTGCGTGGGCCAAATGCTAGCAAATGGGACTGGATTAATTTAGGATATAGTGTTTCCGTGCTGTACATCTCTATGATTCTATGATTCTCCAAATCCCTATAATTTATTCCAAAGGTATCTCCCTCCTACAATCATGGCTCCTTGCGCACCACTCCACCTCAGCAGCTCATGCCTTTAGCTGTCTGAAGCCTAAGCGCTGGAATTCCCTCCATTATCCTCCCTGTCTCTCCAAGTACCTTTCCCCTTTCAATTACATCCCTAAAATTTACTTCTCACTGACTGCAAGGTCTCCTTATCTGTGTCATTTAATAATGCTCCCGTGAAGCACTTTTTTGGGTGCCCAATGATGTCAAAGGTGCTAGGTAAATGCACGTTATTGTCTGGTGTATGTTGTGTAAATTCCCCACTGTAGCTGAGTCGCAAACATATCACCCATGACTGGATGGTCACCAGAGTGCTAAAAAAATCAAAGCAAGTGGGGATTTGCTAATGTCAGAGGTTGGTCAACGTGACAAACTCACCAGCAATAAGGGACTAATGTAGCACAAGACAAGCCCAGCATCATGAGTTGCTGTTAACTTCAAAAATATAAGAAACCCTAGCTTGCTGATGGTGTCATGTTATTGGGGATTTCTCACAGTCCCATCCTGTGGACCAAAACAAAACTGGTTTGAACCAGAAATGGTTCTTGAGCGTTCGTCACACGTCAGAGAAGTTTGGTCTGGTACGATGACATGAAAGCGCCAGTAAAGGACACACATGATGCTGTAATCTGGACATGAATGTCATTGGGAGGAAGGAGGTGGCTTAGTGAGTGAAAATGCTTTACTCCTGTAAAAGGAAGCAGGGTTAATTTTACTGGTGGAGGAATTCAGCCCTGGTCCATTCATTATGTTCAAAACAAATGTGACCAAATGGAAACACAAATGAGACTTTGCGAAATGTTGCCATGGTAACTGCTTTGAACAGCAGCAAGCGTTGCTTAGAGCTGATTAAGCCCACAAAAGCTCACCGTTATAAGTATTTGAAGGTGACATTCCATCCTCCTGACAGGATAAAAATAAAAATCTCTCAACAGTCAAAACTCCAGTTCAAAATTCCATCCTTTCTTTTCTGTTGTAACTGCTCCAAGTTCCTTTTTATTGCTGTGATCACTGACTCTTTGACCGTTCTATCTTCGAATCTCTCCAAGTTCTACAAACACGGCACGGACAGTATCTGCCGTTCTCACGTTCATGAACTTGATCTCACACGGAGTCTCGGACCTTAGGGCCATGGATTCTCCATCACCATTGCCATTCCCCAACCCTATTACTCCACAATTCCACCTGACTGACGCAGCTAACCCCCACATCCCTGACCACTTTGGGCAATTTAGCATGGTCAATTCACCTAACCTGCACATCTTTGGACTAAGTGGCACAGGCAACGGCGAGTCAATGGGACAACAAGGGAAGATTGGCAGAAATGAAATTCTTGAAGCAGAGGGGGACAAGTCTAATTCACAAAACAAAGAGTTGAACAACAAGAGGAGAATCTGACTGGTGAGAATCGAAAGACCGATGTGCATACAATCTGCATTCTTTCGCATGCTGTTATCACCTAATCTCAATTGACTCAATCATGTGCAGTTTCCAAATCTCCCATCTGCCAGAGAGCAACCAGAGAGTGACAATTCCCGACTGAAAAGTCAGAGTGGGTATATGGTGACTTCAGGTTTACACCTTGGATAGCAGTCACCAACATCTCAGGACACAATCCATGGGCAGTGACTGCTCATACAACCTGTCATAGAATCCCTACAGCAGGGAAGCAGGCCATTCGGCCCATTGAGTCCACATTGATCCTCTGAAGGGCATCCCACCCAGACCTGTCCCACTATCTCTGTAACCCTGCATTCCCCATGGCTAATCCGCCTAGCCTGCACACCCCTGAACACTATGGGCAATTTAGTATGATTAATGCACCTAACCTGCGTATCTTTGGACTGTGGAAGGAAACTTAAGCACCCTGAGGAAGCTCACGCAGACACGGGGACAATGTGCAAACTCCACACAGGCAACCACCTGAGAATAAAATTGAACTCAAGTGCCTGGCACTGTGAGGCAGCAGTGCTAACCACTGAGCCACTGTGCCATCTCAACTATCTGCACACGTTGGCATCATTCATGTACCAGCTTCTCCGCACCCTCATGACACAACTTGGTCACATTTACGACACAGTCCGGCACCTCAGTGCTACATTGTGCACTGGCACCTATCATTGCAATGCTGCTGCCATTGCGTTGTGTTCAGGTCGCTGCGCTCAGGGACATGCACCCATCTCATAGATTGAACCAGAGCATCACAGGGTTCCTTATTTGCTCCCTTAACACTTTCTCCCACATAGCCATCTGAAGACCAACAAAGGAGTTCTCTGTGATGTCCTGGCCAGTAAATTGTCCCTTGACCAACATCACATTGCTCTGTTGGGATCTTGCTAGGTGCATATTGGCGGTTTCACTTCAAAAATACTTCTTTGGATATTGAGCACTTTGGACACACAAGAGGTTCTGACAGTCACTATATAAGCGCGAGAGTTCCTTCCAATTCTATTGGTGTATGGACAAGGGTCTTTTGGACATTCTTAAAGCATCTGGCACAATTCCACTCAATTACTGAGAGAACCATCAGGAGAGGTCTTCACATGTTCTTGAAAAACAACATGCATTTCTATTGAGATTTGAAGGATGACTTGAAAATTAAAATGCTATGCAGTCCTGAAATACTTTGGCTGGTATTAATTCAGCAAAAGACCAGCTTCTTTGTGTCGGTGGAATTTGAAACTTTGAGAGATGAGGTCTCAACGCACATGATTCTGCAAACCCAAACTGCTCACAATTCCCTGTCTCTCCATGGCACCTTTTAAATCCTAGTGTCTGATGGAAAAGGCCCAAAGTTAAAATGTTGTGAGCATCTGTCGGCTGTTTTGCAGCAGGCTGATGATAATAACTTCTGGCAGCTTGCTGCTTTTTGATTTTGTTGCTATGAGTCTAACACCGCCCTCTCTACATTCCCCCCCAATCATAAATATCTCCCAAAATAACAACTTACAAACAAAGCATCTCTTCTCACTCTCATCTGTGTCTTGATAGTTCAAGCAAATATGAACAGATACATTTTTAGAAAGTTTTTTTTGTTCACAGGATGTGGGTGTCACTGGCTAGGCCGTATTTATTATCCATGCCTAATTGCCCAGAGGGCAGTTAAGAGTCAGGCACATTGCTGTGGGTTTGGAGGTCACATGCAGTCCTGAACAGGTAAGGACAACAGTTACCTTTCCTACACGACATCAGTGAACCAGATGGACTTTTCCTGACAATTGACCATGGTCATTATTAGACTCTTAATTCCAGATTTACATTAGATTCAAATTCCACCACCTGCTGTGGCAGGATTTGAACTCAGGTCACCAGAACATTACCTGGGTTGATCCAATGGCATGTTGCTCAGTCCCGTTTCTGTGAGAATTACCACATCTGGATGACTGTGCACAGTTCAGGGGCATCCATATCATAAAAAGAAAATAGAGGCACTAGACATGGTACAAAAATGTTTTGCAAGGAAAATACCAGAGCTGGGAGGTAATAGTTAATTGGAAAGACTAAAAAATCATGAGTTACTCCTCTCTAAAAAGAGACATCTGAGGGGTACTTTCGTGAGGCAAAGTTGAAACTCTGAAGAGGTTTTAATAGTTTAGATGTGGAGATGTTTCCACTGCTGGGAGAGGCCCAAACTGGAGGCCACAAATGAATAATAAGCACTAATAAATCCAATGATGGGTTTGAAAGCAGCTTTTTTACCCAGAAGGTGGTGAGAAAGGAACTTTTTAAAAATAGTTCATGGGATGTGGGCATTGATGGCTGGGCCAACATGTATTGCCCATCACCAATTGCCCTCAGGAAAGTAGTGATGTGCTGTCTTCTTGTGCAGTCTGTGTGGTGTTGGAACACCCACAATGCTATTTGGGAGGAAGTTCCAGGATTTTGACCTAGTGCTCATGAAGGAACGATGATATATTTCCAAGTCAGGACATTGAGTGGCTTGGAGGGGAAGGGTAAATGTTCTATATATCTGCTGCCTTGTGGTAGAGGTCATAGGCTTGGAAGGTGCTGTCTAAAAAACCTTGGTGAATTACTGTAGTTCATCTTGTTCATCACAGTGTGCAGCAGTGATGAAGTGAGTGAATACTGAATCATAGAATCTCTATAGTGCAGATAGAGGTCATTTGGCCCCATTGAGAGGGATCAACCCTCCAAAATGTATCCTAACCAGACACACCATTCCCTCCCACAACCTATACACATAACCCCACATTTACGATGGCTAATCCACCTAACTTGCACATCCCTGGACAGTATGTGCAATTTAGCATGAATGAGGTGCCAATCAAGTGGCTGTTTTGTCCTGGATGGTGTCAAGCTTCTCGAGTGTTGTTGGAGCTGCACTCATTCAGGTGAGTGGGGATTATTTTATCACAGTCCTTACCTATACCTTGACGATGATTGTCAAATTTTGGGGAGTCAGAAGGTGAGTTACTACGAAAGAATTCCAAGTCTCTGACCTGCTCTTATAGCCACAGTATTGGAATGGTTGTTCCAGTTCAGTTTCTGATCAGTGGTAACTTCAGAATGGTGATAATGAGTTCCGTTCGAGTGATGCCACTGAATGTAAAAAGAAAATGTTTAGGTTCTCTGTTTTGTTGGAGATGGTCATTGACTTGCACAAGTGTGGTGCAAATGTTACTTGCCACTTACCAGCCCAAGCTCATGTCTACCAAATGGAATACTTGTGGAAAATGATGTACATGTATTTATGGGGAAACTGGATAAACATAGGTGTTGACAAGGTTATATGAAATAACGGAGGGGGTGTTTGAGGGGAATGCATGGGAGAGGTTTGTGCAGAACATAGACATTGTTATGGACAAGTCAGTTTGAGCAGCATATTCCAATGCCACAACAATGATGATGGTTAATGGATGTGTCTGGGGTTCTTCCTTGTGAATTTCACAACATGAACAAGCAGAGATCATGGCTTTTATTTTCCTAAAGTTTGAAAACCGATCTAATACCACAACCTCCAGTATGTAATTGGTACTTCAATGTTCTGCCATTTCAACTTTGCCCCGTTACGTTCTCTTTTTCTCTTTGCTATGCTCTTTCTCAGCCGTTATATGTTGTTGTTCTCCTTAGTTCACTTTGCTTCATTCGGTGTTCCCTCCTCACTATCAGCCAATGAGCTGTTGGAGTGAATGTGGCTTTCAGTGATAGATAATGCAGGTGACAGTGTAAGGGCGGTCCAGCGTACCCCTGACCTATGTTGCCTGTGAAGAAAATTGATAAGGTTTTAACGCAAAACCTACTGACCTATGCAGAGTTCAAATCATGCCTTTATGGGTTTAAAGCAGACTTTAGCACCAAAGATCAATTTCACACACCTCTCGAGTGTGTTCTACACACAAATTAGAAGGTTTTCAATGGGCTAGAGAATCCAATTGAAATACTCCCTCAGTGAAGGGGTAGTTGGGGGGGACACCTTTGACAGAATATTTTATAGAACACCATCAATACCCTGCGAGACTTATTGTGATTAGAAAGACAAGGGATGTTGGTGTTTCATTGTTCGGGGAATGGAATATATTTGTATGTATGCTTACTCCAGTTGTAATGGGAATTGAAGAGAGCACATCTGGAATACTGTGTTTTGTTTTCATATTTAAGAAAGCACATTACTGCATTCAAAACAGTTCAAAGAAGGTTCAATAGACCCATTCTTACGATGAGGAGGTTATTCTCAGAGGAAAATTTGGGCCTGAGACTTTTGGAGTTTAGAAGAATGAGATTTAATCTTATTTAAACATATAACGTCCAAAAGGAACTTGGAAGTGCTCGACCTCTTTGGGGTCGCATGCTGGAAATCAATCCCTGCTAGTCCCAAAATTGTCACAAAAGTTAAAGATTTTAATCAAAGTTTGCTTTGAGTAAAAGTGAAGTAAATTGTCCATTTACCTGACAGATGGACCAAGGCAAACAGAAAATACAGACCAGGTTTCTGTACTTCATGTAAACTCCTATTTATTATAAAAAAATAATTGATTCTAATCACAGGTAAACAATGATGGACAGTCGGCATATCCCTCCACTAGTCAAAACTCTTAACTGCCCCCCTCTGAAAACTCCTTTATACACGCATACAGTGAAACACAGACAGACAGACAAAATAACACTGGTGTTCTGGGTGCAGAAAAAAAAACTGGGCAGAAGGTCAATGGCCCCAGTCCACAGGCTTTGCTGAGATGATCCTTTCGTTCACCAGGATTTTCTGTTCTTCAATCCCGCTTCACTGGATCCTTTTCACTTCTTTGCAGGAGGCACGGACAATTGGTGCAGTCACCGCAAAGTGTCTTAGATACTGGTGAAAGGTCATAGCTTACAGCAACCGGTGAAGGAAAATAAACTGACTGTCTTCAGTCTTTCGGCATTTTCCTGGAGAGGAAGGCACATCATTTCCTCTTGCAGCAGTCCAAGGCTTCTGCCAGTAATGTTCACACCCACAAGCTATTCAGTTACCCAGAAGCCAATCACAGAGTTGTTGTCATGCTGGTGGCCTTTGTTTCCTGGTATTCTTTGCTAAGGGCATTAATGCCTCAGGTGAGGTTGGACAAGCTGTCTCCTGATCAATACCTGGTGCTAAAACATGCACCTGAGCTCCCCAGTTTAAAGAGAAGCATCAAATGTTCTGGGATTGTAATCTGTCCAGATTCTGATGCATTGTGTGCATATTGCTATCAATCAGGAAAATCAGCCCTTGTAACATTCAAGCAGACAAATTAGGCACCACCCTGAACCTGTTTCCTCATTTAATAAGATCATGCTGGTGTCATGTGTTAGCATGGATCAAAGATTGGCTGGCTAACAGAAAACAGAGGTCCCACTGCCCACCAACACATCCCCCACAAACTCTGGTTTGGTTCTCTTTCTTCCACTCTTTCACCTGAGGTTGCTCCTTTAGTCAAGCGTCTGCGATGTACTCCCTCAATAACTCTGCATTTCTGTCTCCTCCCCTGAGGTTTTGCCTCCCTGTGACTGTCATCTGCCTTTGTTTCTCCTTCTCTCTCCAGCTCTGTGCTCTAAAGCACTTGGAGACACAACTCTGAATGTAAGGAGACTTTGGTGTGAGTTATTCTTGGAAAAGTATTGAATTCCTCTGTAAATATGAAAGCAGTGGTGGATGAGACAGTAGCAGACCTTGACTAATCCCAAGGCAGTGACCTGCATTCTTATTCACCTGTTTCATTTCCTGGAGTGCACAAGGATAGTCATATGGATCAGAACAATAGCAACAAATGAAACAAAACATTATGGCATGATCAATAGCACAGTGGTAGATTTCATCCGCAGTCAGTATTTTTAGACAGGCTAACATCTGCTTCTTCTTAATGACAACACATCTGGCTGTAGCCAATTAGGATTTGCTTGTATTACAGACAATGCTTCATCAATTTTTAAAATTTCAAACATCTAGCCATTTGCTTGCTGGCACACGTTCTGGCAGATTGAATGGCTGTTCAGTTGTTTGAATAATGAAGATTGAACTAGTTTGGCCCTCTACTTCTGTTCCAAATACTTTTCTGTTTCAACATGTCTTCAGTTTGTTTAAACTGTCTCAATGAAATTACATGTGGTTTTGACAACTCCCTTTTCAGTTCTGCTCTGGGTGCCAGAATGTTTTGAAATGACCGGAAGTTGGCAGTTGTATTTTCTTGGATGAAATTTCAGGAAACCCAAAATCCTGAGTGGATGACAGATCTGTCAGTCAATGGGCAGGAGGGCTGAACAGTTTCGAGAATGTGTCCACAGTGAATGCTATGGTCTGCTGATTAACATCCAATTTCCTGGATGGTTGACCTCCAACAATAAAAAAAAGCTCAATGCAATCCAGGACAAAGCAGCAAATGTAACTGGGATCCATCCATCACCTCAAACATTCAGTATCCCACCCCACACCACCTACACCCCACCCCCACCCCACCAAACCCTCAACTCCATACCCCACATCACTGTGGCTGCAGGACCCACCAATGAACTCTAGAAGCAAGGTGGGGGGGGGGGGCGCAATGGCCTAGTGGTGATGTCACTAGACTGTTGATCCAGAGACCCAGATAATGCTTTGGGGTTCCACTACGGTAGATGGTAAATATTTGGAATTAAGAATCTAATGGTGACCATGAGTCCATTGTCGAATGTTGGGAAAACCCATCTGGTTCACGCATGTCCTTTAGGGAAGGAAACTGCCATCCTTACTTGGTCTGGCCTACGTGTAACACCAGGCACACAACAATATGGTTGACTCTTAACTGCCCTCTGGACAATTAGGGATGAGCAATAAATGCTAGCCAGTGGCGCTCCCATCCTGTGAATGAATTATAAAAAAGATCCTTTGCAAACACTGGGACGGGTGAATCCTGAGGCAGGCTGATTGGTAGGTCTGCCTTAGTTCTGTCGGACATTGCCCCTGTTGTTTTACAAACTGTTGGTTCTCAATATTTATACCCCCTCACACACATCCTATATCCACACATTCCCCCCCCAATGGCCTCGCGATGTCAAATCACGCCCCACTTGCACCTCTGACTCTCCATACAACCTGCATACCCAATCGCAAGTATCCAGAGGATAGAATTCAGCAGCCATGTGGAGACTAATTAAAAAATAAATTTTAAAATATCTAACATGGCTCTCACTCACAGAGGCTAGGTGGCAAAAAGGAATCCTTTCATGAAATCCATTCAATGTCTTAAAGCTGAAGTGGTTAATCTTATATTTGAAGGAAAATCTTTTCAGACCTCATGCCAAAAAAAGAGCTGATTCTTTTATAACCTCTTTAAATTGTCAGTTATACCGTGGACTCAGAAATCTCTGCTCAGATATTTTGAGCTTTGAAACTCAGCCAAGCAGTCATGATGTCAAACCACTAACACTTTGGAACTATCAACAAAGACCTCTAATGAAACCGCACAAAACATTTTTTATATAACCTACACCAGACAGCCACTCAATCATAGCAATCTAATTAAAGACTTTTTTAAAAACACTTGTTGACAGTTTCAGGCTATTTTTTCCCATGTTTACAGAATAGAGAACTATAAGACTTAAGATCATGACTCTAAAAGAGACCTTGTGACTCGTCCTCTCAAGATAGAGTCTTTGAAATTAGTACCGAATTCAAATATCTCTATGAAGCTTGCATCATCCACTTGAGTGAATATGCCCTATTCCCTCTCCCCTGCTGGCAAATAAAGTCTTATTGAAAATAGGAGTGTAATTTCTGAATCTGAGTCTCACCTCCCATTTTTATAAGACCATGATGTTTTCCTGACTCTGCAAAGATTGGTCCCTCTGTCACTGATTGTAGAACAAGGAGGAGGGAAATGCATAGAAAGCTAGAGATGAAGGAAATGAGGCCATGAGCTGGGTCCTCAGGCTGGAGAAGAATTTGAGGTGGGTTTTATAAGTAAATAACAAAATGTAAGTTAGCTCGCTGAGCTGGAAGGTTTGTTTTCAGATGTTTTGTCACCCTACTAGGTAACATCATCAGTGAGAGTCTCCAGTGAAGTGCTGGTGGCATGTCCCACCTCTCTATTAATAGGTCTTGGTTTCTTAAGGTGGGTGATGTCATTTCCGGTTCTTTTTTTCAAGGGAAAGTAGATGGGATCTAAGTCGATGTGTTTATTGATGGAGATCTGGTTAGAATGCCAAGCCTCTGAGAATTCTCGTGCGTGTCTTTGTTTCACCTGTCCTAGGATGTTTGGGTTGTCTAGTCAAAGTGGTGTCCTTCTTTGTCTGTATGTATAGAAACTAGTGGTAGTGGGTCATGTCTTTTGTTAGCTAGTTGGTGTTCATGTATCTTGGTGACAAGTTTCCTGCTTATTTGTCCAATGTTGTGTCTTTTTACAGTTCTTTCAGGGTATCTTGTAATGACATTAGTTTTGCTGGTAGTATCTAATGGATGCTTAAGATTCATTAGTCGTTGTTTAAATGTGTTGGTAGGTTTGTGGACTACCATGATGCCAAGGGGTCTGAGTAGTCTGGAAGTCATTTCTGATATGTCTTTGATGTAAGGTAATGTGGCTATAGATTTTGGTTGCGTTGTGTCTGCTTGTTTGGGTTTGTTTCTGAGGAATCAGTGGAATGTGTTTATTGGGTATCCATTTATCTTGAAAATTTCTACAGAAAAACAACAAACACAGACCAAATATTTAACTTCAGAAGCAATCATCCTAACACACATAAATGGAGCTGCGTCAAGACATTATTTCAATGAGCTACATCACACTGCAGCACCCAAGAACTACAAAAAGCAGAAGAAGAATATCTACAAAACGTTTTCAAGGAAAATGGATACCCAATAAACACAATCTGCCGAATCCTCAGAAACAAACCCAAACAAGCAGACACAACGCAATCAAAAACTAGAGCCACATTACCTTACATCAAAGACATATCAGAAATGACTTCCAGACTACTCAGGCCCCTTGGCATCATGGTAGCCCACAAACCTGCCAACACACTTAAACAGTGACTAATGAACCTAAAGGATCCATTATATACTACCAGCAAAACTAACATCATTTACAAGATACCATGCAAGAACTGTAAAAACACATTACATCGGACAAACTAGCAGGAAACTTGCCACCAGCATACATGAATACCAATTAGCCACCAAAAAACACGACCCATTATCACTAGTTTACATACATATAGATAAAGAAGGACAGTACTTTGACTGGGACAACACATATGTCCTACGGCAGGCAAAACAAAGACATGCACAAGAATTCTTAGAGGGTTGGCATTCTGACCAGAACTCCATCAATAAATACATCGATTTAGATCCTGTATAATTTCTCTGAAAAGAAAGAACTGGAAATGACATCACCCACCTTAAGAAACCAAGACCTATTAATAGAGAGGCGGGACCGGAGACTCTCACTGATGATGTTACCTAGTAGGGTGACGAAACGTCTGAAAACAAACCGACTTACAGACTTCTCATCAACCTGAGCTACAAATCTCCTCAAAAATCGCTAATAAGTAACAGTATGTGGAATTAAAGACGATGGAGCATGTGAATCAACAAGCTGAGTGAATAACAGATCATAAGAGCGAATGAGAGTATAAAAGGGAAACTAGAAAGGCAAGAGAAACAGACAGGAGAAACCTATAATGGGATGAACAAAGAGTGAGGCTAGAGGAGATAGAATAAGAGACTGCAACTAAAAACAAAAATTTAGGGGTAAGAAAATGACAAAGGTAAGAGCAACTTAAATTTGTAAAAAGAGAGCATGAGAGAGTCACAGGTTGGGCACGGTGGCCCAGTGGTTAGCACTGCTGCCTCACAGCGCCTGTAGACCCGGGTTCAATTCCCGACTCAGGCGACTGACTGTGTGGAGTTTGCACATTCTCCCCGTGTCTGCGTGGGTTTCCTCCGGGTGCTCCGGTTTCCTCCCACAGTCCAAAGATGTGCGGGTCAGGTGAATTGGCCATGCTAAATTGCCTGTAGTGTTAGGTTAAAGGGGTAAATGTAGGGGTATGGGTGGGTTGCGCTTCGGCGGGTCGGTGTGGACTTGTTGGGCCGAAGGGCCTGTTTCCACACTGTAAGTAATCTAATCTAAAAAAAAAGAATGTAAAAGTATGGACTAGAATAAGGTAAAGTGAATGAAATAGGAAAGAAACATAAGATGGAGGTGGATTTTTGATTGAAAATGTATTGAAAGAAATGCAGAGATAAAGAGAATAACAAATCTAGGAGACAGACAGGACACACTCTGTATGGCCACAGCTATCTCTCTAATTGAAAATTTCTATCAACATTTAATTTTGGAGCAAAATGACAACCTGAGTAAGAAATACAATCACATGCTACAACTCAGGCAGGCAAAGTCAGTAGTAACTCATTGGTATCAAACCCTATGGACATAAATGGTATTGATTTTGGTGCCATTTAATTTGTAAGCTGCTATTTTTTTAATATCTACTGCCGTCTGTAGTGACAGCTGCACTGTCTGTTCTGTGAGAGATGAGGCTGAAGCTATGGGATAGGATACAATACTGACAGAAAGCTTGGTTTGACAATGCACCATCTGTCACTCTCCCAATTATGGCAATATTATCACAATGTTCAATTTGAAAATATTTAGGATACTCAGGGTCTCGGGCAGATTGCTCGAGTCACCCAGCAATCAGCACATTTTCTGACTCTACATCTAACATTGGAAATGAATGTGTGTGAACGCAGATCCTAGCCCATGATGTATTTTTATACAAACTGCCCTGACGTACTTGGTGCTCATCAGAGAGAGTGGCCACAATTGTGTGGGAATGGGCTATATTCCATCATCTTTTTGGAGGATGTATTACAGTAATTAATGTCCATTCCCTGCATTCATTCTGAGCTGAATTATGGAATTTGCGTTCATTCACAAATGAGAGCGTGGGAACACAATGATGCTATTGAGGCCTCAGACTGCTCTGTCATCATAGCTGACATCAGCTCAACTTTGCTGCCTTAACTCCAACCCTCCTGATAAATCTTCTTATCCCATCCACGAAAGCTCCCAGAATCCACAGTACTTTGAGGGCAGGGGACCAAATTTTCACTTTGTGTGAAAAAGTACATCCTGGTTTCAAGTTTGAAGATTTTGTCCCTTTTTATTTTATTGCCCGACCAGAAGAAAAAGATTCTCTGTTATCTACCGTCTCAAATCCTTTGAGCATTTTCAACACCATGGTTGGATCACCCTCTCAAATTTTCCAGCACGATAAAATGCAGCCATGTTTTTTGTTCTCATAATTTAACCCTCTAATTCCTGATATTAGTTTTGTGAAACTCAAAAGTCAATCTACCTTCTTTAACGGTGTCCAAGTACAATAGTCTAGGTGGGCACGGTCAAGATTGCAATTCTATGTTGTACTTAAACACTTTATAATCCCGTCTAACTGGAGACAAGACAATGTTCTTTAAAGTGTGAATGAAATGATTTAATGTGATTGATTTTGTGTCTGTTTAATTATTTTCGAATGTTCGATAAAGTAACAACATTGACTCACACCCATCGATTTTGCACTTATCCTGTTCATGGCAGGTAAATAATTGACGTCTAAGGAGGAAAGGAGGATGGAGCTAGACACAGAGAACTTCTTGTGAACTGGGGATGAGCAATCTCAGCAAGAACACAGGGTAAGGAAAAAGGCAATGTATCAAAATTCGGCCAATTTCTCCTCTTCCACAGCCTCTCCTGAAAATTGACTTTTGCTGATGAATGTTTGACTGGTTTCGAGCACCCCATCCTGAATCTGCTTGCCATAGCTGTATTAACTTGGATATACATTGTGCCTTTATTGAAATGACTTGAAATACTTGACAAGAAGGTTTCTAACCAATTTTGGACAGCAGGTTATGTGAGGAGTAATTAAGACAAGCAGATCAAAGAGTTAGTTTTAAGGAGTGTCTTAAAGAATGAGTAACTTTTTGGTAGTAAAATAAGGGAGAGTCTGGAAACATAGAAACATAAAATAGGAACAGGGTAGGCCATTTGGCCCTTCAAGCCTGCTACACCATACAATATGATATTTGCTGATCATTTGAGTTCTCTGTACGTGCTTTCTTCCCAAACCCAGAATCTGACCTGGCAGTGTTGAGTGTCGAAGCTGACAAAGCAGGTCGCTGAAAAAGAGGGCACGTACACAGAGATGTACCGTTTATGCATGAAGAACAAGAATAAAACTGCAGGTCAAAACAGCATCCTGGTAAGAGTCAGTTCAAGACAGGAACCTGGTCTCCCGATATAGGATGGTCCTGGATAATCCAGGAAGTTGCACGACTCTGCAAAGGGCTGCTCCTTTGATAGCTCCTTCGAAATCCACAGCCTACAATATCTCAATGGGCAAAAGCAGCAGATACATGGGAACATTATGACCTATAAGTTCTCCTTCAAAACACTCACCATTAGACATCCCTTCATTGTAGCTGGGTCAAAGTCCTTGTACTTCCTCCTTAATAGCATCAGGATATATCTATTTCCCAAGGAACATGGTGTTTCAAGAAGGTGGCTGTGAGGAAGTTAGAAAGCCACAAAGGGACCAGTTCCATTTCTCACCTGTTTTGCATGGCATACTGGAGACTCAAGGGTTAAACATTCCACTGCTGAAAGGGCTCTCTGCAGTATCAATTGCATGCCTGTCCCCTTACAGAATGAGATAGGACATCTCAGCAAGGAGTGCTTGCCTGACTCTCAGGGAACTGATTTCTCTGGAACTCTACATGTGGATTCCACTTTCAGCCTCAGACAAAGGTATTTGTTCTCCCTGGACAAGACTGATAGCCTTGGCCATAATCTTATTAACTGCCTCCTGCTCCCATTATCATATGTTCCCTTCCTATTAACATGGGCATGTGAATCCCACATTGAAAACAAGCAAAGTCCTTCTGTTCCCATCAACACATGATTATGAAGAATACAATAACCAGCCCCTGTAATCCATCCACTAGTTATCACAGGACATTGACAATCACCAGGGCTTGTAAAATTATAATTGCCCATCTTAAACAATTTAACGACAATCATCCATGTGACTTATAGACCTTTTGTATTATTCCTACAAAAAAGTACTGCCTTTGTATGTAGAGCAGAGATTCCTGGAGAGGTGCCACCACAAGTAGACACACAACTATGTTTGAGGTCATTGAGAATCTCTTGCCGGCTGTCCAATAATAAAGCATCTGCTGTTGTACTGTAACTTGTGTCATCCGGATTTGTGGAACAAAATATACATCAAACTGACTTCCAGCATTTATGGAAGGGCAATCCCAGGAATAAATATGAAACGGTGAGGTAGAGACACAGGCCTGTTTAGAAAGGGAATTTCAGGGCTTAACGTTTACATGGTTGGTAATACAGTTAACCAATTGATGAGTGATGAAAACCTGAGACATTTCAGATTGGAGGACCAGACTTCTCATGGAGATTGCGGGTTAGCAGAGATTGTAGACATTGAGAAGGGCAAGGTCAAGGACGGTTTTGGAATCAAAGGTACAAATGCTAAAACCAACACCTTTCTGAGTGTTGCCAGAAAGGAAAACCCTAGGTCAGTGAGCTCATTAATAACTAATACTAATTAATGACAGCACACATAGTCATAGCCAGTGGAAATGGAAACTTAAATTGATTTGGTCTCTGTTTAAATCAGGAAATGTGAGGTTGATTTTAGATAACTTACTATTACCCTGACTGACACCAAAAAAACCCCAGATAGCAAGAACATCTCAAATCCAAAAATGGATGGTGCTGTTAGCTATTGAGTTACTGAAGAGGTGTTGTACATACTTGCATCAGCAGGCTAGTGTTAGATATTAATGAACACCTAAACTGAATGATACACAAATAGTATACAACATGATTAAACTCTGAAAACACCTCTCTGAGTGATAGTTTTTAAAACAGCACATCAGTATGGGTAGGTATAATGTCACACTGAGAGAATACACATGGCCCCATTCCCTCCCCCCCCACCTCCCTCCACCCCCACACACATCGATTGCCCTCTTACCCCTCCTTAATTGCTACCTCCTTAATACCTGTCCCCACTGTCTGAGTTCCAAGAGGAACACGACAGAATTAAAATGTATCAAATTATGAGCAGAACCATGACTGAAGCAAAAAGATCACTTGGATCATTTGTTATAATGACGTTCCCCTTCTCATGGGAAGGGGGAAATGCAGAAACTTTCCCTGTCTAAAAAGCATAGAGTCCTCTCATTGATCAAACTGTTAGCCAAAGCTGCTTTCTCTTGATGTGGTGACAGGGTAGCTGTAAGTGTTCCCTTCGGCTGAATGGATGGCGCTATTGGCTCAGACAGAAGGCTCAAGTCCCCACCCAGAGATTTGAGCTTATGCTGTGGGCCAAGGACTACACTGTCAGAGGGGCCATCTTTCAGATGGGACACTCAAACAAATCCTCCCTAGTGGACGTTAAAGGTCCCATGAAACGATTCGATGAAATGCTGGCAAGTTCCACTCATGGCCTGGCCAACTTTCCCAATAACCACTGTCCCATTGCTGCAACTTGCTATGTGCAAGCTAGCTGCTGCATTTCTTGTGCTACAATCGCGACTAAACTTGGAAGTACTTAATTGGCTGCAAAGAGCTTTCAGATATTATCAGACTTTTGAATGGACCTCCCAAAGGGTAATGTTGATCACTCTCTCTCTGCCGCTGTAATGGTGTATTCCGCGACGCTGATGCACTCTGTATGGTACGACCTGCCTGTGCAGCACGCAAAACAACACTTTTCACTGTACATGGGACAAAAAGAATCCTAAAATGGTGAAAGGTACCATCTAAATATGATCCTTTGTTTCTTCCTCTTTTATGCAAATTGGGGCAAAGTGTCCCCAAGGAAAGCCTTCTGGAGCTGTCCACTGGGTCTTTTCAGACTGGTTACCAGGCCAATGAGTCTAAATGATTGAAACCCATTAAATGAAGAAAATCAAAAGTATAGTGGATGCTGTAAGTCAGAAACAAAAATAGGGACTAAGCTCAGCAGGTCTAGTAGCATTTGTGCAGAGAAATTTGTGCAGGGTTAACATTTTTGTTCGAATGACTCATTAACTCTGATTTCTCTCCACACACGCTGCCAGACCTGTTGAGCTTTTCCAGCAATCTCTGTTTCTGTTTTCCATTGATTGAAGGGGAGATGGTAGTGGCCAGTTGTGCCCAGTGACTTCACAGATGACTCTGACTGAAAGAGGCCCAAAGTCAGTATCGTTCTTTGAGCATCAAGTGATTCAAAGATTATTTTTCTTGAAAAGGGCAATACTTTTCTCATTGGAAGATGAGATGTTGGCCATGTGCCCTGTAGAGAAAGTGCTCTTCCTAAGTGCTGTTTGGGTTTGAAGTGAGCTGTACGCACATCAGGTCACCTTACCTCTGAAGAACACCACACCAGCTGCAGTTAAATCGAACCTCAGCGTTGACACACGCATTACAACTCAAGTGCTGCAGACACACTGTGAGACAAAGAGAGGAAACGATGGTCTGAATTCAGTGAATTATTGGAGAAAGCAGTGAGAATGGTTACAGAATCCCTGGAATTAATTACAGCAATTTAATAATCAAAAGGAAACTGCCCAAAACCAGCCTGAAATCATTAAACGACTTGAGTTAGAGAGAGCTTCAAAAACATCAGCTTCTTCCGCTATCGAGCTTTGATGCAAAAAGCTTTCATAAATGAGGTGAAACATTCTCCAGCTTAATGTCAGTAGAATTTAAGCTAAACACTTTGGCTGATCCCCTGCAAATTTCCATTTCTTTAGCCTTGACTTCATCAAGCTCTTGGCTGCCACCTTAAATTGAATTTCGTCCCCATTAGCAACAGCATTTCTTTCAGCCACTGAGATGTGTGCCTCCTCCATTGCAGCCAATATGGAGTCTATGCTTTTACCATTCTGAGGACTGCCATGTCAAGCACTCATGGACAAGGAACAGAAGTAGACCGATCGGCCCATCAAGCTGATCACCACCATTTAATAAAGGTAAACAAGGCCTGGAGGGGGGGTGGGGGAGGGATGTTGTGGTGGGGATGGTGGTGATAGCCTAGCTGCCGGTAATATTCTGGAGACCTGGGTTTGAATCCTGCCATGGCTGACGATGGAATTTGAATTCAATAAATATCTGTAATTAGTGATCTAATGATAACCCTAAAACCATTGTTGATTGTTGGAAAAAAAACCCATTGGTTTCACTAATACTCTTTAGGAGAGGAGTCTTGCTGTCCTTACCTAGTCTGGACTGCACATGGCTCCAGACCCACAACAGTATAGTTGAGACTGAACTGCTCTCTGGGCAATCAGGGCTGGGTAATAAACATTGGCCTGGCCAGTCACACCCACATCCCATGAATGAATACAAGATAGTCACCATAGTCCCAGAGGGCTGCTCTCTAAATGGTGAAAAACGAGAGACAGCTGGTAGTGAGGGTCACCATGCCTCAGGCAAGGGGAGAGAAATTGAGGAGAGTTGAACCCACAATGTTGACGACACTCTGCATCACAAACCATCCACCCAGCAAACTGAACTTGGTTGATCTGAATGTAACTTCAAATCCATATTCCCACCTACCCCTGATAACCTCCCACCCCCCCCTTGCCTCATTTCCAAGAATCTGTCTACCTCCACCCTAAAGTGATGGAGGACTCCACATTCATTATACTTTCAGGAATTGAGTTCTCATGACCCTCTGAGAGAGAGAGAGAGAGAGAGAGAGAGAGGGAGAGAGAGAAAACAGCTTTCCTTTTTGGCTTGCACCCTCCATTAACCTTTTCCCTAATACAGTTCAATTTTATGCTCCATTACACTGCCTTTGTGAATCTTTCCCTGGCGTGCATGAATTGACACACTGTATCCCACTGATCTGAAACAGTTGTAAGCCTCTGTACACTTGCTGCGCCCACTTCACCATTTGATTTGATTTTACTATTGTCACATGTACCGAGATACAGTGAAAAGTATTGTTTTGTGTGCTATACAGGCAAATCATAGCTTGGTACCTTTGTCCTTCCATTCCAACATTGGTGGCTATTCCTTACCTCATATACCCTGACCCACTGACCTCTCTATGCCAAATACCCCCATCGATCCCCCATTTCCAATAGCCTCCTGGAAACCTTTCTCTTCCACTATAAAATGTGGCGCAGTTCAAAAACCCCCTTTATGCAAGGAATGTTACAGGGAAATTAAACACTTTGTCTGAATGAATCATGGGAATACACATCAGCGGACCTCACTGGTGAACAAGTATCATTGTGTGCATGTTTGATCAGGACAACAGGAGTCATAAGGACAAGATGTGGGAAGCGTTAGATAATTGGAGCTAGAAAGCTCACTCTCACATCCTGTTTACTCCAAGTTCTGAAGGAATAAAGTTAAAAGGGTCTGTTGTAGATTTTTAACATGTTAGTTTTTAAGCATTTTTACTTACAGCTGTATCTAGAGGAAACACGACAATTAATAAAACAAGATTCGTCATAATGGACCGACCACAATCCCACCAGCAGTCCCATTTCAAGAGTAAAACAAGAAATGTCATATTGGTCTGGAGTGAGTCTGCTTCCCAGCACTCTCACCCAGTTACAGTCTGTACTGTTAGGAGACTAGATGAGGGGGCGGAAGAAATAGGCACTTTAAATAAACAGTTCTCTCACAGAAACAAACAGTAAGGATTAATTCTCTTAAAAATGCAAACATTTTGGATTGAGAGAAAAGTCCAGCATGTGACTCATAGGAAAACTACATTCTGTTACACATTTCTGTCACCTAATCAGTCAACAGAGCAAAGGTTTTGCAAAGTTATTCCCTGCACCTGAATCTAAGTCAAGTGCACTCATATCTTCCACACCACACCACAAATCCAATACCTATTGCTCATATGTCCCAGTCCCAGAGCCTAAGGAATCCATCATATTGTTCATAATATTCAATTATCTCCAGCTTTGTTTAGCTTTTGGAATTCTCTGGACTCTTGCTGTCCACACATTCACTGGCTCTAAAGGTGTCAATCAATGCTGTTCTATCTGAGAGTCTGTTCCACTGATATACAATGCCAGAAACAAATCTTTCTATTCCCAAATTGCCTTATTTAACACTGGATCATTTAATGTACAATTTCTGTGCACACAGAATACCAATTGCAGATGCACAGTCAGCATCACCTCTGTCTCACTGCACGCTATCAGTGCATCCAGCTGGTTAGCCTGAGAAGGGATCAGTACAGTGATTAACCGAGTCCAAGTCTGGTGCTGTCACAGTAAAGCTGATAGACTCCCGACACGCGCGCGCGCGCACACACACACACAAACACACACACCCCAACACCCCCACCTCCACCCCCCAAAGTCAGGCAGACAGTTGTTGGACACACCTTGCAGACATAATGGAAATACAAAGAGCCCACGGCTGATTACAAGCAATGATGGACACAGCTACAATGAAAGGTAGGGAAATTGTATAGAACTTGAACACTTTAACAACCAGGGTTGGGAAATAATTCTGGACACCATAAGATATAGGGGCAGAAGTAGGCCATTTGGCCCATCAAGTCTGCATCGCATTTAGAGTCATAGAGTTGTACAGCATGGAAACTGACCCTTCGGTTCAATTCATCCATTCTGACGAGATATCCTAAATTAGTCTAGTCCCATTTGCCAGCATTTGTCCCCTATCCCTTTCCATCCTTCTTACCTGTCCAGGTGCCTTTTAAACGCTTCATTGTACCAGCCTCTACCACTTCCTCTGTCAGCTTATTCCACATATCCACCACCCTCTGCTTTAAAATATTATCCCACGGGTCCTTATTAAATCTTTTCCCTTTCAGCTTATACCTATGCCCGCTAGTTTCGGATTCCCCTAGCTTGGGAAAAACACCTAGGCTATTCATCCTATCCTCAGCCTCCGACTCTCCAGGGAAAATAGCCCCAGCCTAATGAGATCGTGACTGATCTGGTAATCCTCAGCTTTATTTTCTGCTTTGTCCTATTTTTGGTCATCTTGTTTTGGTTTTAAAAAACTTTCCCAATCTGCTGTCTTACTACTAATCTGTGTCATTTGCATTTAATTCTTTCAATTTGATACAATCCTTCAGTTCCTTTGTTAACCCTGCTCAGTTGAGACTGTTCCTGGTATTCTTCCTCACAGGGACATGTCTTTGTTAGGAGCCCTGAGTTATTTTCTGATAATGGCCTTTTCTGCTGAACTCTTTTCCCACATAATGGGAATAAACCACAATTTGACAAGTCATCGAACTTCCTATCTGGAAATTCCAAATGATTCCTCTGCCTGAACTGGCCTGCATCAAGGGGCTTGTGGGGAATGATTTCAGACTACTTCAGAAATTCCCATCTTCTGTTATTTTGCTATATCCAATCCCACTCGCTTTTGTACCAGGAAACTTTTCACCATTTAATCTCTCCTGTCATCTACATTAATGCTGACTTTCCCTTATGTTCTTCCTTCTCGCTCCCTCCCGCCTCTGCTTTTTTTTGTTTTCATAACAGATTTCCAGCATCTGCATGATTTTTCATTGTCCAAAGCACCAGCAAATTTTCCACCATACATTTGGCTGGATTTAAGTTGGGAGGACAACAAACTTCCTGAAGAAGTGGCAGATTGGGGATACAATTACGACGTTTAAAAGACATTCAGATAAGTACATGAATAAAAAATGTTTGGAGGGATATGAGCCAGGAGCAGGCAGGTAGGACTAGTCTAGCTTGGGATTATGTTTGGCATGGACTGTCTCCGTGCTGTACGACTCTATGACAATGTGCTAAATAAGTATGCTATAAGAATGGTGTTCTTCAACTTGAAAGGGTTCAGAAAAGATTTACAAGGATGTTACTGGGCTTGGACGGTTTGATATAGGGAGAGGCTAAATAAGGTGGGATATTTTCCCTGGAGCGTCGGAAGCTGAAGGGTGACTTTATAGAGGTTTATAAAATCATGAGGGGCATGGATAATGTGAATAGCCAAGCACTCTTTCCCAGGGTGGGGAAGTCCAAAACTAGAGGGCAGAGGTTTAAGGTGAGAGTGGAAAGATTTAGATTACAATAGATTAGATTCCCTACAGCATGGAAACAGGCCATTTGGCCCAACATGTCCACACTGACCCTCCGAAGAGTAACCCACCCAGACCCATTCCCTACCTTACATTTACCCCTGATAATGCACCTAACACTATGAGCAATTTAGCAATTCACCTGGCCTGCACATCTTTGGATTTAAAAGGGACTTTTTCACACAGAAGGTGGTGGGTGCATGGAATGAGCTGCCAGATGAAGTGGTGGAGTCTGGTACAATTACAATATTTAGAAGGTATCTGGATGGGTATATGAATAGGAAGGGTTAAGAGGGATATGGGCCAAATGCTGGCAAACGGAACCCGATTGATTTAGGATTTTTGATCGGCATGGACGAGTTGGACCGAAGGGTCTGATTCTGTTCTTTACAACTCTATGACTCTGACAGTATCTAGTCCCCACTTCCTCTTCACTTCTGTGACCTTGTTCTAACCTAAATATTTGTTTAATTATGACCGTGTCAGCTATTGAAGGTGATAAGAATACAATATTATGTCAGGGACTAGTCAGAGTAACAAGGATTGCTCCCAACAAATAGCAGAGGGAGGTCAGTTATGGGAGCAGAGTGAATACAAAATGTGCCCTCCCTGACCCCTAAAGCAAATGCACAAAAGCTCAAACTCTGTAAAAGTCACATCTTACTGGAAACAGGAGTGAACTCCAAAGCTGTGCTGTTGCTGATCTTCGTCATGTCTATTTCCACCCTGTGATATTCATAAATCATTCTTCTCTGACCATCTGAAAATTAAAAAAAAAACAATGCAACATTATGCAAGCATTGGCCAGCGGACTGCAAGAGATTTAATCGTAAACTCACATCCCAGTACCCACTATAGTGCTTCACAGTACTCATACTGGGAACCAGTTAGCTCAGCTGGCTGGATGACTGGTTCAAAATGCAAGGTGACACTAACAGTGTGGGTTCAATTCACGTGAGCTGGGGTTACCATGACAGGCTCACCTTCTCCCCTCTCCCCCTGAAGTGAGCCTCCAGGTAAACTACCACCATTTGTCACTTTTCTCTCTGTCTATGATAACTTTACCTTTATTTTGCCTTTACCCTTTTTGAGCCCAAAAGATTTGAGTCTATAACTTAAATCCATTCACCTTTTATTCCATTTCTAAAATAAATTTAAATAAATCAGATTCTATCAATCTGTTTTAGGCATTTTTTTTTACATATAAACAATTTAAACCCTTCAATTAGATTTCAGCTTAAAGTTGACTCTCACATATCTGATTTCAATTTGCAAATTCAACTATTCTCCAATAGTTCACTAAGTACTCGAGTAATGTTCATTGTCCATTTTACTCCATTACTGTAACATATTAGGTCTAGCTTCAATGAGCAGTGTTCTCTTTGAAATCCTTGTCCTTCTGTTTAGTTCCTGATTTTGTTGTACGAACAGTTAACAAAATATATTTCTTATTGTTGACTGCTCTCACTGTAAAATAATTTTTTTTAATATTCATTGCTCAAAGGTCTCCAACTAGCTTCCTAAAGCAATTTCAAAACTGTGGTTTTCCGTACTTTAAAAATAGCATGATCTTGGATGTTAAAGTATAAATACCACAGAACTGTTTTGAAGGAGAGCAGGGAGTACTTTCTGGTATCTGGTCAATGTTTATTGTTGAACCAGCTTGAATACATCACTCTGGTTATTATCACATTTTCTATGAAGTTTGTGTCACACAAATTGGCCATCATGCTTCCCACATTACAACAATGGCATCACATCCACAAATATTGACACCTTCCACCACCAACACACAACAGCAAGCTCATCGTTGTGTATCACCTCCAAGATGCACTGTACAAATTAACAAAAGATCTTCAGACACAACTTTCAAACACACCGTCACTCCAGTACAGAAGGGTAAGGACAGCAGATGTGTGGGAATACCACCCCCTTCAAGTTCCCTTCCAAGCCACTCACCATCCTGACTTGGAAAAATATTATTGTACCTTCACCGTTGCTGGGTCAAAATCCTGGAACTCCCTCACTAACTGCATTGCGGATCGACACGTGGGTGGCATGATGGCCTAGTGGTTAGCACTACTGCTTCACGGTGTCCAGGGAGGTAAGTTCAGTTCCAGCCTTGGCTTACTGTCTGTGTGGAGTTTGCAAATTCTCCCTGCACACAAGTGGGTTCCCTCTGGGTGCTCCAGTTTCCTCCCACAATCCAAAGATGTGCAGATCAGGTGGATTGGCCATGGGCAATGCAGGGTTACAGAGATTAAATAGGGAGTTTGGTCTGGGTGGGATGATCTTAGGAGGGGTGGTATGTGGACTTGATGGGCCAAATGGCCTGCTTCTTCACTGTAGAGATTCCATACTCATGGACAGCAGTGGTTGAAGAAGGCAGCTCACCACCACCATGGACAGCAAATAAATGTTGGCCTAGCCAAACCCTCAAAAGCATTTACTTGAATATAAAGTGTGTTGGAACCACATTATGTTGTGAAAGAAGTCATATAATCACCACTTCTTCCTTTTATGCTGATGGTGAGTGATCATTTATAGAGTCTATTTTCATCTATAATTATCCTCAAATCTCCTGATCTCTCCAGTGAATACTTTACTCAAAGGTCTAACTTCCATTTATCCTGAGTAATAAGTACTGTGAAGTTGCTGTGACAGAGAGAAATTGGCAATAGAAATGTGTAAAGGGTTAACACTTAATTGCATAGATTGGAAAGCTATGTCAGTGATAGAATGTATGATCACATGATAATAGAGATGCTGAAGAGAAAAACAACAATCTGGTGCTAAGTCTGAAGTGTATACAGTGTAGCATAGTCAAGTGTAGTTTAATGTGAATAAACAGTTATGTTGAAAAGACCTTTGTCTTCAGCAACCTCTCTACAGTAATATAATGCACCCAAGCTCCTTCAGGGTCGCCCGCACAACAACAGGGAATGCATTATTTAAACATTTAATGAGGAACTAGACAGATGGAGAAGGATCTGGAGGAGAATTGAGACTCATCAAGATAGCTGGAGATTTGTAAAGTATATGAATGAAGCATTTCAGTTCAACTTGTGCCATAAATATTCATTGGCAAAGGATAAAATAATGATGAAAATGATTGTTATACCCTGTGTCAATTAATACTTCATAATCACACCATAACAAACATAATTCACTTGCTATGTTTCAAGTCCCTACTGTGGAAATTAAAGCAGGAATTGCTGCTGGTGCATTGACTGGTTGATACTTCAGCTGGATTGCTGCAAGTAGAAAGACAGAAATACAAAGTTTTTTTAAACTAACAATTCACTACCAGCTTGTAAGAAGGGAGTACATGCTGCCTGCCTTATTTTAGGCTTTGACGTGCGTTTAGGAGGATAGGTACAGGAGTAGGCCATTCAGCTTACCAAGTTAGATCCACCATTCAGCATGACTTTTCAGCTGATTACCCACTTCCATGACTTTCTCCCCATGCTAACCCCACATTTTCCCTATGCTTTTTTCTATCGTTGACACATTTATAAATAGCAATCTCTACTTTCAACATTCTCAGTCCTTGAGGTTCCACAAATCTCTGGGTTAAAGAATTCCAAAGATTCACAACCCTCTGAGTCAAAATATTTCTCCTGATCTTGGTCATATGTGTCATCCTCCTTATTTTTAAATTCTAGACTCCCCAGCCAAGGGAAACATCTGACCTGCATCTACCCTGTCTATCCCATTTTGTATGTTTGTATGAGGTCACCTCTCATTCTTCGAAACTTGAGAGAATACTGACTCAATTTCTCTAATCCCTTCAGCAGACAGTCTCTCCAACCTAGGGACAAGTCTGGTGAACCTCTGTTGCACTCTCTCTATGTGAGTTTTGAGAAGGTTTGTAGCTCAGGTTGAGGTTCTGGATGTAGGTTTGCTCGCTGAGCTGGAAGAAACCCAAACATATAAATAGAAAGAGGAATCATCAGCAGTGTTTCATTCGGAGGCTCACTGAAGATGTTACCTAGTATGGTGACGAAACATCTGAAAATGGACCTTCCAGTTCAGCGAGCAAACCTACATCCACTCCCTCTATGGTAATGCTATCCTTCATAAGGTAAGGGACAAAACTGCACACATTATTCCAGGTGTGGTCTAACCAAAGTTCTACACAATTGAAGGAAGATTTTGCTATGCCAGCACTCCTATTATCTTGAAATAAAGCTAATTAGCCTTCTGAATTGCCTGCTGCATTAACACATTAGCCTTCAGTTACTTGTTGATGAGGATACCTTGGACCCTTTGTACATCTACATTTGCTAAACACTTATCAAATACTGTCCATGTCTGTTCCTCATTCAAACGTGGATAACTTTTAATTCTTCTACATTATGTTCTATCTTCTTTCCACTTGTTAATTCTGCCCAAATGCCCATAAAGATGCTGTAAAACACAGATTGCTAACTTGGCCAAACAGTAAGGCATGCTGGGCACATTGGCCAAGTAAAACCCTGAAGCCACAAATCCTAGACACCAGGCACAGTGCCATCACAGCAGCCAGGTACTAATTAGATTAGATTCCCTACAGTATGGAAACAGGCCATTTGGCCTTATAAGTCCACACCAACCCTCCGAAGAGTAACCAACTCAATTTCCATACCCTATATTTACCCCTGACTAATGCACCTAACACTATGGGCAATTTAGCATGGCCAATTCACCTAACCTACACGTCTTTGAATTGTGGGAGGACATTGGAGCACCTGGAGGAAACCCACGCAGACACAGGGAGAACGTGCAAACTCCATACAGACAGTCGCCCAAGGCAGGAATTGAATCCGAGTCCTTGGTACTGTGATGCATCAGTGCTAACCACTGAGCCACCATACCACCTTAGGCATGCTGCCTAATGGCATTAGCATAACATAAAAGGCAACAGTTACCACGGACAGACATATCCCAACAACGTATCCACCAAACAAAGGAGGACACAGACAGAAAGCCACCAGATCCTGCTACACAAAGAAGCAAACAGTAGCATCCAAATGATTGACAGTGCTTCAAAGTGAGACTCCCTGACTGGCCAGTACTATAGAAAGTTCCAGAAAACCATCAAAAAAAATATAAAAACAGAGAGAGAGAAAGCAGCTTCGCAGACCTAGGGACAGAGAGAGAGAGAGAGAGAAAGAGAGAGAGAAACAGCTTGAATCTACAAGAGACTCTGTAAATATTGTAAGCATAAGGGGCCAAAGAAAATCAGAGATAGTATGTTTAGTATTAAAAGTTAATGTAACTTTTTTCCTAATAAAATTGGGAGTGTTTTACATCTGTACTGGCTTGTGTTCGTCATGGTTGGACCACTTTGGTATTGTAGGACACCTGAGCAAATTCATTCATAACATTCTGGTCAGAGTTGTCTAACTTGTTTAAGAAGGAAGTAGATAACAACGCTATACATTTGCCTCTCAGCACACATTCCCACCTAACTTGGTGTCATCTTTGGATTTGGAAACAGTACATTTGATTGCCACATCCAATTAAAAAAGAAAGTTGAAGCTATTTTTCTAATCAACCAGTCCAAGGGTAGATACTTTACCACTGTACCACAACAGGGCTTGCTGGGTTGCAACATTGATTTTTTTTTCTAATCACCCTATTCAGAGATGTTACTGCGCTTCTCTGAAGCAGGTAACCTCCTGGTCCAGGAAAAGGAACACTACCTCTGCACCATAACAGGGTCCCTATGGCGGCCATATCTACATTATCTCCTGTCCCACAAGCTTAAAGTTTGCTGACCGAGTTGTGTTAGCAAATTGGGTGTTGTGCCTGAATTGCCAGCCTATTGTTCTAAGAAATTATAACGGATGCATTCTCCAAGTCAACTCCGTTACCAGAGTGTATTTGCCAACCAATCAGCACTCTCCTCTCCTGCAGTAGAAATGTTGGTTTTCTCCTTGAACTGGTATTTTTTGCGAATCACCCTGATGAGTACAAGATCAAAAGCTTTTGAAGAAATTGTTCCAATCTCATTCTAGAAATACACTGCTTTCACTACTTTAGCTGCTTGGTTTCTCCCAGTCAAGGTGATCATTCGAATCTATCATTATAATCACTTTGCTTTGCTGCACTATCTTTAATCTCTACATTCTTCCAGCTGCACACTCCAAAAACTGCTACTATCAGGAACTCTGATGGTAACCCCTTAAGGCTTGCATTCTTTGTTATTCTTTAACTCTATCATGATTCCAGTGCTTGCTTGATGACCCTTGCTGAAGCTTTTTTAATCTACTGTTATAATCCTGTCATTTATCAATTACTTTATTCAATGAAGAGCTATGGACATAGAGAGTCAGAAAGATGTGCAGCATGGAAACAGACCCTTGGGTCCCTACCTGTCCATGTCGACCAGGTATCCGAAATTAATCTAGTCCCATTTGGCCCATATCCTTCTAAACCCTTTCTATTCACATACCTATCCAAATGCCTTTTAAGGATTGTAATTGTACCAGCCTCCACCACCTCCTCTAGCAGCTCATTTCATACATGTGCGTGAAAAGATTGCCCCTTAGGTCCTTTTTAAATCTTTCCTATTTCATCTTAAATGTTTGACAAGGCCAACATTTGTTACTCATCCCTAACTTCCATCCTTTCTCAATTTCACTGTTTGTAAGGACCCTATATTCTGGAATATCTCTTCCCCCAATTTAGGTTTATATGCTCGGCGGGTTTCAATGGTGGCTAACATGTGAAATTGCACAACTATCAGGTAGTCATTAAAATAAGAAAAAGTATTAGCTCATAGTCATTTGTGTTTTTACATTTTCCCTTTTAATGTAATTGAAGAATTAAGCATTCATCACAAACCATCAATAGAAACTGACCTGACCTTGCACTTCGTAAATATGTTTAGCGGCTGAGAAATAAAGGTTTGCTCTCCAAATTATTTTTTGCTTCAGACAGTCAGGAACAGATGTATCCTGCTAATCGTTTTACATTAGCTGACCTGTTGTCGCTAATTTTCTCACCTTTAAACATACACAGTGTCAGGCTTGGCACAGCAGGTAGCTCTCTTACCTGGTCAGAATGTTGTGAGTTCAAGTCCTACTCTAAGGAGATGAAGACATCATCTCGTCTGACACTTCAACAAGTGGGGAAAGGTTGGAGAGCTGTAGCTCAGATGGGATGTATAATCAAGGCACTGTCCATGGGCTTAAGTAATATAAAATATTCCTTATTTATTTATTCCTTAATCAACAACTCTAAACAGATTATCTGCTTATAATCACATTTTAGGGAGCTAGTAATATGCAAAGCAGTTGCTAAGTTTCTGACATTGCATGACAGACTAAATTCAAAAGTAAGTTATTGTAAAATACTTTGAGGTAGAGTCATAGACTCCTACAGTATGGAGATAAGCCCTTTGGCCCAAACTGGTCCATGCTGACCAAACTGCCTGTCCACGCTAACTCCATTTCCTTGCATTTGGCTCACATCCTCCTAATCCTTTCCTATCCATGTATTTGTCCAAATGACTGTTCAATGTTGTTAATATACCTGCCTGTGGTCTGAAAAGATGATATGTAAATGAAGGTCTTAGGGAAGTGATCCATGAACATGAGAGCTTGTCATGTAAGAACTGTGTCTTTTTACGTTTTGCATCTTTAAAAACTGTGGACTATAATGAGAGAGTATGGTGTTTAAAATAGAGATTGACCAGCAGGACTGTATAATTTCACAGCAAGGAATTCTATACCTATTGTGAATTTCTGCATATACAGACAATTAGGAGCTAAGGGGTTGTTCACAAATGATGGTTGGTCAGCTAACTGAGCAGGTTGGTACTAGTAACAAGTTACAGAGACACAGAGAGAGAGAGAGAGAGAGCCAGAGAGAGGGTGAGAGAAAGACTCAAAAGGGTGGGCAGTTGTTCTCCCCAGCAAAAGCTGCCTGCTCTCTGCAGTAAAAAAAACAGTTTGAACTTGAAGAAAACTTTTCCTCATGCAGTTGCTGGGAGCTGTGACTTTTGAATAAATACATCAGAGATAGAGTCATAGAGATGTACAGCACCGAAACAGACCCTTCAGTCCAACTCGTCCATGCCGACCAGATATCCCAACATAATCTAGTCCCACCTGCCAGCACTTGGCTCATATCCCTCCAAACCCTTCCTATTCATACATCCATCCAGATGCCTTTTAAATTTTGCAATTATACTAGCTTCCACTACTTCCTCTGGCAGCACATTCTATAAGGTAAAAACAATGACTGCAGATGCTGGAAACCAGATTCTGGATCAGTGGTGCTGGAAGAGCACGATGCTGCCTGAATTGCTGTGCTCTTCCAGCACCACTGATCCAGCACATTCTATACACAGACCATGCTCTGTGTGAAAACATTGCCCCTCAGGTCTCTTCTATACTTTTCCCCTCTCACCCTAAACCTATGCCCTCCAGTTCTGGGTTCCCCCACCCCAGGGAAAAGACTTTGTCTATTTACCCTATACATGACCCTCATGATTTTATAAACCTCTATTTGGTTACTCCTTGCCCTCCGATGCTCCGGGGAAAACAGTCCCCAGCCTATTCAGCCTCTTCCTATAGCTCAAATCCTCCAACCCTGGCAACTTCCTTGTAAATCTTTTCAAGTTTCATAACTTCCAGCCAATAGGAAGGAGACCAGAATTGCACACAATATTCCAAAAGTGGCCAAACCAATGTCTTGTACAGCCTTTCCAATTGAATCAGTTGATCTGTACTTGTTAGAAATCAGAGGAAGCTTCCATATATAAATATATAAAAATTGAATGTCAAGGGCCTGGCTAGAAGAATGATCATCTCAAGGACAGAATTGAAAAGCAAAGTTCACTGAACTAACCTTCCAGTGTTTCCACCTTCTCCAGCAATCTAGTTTCCGTGTGTGTATGCGTGTGTGCAGCTCTGGTTAGCAGTCTTATTTACTAATAGTTTCTATCTTCCGGAATAGAGTGGTGCTGGAAAAGCACAGCAGTTCAGGCAGCATCCGAGGAGAAGGAAAATCGACGTTTCGGGCAAAAGCCCTTTATCAGGAATACAGCCTGTATTCCTGATGAAGGGCTTTTGCCCGAAACATCGATTTTCCTGCTCCTCAGACGCTGCCTGAACTGCTGTGCTTTTCCAGCCCCACTTGATTCTGGAATCTGGTTTCTAGCATCTGCAGTCATTGTTTTTACCTAATAGATTCTCTCTGTTTACTTGTAGCTGTAGTCTAATTACTTCAAATAAAAAAAAAATTATTAAGTACAGAAACACAGTCCATGTTTCCTCTCAATCTTAGTCTGAAAGTTGGGTAAATTGGTGTATTCTGGGTACCTTAGGAAAAAACATTAACATTTGGCACAATTCTGGGAATAGTGGGGATCGATCTACAGCACGCTACCCCAGTTCGTCTTAATAGTTGATATATGAACAAAGAGACTATTACACATTATGTATTAATTAAATCGAGTTTTATTGATAACTTTTTACTGTAAGCATCATATATCTGAGATGAGTAGTCTCAGTTTGACAAGAATGGATGCACAAAACAAAGTTCTGGCCAAAAGTAGTAATAATTAGCCAACTCAACTGAACAGAATGGGAAATGATTCTGGATTAGTGGTGCTGGAAGAGCACAGCGGTTCAGGCAGCATCCGAGGACAGACAAAATCCGAGGACAGGCAAAATCGACGTTTCGGGCAAAAGCCGAAATATACCAATGTATTAAAGTTCGTTCCTTTGAGACTGCTGCTTGGACAGAGCAGAAAGAAGATTACTCTGTGCTTATTCCTGAGTTGGGTTAGCTTGACATGGGACCTAAAGGAGAAGGTTTCTCACAGCACAACACTGATATCACAACATTTTTGACAGGCACCAGAATTATTACATGATGATAAAAATGCAGGGAAACTGAACTGACAAAATGCAATCTCAGGGACATTTCCTCATTTTAAACTGACTAATTAAATAGTCAAACCTGCAACTACACACATTTTCCACTAGCCAGAACTTCACCAGTTGCCATTCTGCATGTGCATTAATTAAATATTAATGGTTAATTTTCTAAAGGAAGAGAGTTATTTATAGGAATATCTAAGTATTCAACTGGTAAGATGTATCCACTGATGAATACCTACACACACCCACACAAACTGCAAACAGCAAAATAGGTGTGTGGAAAATACAGGCAACTTAGGTAAAAAATGCAAGCAATGCCTGTTCCCTGGATGTCTGTAGTTCACAGGTTTCACTGTATATTCACTGTTGGCACAGGAGATCCATTAACTTTCCAGTTCAAATGTCACACACCTTTTACCTTATAAGTTAGTCTTAATCATCCCTTAGCTGCCTTGAGCAGCTTTAGTTGAAATTACAGAACAACCTCAATTATCCCAACAACATGGGCGGTGAGTATTTTGTTCGGATAACTGATTGTTGGATAACTGATTAAGGTTCTCATGGCAGCGGCAATAGCAGGAACAGGGTTCCCATGGCGACAGCAATAGCAGGAACAGGGTTCACATGGCGACGGCAATAGCAGGAACAGGGTTCCCATGGCGATGGCAATAGCAGGAACAGGGTTCCCATGGCGACGGCAATAGTAGGAACAGGGTTCCCATGGCGACAGCAATAGTAGGAACAGGGTTCCCATGGCGATGGCAATAGCAAGAACAGGGTTCCCATGACGATGGCAATAGCAGGAACAGGGTTCCCATGACGACGGCAATAGCAGGAACAGGGTTTCCATGGTGACGGCAATAGCAAGAACAGGGTTCCCATGGCGATGGCAATAGCAGGAACAGGGTTCCTATGGCGACGGCAATAGCAGGAACAGGGTTCTTATGGCGACGGCAATAGTAGGAATAGGGTTCCTATGGCGACGGCAATAGTAGGAACAGGGTTCCTATGGCGACGGCAATAGTAGGAACAGGGTTCCTATGGCGACAGCAATAGTAGGAACAGGGTCCTATGGCGATGGCAATAGCAGGAACAGGGTTCCTATGGCGACGGCAATAGTAGGAACAAGGTTCCCATGGCAATGGCAATAGCAGGAACAGGGTTCCCATGGCGACAGCAATAGTAGGAACTGGGTTCGTATGGTGACTCTGTTCCTGCTCCCGCCGCCTGCTCTCGCTGTGCTTTTATTTAAATTTAATAAAACTTTTACGGGTCCTTGAGATCTTGTTCGGATAATCCTAAACTCAAATAATCGATGTTCGGATTACCGAGGTTGTTTGTATATCTGTTCTGAACTCAAGCTTTCTGTTTTATTCGAAACTTTCAAATCTTAACAATTAAACTGTAGTGTTTTTTTCAATGGTTTGGCAATCCAAGATATATTCACTAGCGATCCTTCCAATCCAACTGCTTAATTGAATAGATTTTGATATTATTTTACTTATCTGTCTAAAGCACAGAATACAAGCACTCAAAGAATTGTAAGCTCTTATTTCCCAAAAATAGAAGAAACTTTGACCTATCAGTTTCTATTTTTCGTGCAGGGGGATGTCTGTCCAAGTAAGAGGGAGACATTCTCTTATTTTTCATTAAGCACTCAGCTTTACTGTGTGTCAGAAAGTGCAAGCTTTATCCATAATGTTCAAGGCTAACACATACTAAATAATCAATACACTGGGTAAGATTCACTTGACACACCAACAGATCAGAGAAGAACACAGGAAGACCAGAAATTGGAGTTGGAGTAGACCACTTGCCCTGTCAAGCCTGCTCCATGGTGCAATGAGATAATCTGTGGTCTTCTTCCTCAACTCTATTCCCCCACCTACTCTCCATATCTCTGAAGCATAAAAAAAAGTCTGTCTCTCCCAGCCTTGAACAATGGAGCATCCTCAACTCTCTGGGGTAAAAAATCTCAAAGGCAAACAACCCTTTGCTTGAAGGAATTTTACTTCATCTCAGTCCCATATCAGTGTCCCCTTATCATCAGACTGGACCTTTTGGGTTTTTAGGAAACCCCAGTGTGCTTTTTGCATCAATGAGTCACTATGAAACACACTCAGTTTTGTTGAATGGGAAACACTGACAAATAGTTTTCACACTGCAACACTGCACTAAGAACAATGAGGTGAATGTGCAGTTAAGCTACTTTGGTATTACTGAGGAGGAATACATACTGGGCAGGGAACCCTGCAGTTACCCTAACTCTGACCTGGCTAGTTGCCTGGGATCATTGATGCCCCATTGAGAAGTTTAACATCATATTGGAAGGTTACCCGCATGAAGAAGACTGTCCAGTTTTGGGAATCACACCTCAACAGAGAGAACAGGGAGCCTGTCAATCCAACTGAGGGGTGAGGGTGGGAGGGTGAGAAGTGGGGGGAGATGGATGTGCAGGGAAGTAAATTGTCAGATGTATTCCTCTGGAACATTTCCAGCCTCGTGTTTTGTAGCATGTGTGCATGGAGAGTTTTATACTGCCCTGCACCCCATTCACTGCTGCATTCCAGTTGCTTGGTGTCACCCCACACGTCCAACTGAAAAGAAGGTAGCAGTAACAGGAGGCAAAGAGTAGGCTTGATTTCAGGTGATTTAATTGCATGCTTGCGACATTTACACATGAAGTTATCACTGATTGGCTGAAATTGTAAAAAATGAGGAGGACTTGAATATCAAGTTAAAAAAAAGTTAAAATTTTAAACAGTCCACGGTGAAAATGTTCAACTTTGGGCTCAATGGATCAAATGATTTCCTTCTGTGCTGGATCAATCCAACACCAGTAAATGATTTGGAGACAAACCATGGTTTTTATTTGGCTACAACGTACTCAGTGATTAGAACTTAAAATTTGATGAATGCCTTAATTTAATAGAAGAACATTCTGATCTTTGGCAGTGGGTCACTGAAGCTGAATCTCTTTAGCATTTTGAAGATTTAAACATTAGGTTCAAGGGAAATGAGCTAACTCTACCTTCCTCAATAGCATCATCCAAATACACAAACTTCACTGCCTACAAGGACAATGGCAGCGGACTCAAAGAAGTACACCAGTTCCAAACTCCGGATGCCCTGACTCGGAAATTTAGTGTCATCCCTTCATTATTGTTGGAGGAAAATGTTGGAACGCCCTTCCCAAAAGCACCATGGATATATCCACATCACAAGGAATGCTGCAGTTCAACGAGGCAATTTAACATCACATTCTCCAGGGCAATTGGGGATGGACAATAATAAGTGTAGTTACCAGCAACTGCAATATTCTATAAATAGATAAAAATAACTCAGAAGCTGATCTTTTTGAACCCCACCCACTTATTTTCCAGTTTTGTTTTCCTAAAGGCACATGCTTAAAATGGGGATAAGGTCATTCATAGAAACATAGAAACATAGAAGATAGGGACAGGAGGAGACCATTCGGCCCTCTGAGCCTGGTCCACCATTCATCATGATCATGGCTGATCATCCAACTCAACAGCCTAATCCTGCTTTCTCACCATAACCTCTGATCCCATTTACTCCCACGTGCTATATCTAGCTGCCTCTTCAATACATTCAATGCTTTGGCATCAACTACTTCCTGTGGTAATGAATTCCACAGGCGCACCACTCTTTGGGTGAAAAAAATGTCTCCTCATTTCCATCCTAAATGGTCTATCCTGAATCCTTATAGTAGCAACCATCCCATGGAACCTCACTTAAATGAAAATTCTTTATGTGCAACCTTAACAGTCAACAAAGCTACATAATTGCAGCTATCATTACAATGGAATGTGATCTTATTCCCACCCACAAATTTAACAACTTGCAGAACATTACACTCCCGTTAGAAAACCAATGGAAATGGGCAAATGATGTTGACACCTCATTCCAGACCACTTCCTGTTGACACGGTAAAATTGCCCCACACTTGTTTGAGCAGAGGCCACCAGACACTCTCTAGGCAGGAGTCATTGCTGACTTTACTTCTAATTATCTGTATTTATATGGTAACCTTACAGAGTAAAATGGTCTTTCACAGGAGCATTATCATACAAAATGTTAGATGCAGACACAAAATGAGATATTTGGACAAGTGAGAAAAGAACACTGAGCCCTTCGGGAACAAAATTCAAGAACTTGACTCATAGGCCGTTGATAGCACAGCCACTAAGGTGGAGTGATTATGACTGGAGGGCTGGGATGAGAGGAGCATAGAGATTTCAGATGGCTGTTCTGTCAGAGAAGGATACAAAAATAGTGAGGGGTGAGAGTGGGCAAGGATCTGAAAGCAGGGTGCAGAGGACTCTGTACTGCAGCTATAGCCAACCCAATTGGGGGAGAAAAACTCTGTAGAGACCAGCAGTTAAATCAGATTCACATGGCTCCGTTTCAAATTGGCAGGGCATGTACCAACTTGTAATGACAGGGTAGCCAGTTGGCAAGTCAAGTCAAGACTGGATCATCTAAAACCAACTTGCAGTGAAATCTTATCTGGAGGAAATGTCACAGCCAAACAAATAGAGGCAGAGAAGGCAATCAGTTGACCAGCCCCCAATAAAAGGTCATAATAACATAACAAATGGAGTGGATAGTGGGACAGATGCAATTTTCAATTGGAGAAAACCCCACAATCACCAACTTTCATATGTAAAACAGAATGTTAACAGCAGAGGGAGGTGGGAGTGGAGAATCGCCGACCAGAAACTGATAGCCAAGTTCTGTATCCATGAAAATAGTCTCAACTGTGACCACAGAATCCCCTACAGTATGGAAACAAGTCAACACCGACCCTTTGAAGAGTAACCCACCCAGACCCTTTCCCTGGCCCTAATGTACCTGACCCACACATCCCTAAACACTAACCTGCACATCTTTGGATTGTGGGAGTAAACTGGAGCACCCAGAGGAAACCCACGCAGAAATGGGAGAATGTGCAAACACAGATAGTCACCTGAGGCCAGAATCAAACCTGGGTCCCTGGCACTGTGAGGCAGCAGTGCTAACCACTGACCCACCACGTCACATGTGACCCAGGCACACTGTTCTGGATCTGGAAACTCTTCCTCACTGTCTCATTTTAGCAGCATCACCTTGATAACTTGTTATGATCTCTATCTTAATTAGTTTGAACAGTTTTGGATTACTCACTACTTAGGTATGACCCTCAGCATGTGACTCTTAGACCTATCATGTCATTCCAGCCATATGGTTTGCTTCCAGCACCACCTTATTTTTGTAATTATGTCTCTGCCTCAATTAATCAGATTATACATCATCCCTTCACTTGCTGTATAGCTGTTGACACTTTATTCACACCATCTGACACCTTTCATCACCTGCTGAGGCTTATTATTTAGCCTCGAGAATGTGGTGCTGGAAAAGCACAGCAGGTCAGGCAGCATCTGAACAGCAGGAGAATTGATGCTTCAGGCAAAAGCCCTTCATCAGGAATGAAACTTCTGAGCCGAGGGGGTGGACAGATAAATGGGAGGGGAGTGGGGTGAGAATACGATTAGATTAGATTAGATTACATTACAGTGTGGAAACAGGCCCCTCGGCCCTACAAGTCCACACTGACCCGCCGAAGCGCAACCCACCCATACCCCTATACTTACCCCTTACCCAACACTACGGGAAATTTAGCATGGCCAATTCACCTGACCTGCACATCTTTGGAAAGTGGGAGGAAACTGGAGCACCCGGAGGAAACCCACGCAGACACGGGGAGAACGTGCAAACTCCACACAGTCAGTCACCTGAGGCGGGAATTGAACCCGGGTCTCTGGCGCTGTGAGGCAGCAGTGCTAACCACTGTGCCACCATGCCACCCACGATAGGATCGGCTAACTTTGTAATGTAATCTAATCTGTAATGTAATCTAATCTAACTTCCTCCCCACCCCCTCCCCCCTAATGAAGGACTTTTGCCCGAACGTCGATTCTCTTGCTCCTCAGATGCTGCCTGACCTGCTGTGCTTTTCTAGCTCCACACTCTCGACTCTGATCTCCAGAATCTGCAATCCTCACTTTCTCGTTATTGTTTGGCCTGTTGACACTCCATTTGTATGATCTTTTGACCTCTTTCACCTATAAATTACGTGCTCTTCTTGACAAAGGAGCAGCATTCTGAAAGCTTGTGATTTTAAAAAAGCCTACTGAGCTGCAACCTGGTGTTACATGACTTCTAACCTCATTGTTGGACCATGGAGAGGAAATTAGAGCACCCAGAGAAAACCCACACAGTCACAAGGAGAACATGCAAACTCCACACAGATAATCGCCCAAGGCTGGGATTGAACCCAGGTCCCCAGTGCTGTGAGGCAGCAGTGCTAGCCACTGAGCCACTGTGCCTGGCTATTTTTGGCTGGAAGCTTTTTAATTGTGGAAATCAAAATCCGAGGATGCAAACACATTCCTATCACAATCGGTCCTGATCAGGAATCTCGATCAGGCACAACTGGTGGCAGCTCCACAAAAGGGTTACAACTATTATTCCTTTTTTGCTTCATTGGGGCAGGAGCAGTTGAATGATCTCTTCCTTGTGTAAACTGAATTGTTCAATCCATTTTCCTTTTTAATGCGTTGCCTGCGAGTCTACCAGTATTCATACATATATAAGTATGCATAAAATATAGTAAAGTGACCAATTTCTTTGATCTTGACTGTTTCCAAATTCCTTTTCACCGCCCACACCCAACAAAAGCCATCGGTATTCAAGACTTTGAGATCTCTCTTGCCCGGTGTTGTCCATCCTCGGCCGGGTCCAATCCTCTGGAGGAGTGCAACACAAATGTGGCTTCCCCTCCATTGCCCCTACCACCAGGAATCGGTTCAGCTCAGTTGGCTGGATTGTTGGTTTACAGAGCAGTGTGATGCCAATGTTCAATTCCTATCACCAGTTTGAGGTTACCACAATGGACTCTCCTTCTCAACCTCTTCCCTCACCTGAGGTCTGGTGGCCCTCAGGTTAAATCACCACCAGTCAGCTTCTCTCTAATGAGAGAGCAGCCCCTATGGTCTGGTAAGACTATGGCAATACAACAACTCCACACCACCCCAACACTGTCTCTAAGAGATTTGGAGTTTAATGAGCAGGATGTGATTATTGATGGGCCAATTCCTCGGTATAGTGGCAGGATGCAATTCAAGTCAACTCAAAATAAGCAACAGTACAATGTTTCTTAAAGATTGTAAACTTCAGAGATAATATCTTAATACCCTGAAATGAAGAATTTTCTCTGCAAAAATATTTCAAGCTTAATGTGACCCATCAGTCTGGTCTAGGTTACTTTGTTCTCTGGCAGCATTCACAATTTGCAATGGGTCTAAAGCAATAAAAGCTGACTTTAATGCATCTCAAATGTTATGGTCAGACAGGGAAAATAAAAACAACATGTCATGCCAAGGGATAAGGAAAATGCTGATGGTTGCAAACTGGGAGCAGTCTGAAGCCACCCTGTTGATTAACAGAGAATGTGCAAATAACTGGGTCACAACGGAAGCTTGCCAAAGAAAGCAAATTAAGATAATGGAATTGTTTTTCAACAAGACACTTTCTATAAGATGATTGTTACGAGGCACATTTCATCAGAAAGGTCTGAAAAACCAATAAACCAGCAAAGTCTCACTGCACAAAAGGTACAGCAACTTCTTCTTGAGAGCGAGATTTCAGTTCAATCGTTTCCTACTTGTAATATTTTTCGAGGTTGACCTTTGGCATGAGGTATCAAGAAAGTGGGGAGAGGCCAACACATGATCAAACAGGAGTTCCTTACCTGAGGGAGAATGGGATCCAACGTGAACATATAAGAAAATGATAGAAAATGATGAGCACGGATACGCAATAGAAAACTAAATCAACACAAGATCTGGAAAAGCGACTGACCTCTGAACTTCTCAAAGCCTGCCACAGTCTACAAGGCACAAGATTTGTGATGCAATAATTTCCACTTGCATGGATCCAACAGCACCCAGAACAAAGGTAGCCAACTTGATTGAACTCCTACCCACCACCTTAATCATTCACTCCCTTCACCACTGGCACACCAAGTCTGCAACGTTTACCATCTACAAGGTGGCACTGCAGGAACTCATCAAGGTTTTTCTCACAAGCCCTTTAGCATATAAAAGGACAAGAACAGCAACAACCAGAAAGTTCCTCCAAAAGTCACAAGCCATCTTGACTTGAATATATAGTGCCTCCTTTTATTCATTGTTGGGTTAAAATCCTGGAGCTCTGTCCCTATCTGCATTAACAGTCTTCATAATCCTGCATTGTGCTCCTTATCTTGCCAAACCCAGAGATCACCAGAAAAGAGCTATTGAACATATTTGCAGAAGATACAATCTTTAAAATTCCCTTTTGGTTGGGAAGAGCATTTCAGTCCATTTTATCTCACCCTGCAAATCATCAGTTATACTATCTGCCCCTTACAGGTCTACTTACCTAATAAACAGCAATTTAACGTTTGAGGAAGAAAAAGGTCTTTAAACTAGAAACTTGTGTGGCTAATGGAAGTGCTTCCACTTGGAGCTGCAAATCTATAATGTGAGGGTGTACGACAAAAACAAAATGCCTGTCCTTTCTGCTCCTCCATGCTCCCCACTTCACTCCTCCAACAGTCTAGCATCCTAGAACCACCTGAAACTTTAGCTTTTCCAAAGCTTTGTTGCTGTAACTCTATCATACACCAAGTTCGAATCATACCACCCTTGTTCCCAGTTCCATGGCCTTAAATGGATATTCTTGTGTTTAGATTGCTTCTTGTTTCAATTGTTTTTCTCTCAGTAACCTCCTCCAGTACCATCCCCTCCCTACATCACTCCAATCCACTGCTTCTGGCCCCAACATCCCAAACCAGGTGCTCCGGTTTCCTCCCACAATCCAAAGATGTGCAGGTTAGGTGAATTGGCCAAGCTAAATTATCCATAGTGTTCAGGGTTGTGTAGGTTAAGTGCATTAGTCAGGGGTAACTGTAGAGTAATAGGGTAGGGGAATGAGTTTGGGTGGGATACTGTTCGGAGAGTCAGTGAGGACTTGTTGGGCCGAAGAGCCTGTTTCCACACTACAGGGATTCTGTGATTCGATGATTTCCCCCCAGTGGTGACAATAGCTTCACCTCCTAAAACATTGTAAGATCCCCACCCACATCACCACTTAGCCCGCCAACTTCAACATCCACCTTAAAATCCACCTTTTCACTTCCTACTTTTGGTGGTCTCGCCTCGAAGGAATTTAAAAGCAAAAGTAAGCCATTTAGCCACAAATCTGACCCTCCAAGAAATTGCAAGTTTTTCCTTTTTCTTTGGTACTGCATACCTGTTTTCACACAAACCTTACAAAGTGTCTGAGAACATTCACTGAATTAAATGTTCAACAGACATGTAATTTGTTTCTCTTCCCACCTGTGCACAAAGTACTTACACCAAAAGGCTGGCTGTTTCCTCAGTAGGAGGAACCATCAGTTAAACACTTCTTCACAAAGCTCGAAGGGAGGGCGTATGGAGGCATTGCTAAAGTTTGCCGATTGACAGTCAGTCTAATTGACTCTGGCGTCTAGATTTCATTTGCTGTATTAACTTATTGAGTAGGTTTGAAAGGCAGTTTACTTACCAGGAACGTGCGGTGCCTTGTGGTCTATCATGAAGGCATCAGACAGTCCCACTTTGACAGGGTGCTCCGCAGAATTTATCTGAGTCACAATTATTGGAACCTGAAGAACAGATTAAAGAGCAACATTAATGCCCATCCATTGGCGTCGTCTACATAAGCTCCCAGTCTGTTCTCCCTGACACTTTACCCATGGAGCTATGAAGCTACGGCTTTTTCTCCCCCATACCGATGGTGCAACAGAGATTAAGGAAAATACCTGAAATTCAGTCACTTAATGGATTTGGAAACAATATTTGAATCAAGCATCGATTTCTACTTTATCATCTTTCAATGTACAGGACTTTGTCCTTGCAGGTGTGCGTGCATGTGCCTGTGTGTGTCTAATGAAGGCTTCTCATCACGGAATTGTTAACAGAAGCTCTGTTGAACTGTCAAAGAAAAGAACAAATGATTGGCAAAATATTGATGGAAGATTCATTAAAATAAATCTCAACTCAACAAGCGATTGTTTCCATGCTAAAGGTTTACTACAAAGAAGCTGGAGATAAAAAGGATTTCAAATTGAGTAGTTGATCGCGCACTTTATCTTCTGTGTTGATTTAGCCTTCAAAATTGATGGACCAGGTTTGTTTTTCCTGCTGACTATGGGGTTCTCAGCAAAGTGATTTGTGAAAATCTGGATCCAGTACCAATTCAGCATGAATCCAGAGTGGGAATCTAACCATAAATTAAACTGTCGGATGTGGAAATGGGAAAAGGCTTTCTATGGAGGCAATGTGTCTCTCCTCTGATACTGGGATACATTGATAAGACCAAGAATGTACATCTTCAATTGTAAGGTCTTCTGGTACAATGGCAACATATCTGACTCTGAGTTAGTAGTGTACAAGTCCCACTCCAGGATTTGACAAACAAGCCAACAAGTTGAGGATTGGCTTGTAAATCCTTCCAAAACATACCAGTGGCAAGTGGTGAGAATAGGATAGATTACTGGTCTGCCATCTTCAGAGGTTCTTGCATTATTCTCCCAAGCATAACCATTGACCAACACAGGAGTCCATGTTTGCCAATGCCCTTTTCAAGGCACAGCACCTGAAGGGAGAGTGAGGTTGATCTTCCCTTTATATTATCGACCAGCTTCCCAATAGCTGTATACGACCCCTTCTCCCTGACACCCAGCCCCCAAATACCCAAGTCTCAGTCCCATTTGTGATCTTGTTTTGATTGAAGGTTTGACAAAGTGCAGTTCTTAATTCTGCTAGACCAATGCTAAATCAAAATATCAGAATATTTAGATGTGTGCAAATTTGACATTGTTTTAATGCTGTTATCTTGTTATCTCCCAAGATAAAATCTTAGAACTTTGCTGCTTTATATCCAACCTGTTCTACACCAGTCTGGGAGCTCTTGATTCTAACCCAGTTGACTTAAAACTTCAATCCCCGGTACATTTTATCATGGAAACAAAATACTTCAGACTTTTGTTTCTTTTATTCTATTGTGAAGAATTTTTTTTAAAAAAACTAAGAATGCAACTGTGTATAAGTACTTCTACAAGCTTCTTTAGAATAAACCATCAATATTAACGTTTGAGCATTTCAATTACAATTCTCTCATTTCAAAACCACAGAACAGCTCCTGGAGTGCAGAGCTATTAAACAAAGCTAATAACAATTCTTTACACGTGAAGTAATGTCTCCAGAGTTGGAATCAAATCACAGTGATCAGTTCTGAATGAGGTTATAGTCCCATAGAATGTCATGTACCCAAATTATCTGATGACACAAAGTTAGGCGGAATTATAAAAAATGTAGGTGATTGACTATTGTTAGAATAAATGAATAGGCAAAACTGTGGCAGATGAAGTTCATTGTAAGCAAGTGTGAGCTTTATCCATTTTGGACTGGAAAGGATAGGTCAGGGTACTTTGTAGACTGTATGCAGCAGGTCTGGAACATTTGTGGGAAGAAAAACAGGGTTAGCATTTCAATAATTCTTCCATTGAACTAAGAAAAGTTTGAAAAATAGCATTAGAAAAATCACACAACACCAGGTTATAGCCCAACAGATTTAATTGGAAGCACTGGCTTCCAAATAAACCTGTTGGATTATAACTTGGTGTTATGTGATTTTTAACTTTGTCCACCCCAAAATCAACACTGGTACCTCCAAATCTTGAATATTAACAGGTTTTTAAGCAAATGAGGGTCTATTGTTTTCTTGTTGGGGTCAGAAGACTGTTTTTCTATGATAAAAACAGGAAGTGTTGGTGATCTTTCTTCTGTTCCTTGGCAGTAGATAAAGAGGAATTGATGAAAAGCTAGTCAATAGAATAACCACTGAAATCAAGGTATAATTAGATTTGTTTTCCTCATATTCCATCTCATCAGTTTATTTTCAGGTTTATATTTCAGGGTGGAGCAAGTTGCTTTCCCATTCCAGCTAATCCCTCACATACTCACATCCTTGTAGCTGAAAACAATCCGTCCTTCCTGACACAACATCGCCTGAAAGGTGAAACTTCCAATGTCCTCCAGGTCCGGCAGGAAGACCTTGTCCCATTGGACGACAAATGCAGTCCCTAAAGATTACAAAAAGGATGATAAGCGTGCTCTGTGATGTTTGAACATTCGCCCTCCAAGCTTAGACATAGAGAACTCTCTCTGTTTAATTCTTGCAGGCTGCTGATAAGAACAGTTCAGACTACATCAGTTAAAAATCACACAACACTAGGTTGTAGTCCAACAGGTTTATTTGGAAGCACTAGCGTTTGGTTGACAACCACCTGTTGAAGGAGCAGCGCTCGGAAAGCTAGTGCTTCCAAAAACCTGTTGGACTATAACCTGGTGTTGTCTGATTTTAACTTTGGACGCCCCAGTCCAACACCAGCAGCTCCAAATCAGACTACATCTGATTGTCTCCTCCTGGTTCGGTTAGACGTGACATGCTTTTCCAGGTGTGGCTGTGAAATGCTCCCTTATGATAAATTACAATTTAGTTTCTAACTGTATTATGTGCATTTACACAATATATACCACAGCTGCAGTGAGAGTCAGCATCGAGGAACATTGTATATTAGACTGAAAACTACTGTCCTCAATCTTGAAAGGAACTGTGCTGAGATACTCAAGATTGAGAGTATGATAGTCACAGTTACATGTGCAATTGAGGGAAACTGAGTGCAAATCCCACAGCAGCTTTAGAATTTAAATTCAGTTTGAAATGAACTGGAAGACTGGTATCAGTGAAAATATCATGAAGCTGTCAAATTGCCAGCAAAAAGGTATTATCTTTTAAGGAAGGAGGTGAGGTATTCTTACCCCTTTTGTCCTAGATTGGATTCTAATCTAACATTACTGTATTTGACTTTTGATGTAGCCCAGAAAATCTAACTGTTGTATCAAATCATGAATAGTGGTTCAAGAAGGTAGCCCACAACTGTTAGCTTTACTGGGCAACTCGGAATGAGTAATGAATGCTGAATGTCCCAAAGACACAAATGGGATTAATTTTTTTAAATGTCCTAGAGGTATGCTCACATGGGAAATGTCGTGGAAGGAGGTGGACTTGAAGAAAGCCATAACTGGACAGGAAAAAATAACTGAAGATGTGGAACTGGAAATTAACATTGTTTAACAATGGGAACTATAGTTCGGTGAGCCTGACCTCGGTGGTGGGCAAGTTGTTGGAGGGAATCCTGAGGGACAGGATGTACATGTATTTGGAAAGGCAAGGACTGATTCGGGATAGTCAACATGGCTTTGTGCATGGGAAATCATGTCTCACAAACTTGATTGGTTTTTTGAAGAAGTAAAAAAGAAGATTGATGAGGGCAGAGCAGTAGATGTGATCTATATGGACTTCAGTAAGGCGTTTGACAAGGTTCCCCATAGGAGACTAATTAGCAAGGTTAGATCTCATGGAATACAGGGAGAACTAGCCATTTGGATACAGAACTGGCTCAAAGGTAGAAGACAGAGGGTGGTG
>NC_057742.1:7093083-7174903 GCF_004010195.1 Chiloscyllium plagiosum
TCAGAGTATTGAGTACAGGAGTTGGGAGGTCATGTTGCGGCTGTACAGGACATTGGTTAGGCCACTGTTGGAATATTGTGTGCAATTCTGGTCTCCTTCCTATCGGAAAGATGTTGTGAAACTTGAAAGGGTTCAGAAAAGATTTACAAGGATATTGCCAGGGTTGGAGGATTTGAGCTAGAGAGAGAGGCTGAACAGGCTGGGGCTGTTTTCCCTGCAGCGTCGGAGGCTGAGGGGTGACCTTAGAGGTTTACAAAATTATGAGGGGCATGGATAGGATAAATAGGCGAAGTCTTTTCCCTGGGATCGGGGAGTGCAGAACTAGAGGGCATAGGTTTAGAGTGAGAGGGGAAAGATATAAAAGAGACCTAACCTAAGGGGCAACTTTTTCACGTGGAGGGTGGTACGTGTATGGAATGAGCTGCCAGAGGATGTGGTGAAGGCTGGTACAATTGCAACATTTAAGAGGCAGTTGGATGGGTATATGAATAGGAAGGGTTTGGAGGGATATGAGCCGGGTGCTGGCAGGTGGGACTAGATTGGGTTGGGATATCTGGTCGGCGTGGACAGATTGAACCGAAGGGTCTGTTTCCATGCTGTACACCTCTATGACTCTATGACTCTAATATGATGAATAGAGAACAAGTCCAAATGAATTTGTTGCAAAGGTCACAATAGTTGTAAAATATGGAGAATCAATTTTAAACGTCCACCACCTGAGACCTTCACGGACTACAATGGGTTTTAAAAGGAATAAACACAGACCTAAAATGGCTGCAGTGGTCACTTGACCACAGACTGAGGCAAGCTCAGGAATCTAATTTGGAATAAACAAAATTGTCTGAACCAAAATTACCATTTTATCTAACGACATTGAAACGAGTCACTGAGTTAGGAATCAAGAAATTCGCATCTTCTATTTCAACTTACAGCTGACTGGTAAGTTTCATGAAAGTTTGACTGCAACAATTGAGCTTAGAAAGACAATGAAATCATACTTGTGAATGTATAAATGAACATGTTTCCACAGTTCCTTGCCAGAACCATAGATAAAGGAAAATGGGTTGGTAATAGCAAGGAGTAGAAAACTCTCTCTCTTTTCCTGATTTTTTTCCCATCATCTCTAAAGCCAGCACCAGTGATAAAACAAAGCAAAGAAACTTCTTCAACTAAGAACTCAAGGACTAAACATATTTAGGTCCTGCTGAGGATACTAGACATCAGTAAATCAGCAGTGGTCTCAGGTTCAGCTATAACAATGCAAGGTCTCAAGAAATATTGAAACTACATACATTTTATCTTCTTACTGCACTTTCCACACTCCCTTTTTTAAACTTTATACCTGTGTTTCTGTATGTGTCGGATTTGGTGTTTTATTGTTTTTTCTGGAAAATAGTAAGCAATTAAATTCCTCTTTCATTCACGCAAGAAAACCTTGCAATTGACTCCATAATTCTGACTGAGTGACAATATGTTTTCAGCGATGTGACATGCAGCTGTGTGTGAGAAAAGATATTTGTAGCAACCAAACAAAGGTGGGAGCTGGGAGTGGAAACAGGAATAACCCCTCCTCTCCTAGCTGTAACACAAGAAATAAAATCATAGAATCCCTATAGCGTGAAAGCAGGCCATTTAGCAAGTCCACACCAGCCCTCCAAGGAGCATGTCACCCAGAGTAACTCTGTCACCCTGCATTTCCCATGGCAAATCCACCCAGCCTGCACCTCTTTGGGCTGTGGGAGGAAAGTCACACAGGAAATCCCACCAAGACAGTCTCTTCAAGCTGGAGTCAAATCCAGGTCCCTGGTGTCGGGTGGTAGCAGTTCTAACCACTATGCCACCCCACAGTAGGATGAACTCTGTATTTAACTATCTATAGTTCTAACATTACTATAAAAGGTAGTTTTATCCTTTGTGTATTTATTGTTTTATGACATTGTAATTTATGCACATACAGATATTTGTTGCATTCTTTAAATAGGCCGTTTCCTACTCCTCAAGATTATTGCGACTCTCTCTTTATAGTTGTGAAGGCTTTTTAAAAGCAGCAGCAGTCAATTAAAACAGACAGAAATCTTACCATTTTACTTGGACAGAGCTCAAAATTAGAATTCTATCACACTGGGATTTGACTTCTAATCTAACACTAATTCTTTTTAATGTGAAACTCAAGTTATTATCAAAATTGATCACAGAGATAATAACATTTAGACAGATGAAGTATTGTAACTCGTACTTGATAGAAAAATGTTCTAATTCCTAACAATTGTTGCCTGGTAAGATCACTGTTAGAGAAATAAGGTGCATTGTTCAGTTTAAAAGATCAAATGATAAATACAGATGAAAGGCTTAGAATTCAATTTAGCTAACCCATCCAGATAAATCTTCAATCTTCACAGTATCCAAGTGTGCCTTTGATATTTATATTGCAGTTTGTGAGTTGCTACTCTGAAAGCTTAAACACTGATGTTGAACTGACTGATAAATGAAATGGAGTGAGGCTTTCTCCTCCTGATTGCCCAACATATCTTACTTCAATGTAACTTTACAATAAATCACTGCAAAACTGCAGCGACATATTGGGGGATGGTGGTGCAGGATAATGTCATTGGACTAGTAGTCCAGAGGCAAGGCTAAGACTCTGAGACGATGGCTTGTATCATACCATGGAATTGGAATAATCTGGGATGTAAAGCCAGTACCAGTGATGGTGACCAAGAAACTCTCTCTGATTGTTGCAAAACCCCATCTGGTTCATTAATGTCCTTTAGGGAAGGAAATATGCCACCTTTATCAGGTCTGTCCTAATAGGTGGCTCCAGACCCACAGCAATGACCTAGTGAGGGCAATTGGGGATGGGCAATAAACGTTTGCCTAGCCAGTGACACCCAAATCCCATGAAAGATTAAATAAAAACAATTGCATAACAGTGATCAATGTTATTGGGCAAAGTCAGAAGTCACATGACATCAGGTTATAGTCCAAGTTTATTTGAAATCACAAGCTTTCGGAGTGCTGCTCCTTCATCAGGTGAACATATAACCTGGTGGACTACAACCCCGTGTCATGTCATTTCTGACTTTGCCCACCCCAGTCCAACACCGGCACCTCCACATCAATGTTATTGGGGTCATTCTATTCTAAAAAGGATAGAGTCAATCAGCAATCTCAATGGGTTATTATACTCCTTTTCCTGCCAATTTCCTCATCTCCTGACTCTTACCAGTTAATCCAAATATCCAGGCTATTCCTGTGGGGGCACAGTCTCAGATCACACCACAATGTTCTCAGTAGTAGTGACCATGAAGCTACCATCGATTGTTGTGAAAACCCATCTGGTTCACTAATGCCCTTTAGGGAGTGAAATCTGTCACCCTTAGCTGGTCTGCTTTAGACATGAGTCATTTACAAAATACCGTGCAAGGACTGTAACAAACAATACATTGGACAAACAGGCAGAAAACTAGCCACCAGGATACATGAACACCAACTAGCCACAAAAAGACATGACTCTCTCTCACTGGTATCCTCACATATGGATGAGGAAGAACACCACTTCGACTGGGACAATACATCCATCCTAGGACAAGCCAAACAAAGACACGCACGAGAATTCCGAAAAGCATGGTATTCCAACCGGAACTCTCTCAACAAACACACCGAGTTAGACTCCATCTACCACTCCCTGAGCAAAGGAACAGGAGGTGACTTCACCACAGGAAATAACATCACCAACCCAAAGAAACCCAAACATATAAATAGAAAGCAGGAATTTTCAGCATTGCTTCGCATGAGGTCCACTGAAGATGTTACCTAGTAAAGTAACAAAACGTCCGGAAAGAACCTTTCAGCTCAGCGAGCAAACCTACATCCAAAACCTCAACCTGAGCTACAAATCTTCTCAAAACTCGCTAAGACATGAGTTTCAGACCCACAAGAATGTGGTTGACACTTAACTGCTCTCTGAAATGACCCTGGTGAGACACCCAGTTCATGGGCAATGAGGGATGGACAACAAAAGCAGATATTTCTGACTGGAAAAGAATATCTAAAAAATAAAGTGCAATTGTTCATTATTTATGGCCTACATAAATAGGTCATATTTGTCCTAATTTGTGAGGCCATGTAAAGGTCATTGGGTGGGTTTGCAGAATGAAAAGACAGCAGCAACAGCGTCAAAACTAATATTGGAGTCACCAAAGCCCAGAAGGTATAACATGTGCTGAACAATGATCTGTCAAAGGCACACAGAGAGGTTTTTTCCAGCATCTTAACCCAAAGACACGACAGCAACTCATTTCCCTATGTCAGTGGGATGACTGGGATCATTAAACTCAACATGGAATAGGGACTGAACTCAGGACGTTCTTAGTCTTCAGAGCTTAGCTGCTTCCTGCCTTAACCAGTTGAGAGTCTATGCCATTTATAATTAGCCCACTGATCTCAACACATGGTTTTAATATCTCACAGATGTACTGGAGCAATTAGGCAAGAGCTTTAGGGATTACACAACTTAAAAAAAATTGTTTTTTTTGAAAAGTTCCAGGATTGTGCAATTATATCTACTGAAATCGATATTACTCAAAAGAAATGCCCTGTCCTTTAAAAGAAAAATATTTGAATTCATCAGAATCATTCCATTTTCTGGAACTGGTGAAATGGCAGACTCACTGAACCCAGTCAGTGTGGCTGCTCATTTCTTTTTTCACTTTATTGACCGCTTTTCGCACTCCAGCCCCTTCGGTCATGGTGATGTCATCGCGCTCCCAGCCAGAGAATGTGGCGCCTCCTTGTTTGAAGAGTAAAACATGAGTCAGCCTCTGGAGTGTTTCAATACACTTTGCAGGTGGAACAAACTTGTTATGACAAGAGACTCAGCGGGAGATAAAATAAAACGTTCCTCCAGGAGATTATTAAAGAAGATATTTTAGCCTTTTGAGGTTTGTTTTAACCTTAGGTACCGATTTTAGTTAATTATAACTGGTTCCCACTTTTTGATAGGGATCTAGTACATGGGGATCCAGGTTGTATAGAGTTTTGGTCAATCCGCATTTACCTTCAGTTTTGGGCACCTGTGCATCAGGAAGGGTGTACCAGTTTTTCAGCGGAGGAACCAAAAAGCTTCAATAATGTTGGTTTCTAGGGTTCCATGCACTGGATCCCTATCAAAAAGTAGGAACCGGTTATAATTAACTAAAATGAGAACTGATTGCATAAACTTGGCTTGTCTTTCTTTTTAGTGTTGCAAATTGAGGCATTGATCCGATTGAGCCACTTCAAGAGTTTAAAAGGTTTTGACAAGGGAGATATGCATCAACTATTTTCTCTGATGGGAAATCAAAACCACAGGAGCTTAATTACAAAACAAGTGTCTGTCCATTCAGGAGCAAAGTCAGGAAACTCGCTTCCAAACAAAGACTTGTAGAAATCAAGAATTAACTGCTTCAAATGATGTGAATACTGGACAATTAGAGCTTTCAAGATTGAGCTTGATCAAGATATGTTAAGTATTGGCATCGAAGACAGGAAACTGGAGTTGATTTCCAAATCAATCATAAAGCACAGAGCTGGCTTGGGAGGTTTAAATGATTGACACTTGTTCCTATGTTTCAATGTTCATCAGATTATTGCCCTTACAGCAAGATCTTTCCCTCGCAGTTTTTTATTTGTGCAGTCTGAGTTGAGGAATTTAATTAATAAATTGGCATTTTCTCAATTTCCTTCCTCTTATCTGTCCATGAAGGGACCCAACAAATAAAACCACAATGCATTGAACACCTGCCAACAGACAACAGCTCATTGTATGATGTTTACAATTAGTGGAGACATTAATTTTGAAAATAAAAGAGGATAATTATTTTTGCATTTGCATTTCAGCAGGGGGCAATGCCCAATTCAGGAATCACTGGGAGGTTACATGAGAATTCCCATCATGCCCTCTCCATCTGGCTCTCCTATGCCAGATGTGCAAATTCCTAAAACTCCTAAGCATGCTGATGCACATGGCCATTGTTTCTTGCATTGATGGCAAACACATAGCATGGAATTGTGGGCATGGTAGGTTTGATTCCCTTCTCTAAAGGACATCAGTAGACACGTTGGGTTTTGTGTTAGCTCTAATTAAAAATGACCAGATTTATTGAGTTGGATATTGAGTGGCCATGCAGGTAGATGGGGCGTATGGTATGCTTACCTTTATTGGTCAGGAAATTGAGTGCAAGAGTCAAGATGTGATGTTGCAGCTTTGTAAGACTTTGGTTAGGCCACACTTAGAGTATTGCATTCAGTTCTGGTCACCACACTACAGGAAGGATGTAAAGGCTTTGGAGAGAGTGCAGAAGAGGTTTACCAGGATGCTGTCTAGATTAAAGGGCATGAGCTACAAGGAGAGGCTTGAAAAACTTGCATTGTTTTCTCTGGAGCTGCGGAGGCTGAGGGGAGACTTGATAGAAGTCCATAAAATTATCAGATGCATAGATAGGGTTGACGGTCAGAATCTTTTTCCCAGAGTTGAAATGTCTAAAACTAGAGGGGCATGCAATAAAGGTGAAAGGGGGAAAGTTGAAAGGAAATATGAGGAGCAAGTGTTTTACACAAGAGAGTGGGAGGAGTCTGAAACACGCTGCCAGGGATAGTAATGGAAGCAGATATGACAGGGGCATTTAAGGGACTTTTAGATAAGCAAATTAATGTGCAAGGAATGGGAGGATAAGGACCAAGAGAAGGCAAAAGGGATGACCTTAATTTGGTGTCACTTTCATCACAACATAATGGGCCGAAGGGCCTGTTCCTGTGCTGAAAAGTTCTATTACACATAAGAGGTTAAACTCATAACCTCTGAGTTGTTGTTGTAGAACAACAGGAATTAAGCTCATGAACCTCTTGTTTTTCCTCCATTTTTGACATGCTTGTACTTTCCAGTCCCAGTAAGGTAGACTGGCTGAATTCCACCTCCCCCTCCTTCTGTCACCAAGAAGAGCTGAGGTCAGCCATAGCAGTCACCACTCACTGTCTGTGTGGCAGAGGGAAAAGCCTGGATCATGTGGAACTGTTCCACAAGGACCAGGTGGGAAGATCTTTATTCCCCAGACCCAGTTCAACACACATACCGGTCCAACTCATCATGTAGATATTTTTTAGGCAACTGGTTCAGACACGTGAGCTTACGTCTCCAGAGCAGATGGGACTTGAACCTCCTAGCCTTGAGGTAGGAGGCTACCACTGCACCACATGACTCCTCAAGGTCATTGTGTTTATGTCAAAATGAAGCTCCATTCAGACCAGTACATTCATAGAGTCATAGAATCCCTACACTGAGGAAACAGGCCATTTGGACCATCAAGACCCTCCGAAGAGCATCCTACCCAGACCATTTTCCCTACCCTATTCCTTTGACCCTGCATTTCCCATGGCTAATCCATCTAACCTGCACATTCCTGGACACTTTGGGAAATTTAGCATTGCCAATTCACCTAACCTGCAAATCTTTGCACTTCATTTCCAAGGGTTATTGTTCATCACCGTTTTCTCCAACTGCAGTGTTGGTACCCATTTTCATTCTCTCTGAGAGCTATTTCATTTTGAACTGGCTCAATCTGGAAAACTCAGCAGTGATTCAATACCTGTTCATTCTCTCCCAAAGTTTCACAGTTTATGCTGTTCCAAAAATGTCACTTAGCACTAAAAGAAGGGGAAACACAAAGCAGCTCATTGAGGGCACGTCACAACCAACACACCAACAAAACAATCTCTTGTGTAGTTTGCAGACAAAGTGGGTGAAGGTTAAGAGTCAAAGTGTAAATCACATCAACATGTCTGGCTTCTCCTTTACTGAATAAATCTCCCTTGTCTAAAAGGGGCAGGATTACATCTTGCAAACTGTACTCAGACAATAGCTGCATTGCTATTCTCTCCAGTCATGTCTGGAGTGCAGTAACCCTAAAAGCTCAAGCAGTTGTTTCTACTGGATTCACAGAACACCAGACGGGTGAGAGAGTGAGGCTGTGTTACTCTTTAGTCAACCATAACACATACAGAAATACAGACACACAGAGGTTTCACTAGGTGGATTGTTCCAATCACAGACACAGTCCAGACATCACAGCTAGCAACAGCGAGGTGGAAAGTAAATTCCTATTTATAACTCTGCTTTTGCTATGTTTCCAACCGAAAATAAAATTGCATATGAAACTCAAAAACTTAACACAGATTTCCCTAGAAATAAATAATTCAAAATTACTTTATGTTTGTCTTTCCCTCAGCACATGAATTCTTGCACATTCAGTTCTCTAACCTTCTGCTCAACCCAGTCCAATATCTCAATTAGAATCAGTCCTACAGCTCTATTACAGAATTGTAATCCAGCCAGATGGTCAACTGCAATTCTCTCCATACAAATTCCCTCCCCAAACACTCATATGCATCTTTTAAAATAATTTATTTGTGAGATGTGGACATCCCTGGCTGATCAACATTTATTGACTGTCCCTAGTTGCCCCTTGAGAAGGTGGTGGTGAACTGGTGGACTCTTGTATTGTAGGTAGACCCACAATGTCTTAGAGAGGGAATTCCAGGATTTTGACTCAATGAGAGTGAAGTGGGTCATGAGTGTGGTGCTGGAAAAGCACAGCCGGTCAGGCAGCATTCAAGGAGCAGGAGAATCAATGTTTCAGGCATAAATCCTTCATCAGGAATAAGCTCCTTCACTAATAACAGTGAAGGAACGGTGATACACTTCCAAGGCAGAATAGTGAGTGGCTTGGAGGGGAACTTGCAGGGGATTGTGTTCCCATCTATTTGCCATCCCTGTCCATTTAGAGTGAAGTGGTCATGGGTTTGGAAGGTGCTGTTTAAGGGGAATTGGCAGATTTCTGCAGAGCATCTTGCAGATAATACACACTGCTGCTTCTCAGCATCAGTGGTGGAGGGATTGGATGTTTGTGGATGTAGTGCCAATCAGGTGGGCTGCTTGTCTTGGATGGTATCAAGCTTCTTGAATGTTGTTGGAGCTGCACTCATCCGGGCAAGTGGGGAGTATTCTATCACACCCTTGCCTTGTGTCTTGTCGATGATGGACAGGTATTGGAGAGTCAGGAGGTCGTCACTCACCACAGTATTCCTAACCTCTGACGTGTTTTTTTGTATCTATTGCATTTATGTGGTGAGTCCAGTTGAGTTTCTGATCAATGGTAGCCCCCAGAATGTTGATACTGGTGATTCAGTGATGGTAACATCATTGAATGTCAAGGGGCGGTGTATCTTATTAGAGGTGGTCATTGCCAGGCATTTGTATGGCATGAATGTTACTTAGCACTTGTCACACCAAGCCTAGATATTGTCCAGATCTTGTTGCATTTGAACACAGACTGCTTCAGTATCTGAGGAGTTATGAATGGTGCTGAACATCATGCAACTATCTGCAAACATCCCCACTCCTGACCTTATGATAGAGAGAAGATCATTTATAAAGCAGCTGAAGATGGTGAGGCCTAGGACACTACACGGAGGACCTCCTGCAGAGATGTCCTGGAGTGAGATGACTGACCTCTAACAACCACAATCACCTTCCTTTGTATGACTTAAACCAGCAGAGAGTTTGCTCCATGGTACCCACTGATTCTAGTTTGGCTACATTTGGTTGAAAGTGGCTTTGATGTCCAGGGCTATGACACTCAACTTCCCTCCTATATCATACTGCATCCTGATCAGTGGTCTGCTCTGAAATGCTGGATTTCAGTTAGTAGTTCACTGTCCATATATACTGTCTAATCCCTCAACTGTTGCCTGAATTTTCTCTCTTATTTTTAGAATTCCTGTTCCTGGTCACTGTCTACAAATTTGCTGGTAATTAGGTGGAGTTGGATCAGAACTGGATCCAGCCTCAGTATAATATCCTGCAGGATAACCTTCAGTATTTAAACTGAAGTGAGAAGAATAAGCATAGAGGCGAGGCATGAGTGTTCACCTGGAAAACTCTGGCAATTGTGGCCAATTAATGAGGCCCAGAGAAGTAGAACAAAAGAACACCCTAATGTGCACTCCTATCTGTGACTCTTAAACACTGCACATCCCATATCGACCAAAGTGGTAACAAAAATCTACCATTATCGAAGTATCTGATGGTGGAATTCCTGGAGTAACTGGGATCGAAGTTCGCCATGAGTGGGGCTATGTACTGAGTGGCAGTCAGCATCCTGTGGATAACGTCCCCAGTGAATATAAAACCTGGAAAAATAAGAATGAGATAAATTAGAGGTCACTGTAATTCCTGATATTCTCAGAGTAACTGTTTTATGGGAGTTGCTTTGTTTAGGAAGATGTGGAATGACAGCAGCGTGGAATAGAACAAGATCTCACACTGTTTCAGTGTCAACATATACATTTCAAGCAGCTCTTTTCTGGAACTGGATATTTTGCTTTCGCTTCCACCAGATTTTTTTGTTGCTTCTACGTAGCATCTCCAGGGGCAAAAAAACCTAACGTAATGCTTCCTAGAAAATGCTAATACTCTTTTGCATTTTAGTTTGTCCCCCTTTCTGTAGATAGGGGAGAAAGTGTCCAATAGTGATAGAATGCTCGAGTCATACAGCACGGAAACAGTCCCTTCAGCCCAACCAGCCCAACCAGCCCATGCCGACAATAATCCAAAACAATTCCCATCTGCCTGTGCTTGGCCCATATCCTTCCAAACATTTCTTTTCCATGTACTTACCTAAATGTAACCCGCATCCACCACTTCCTCTGGAATTTCATTCCACACATAGATTGCTCTATGTAAACAAATTGCCTCTCATGTCTTCTTAAAATCTTTTGCTGCTTACCTTAAAAATATGCCCCTTAGTCTTGAACTCCCCCACATCCTAGGGAAAAGACATCTGCTATTCATCTTATCCATATCCTTTGCATTCCTGTAAAACTCTCAACGTCATCTCTCACTCCCTTAAACTCCAATGAGAAAAGTCCCAGCTTTTTGTACCTTTGTATTTTTTTTTGCATTTGCTATCCATTGGATTTGGGAGGCATAGGGAAGACCAAGATTTGTTGTCCATCTCTAATGGCATTGAATAAAGTATTTTCCTTAGCTATTTCAGAGGCAGGAAAGAGTGAACTGGGAAAAAAAAATCTAGACCAGACAAGATAAAGGTGACAGATTTCCCTCCCTCAAACCCACTCATGATCCAGCTGAGTTTATGCAACAATTGTCAATAGTTTCATGATTCCATTGTGGAGAGGAGTTTCAATTTAGTTTGTTGGCTCTAAGTTCCACTCGCTGAAGATAATATTTTAGATTAGATTCCGTACAGTATGGAAACAGGCCCTTCAGCCCAACAGGTCCACACCCACCCTCCGAACAGTAATCCACCCAAACCCATTCCCCTATATTTACCCCTGAGTAATGCACCTAACACTACGGGCAATTGAGCGTGGCCAATTTACCTAACCTGCACATCTTTGGACTGTGGGAGGAAACCGGGGCACCCGGAGGAAACTCACGCAGACACGGGCAAGATGTGCAAAGTCCACATAGACAGTCACCTGAGGTGGGAATCGAATCTGGGTCCCAGGCGCTGTGAGGCAGCAGTGCTAACCATGGAGCCACCGTGCCACCCTATAGTTTTGATACCGTGAACCTGTGTCTCCAGAACATTAACCGGGGCTTTGGATTACAGAGGAACCTCGATTAACCGAAGGACACGGGCAGGGAATAGTTCGTTTGGTTAATCAAATGCCGGATAATCGAATGCCAGATAACAGTTAGACAAGCATTGGGACCTTGCAATCTTGTTCGGATAATCCAAAATTCAGTTAATCGAATGTCAGATAATCGAGGTTCCTCTGTACTGGCACAGAGACATTTACCAGTCACAGTCCAAGGATACAGGGTAGAAGATTTAAGACAGTGGAGAAGCTTTAAGATGTGGAGAAATGTCTTCACTCAGAGAATGGTGAGCCCACAGAATTTCCCACCATGGAAAGCAGACAAGGTTAAAACATTGGTATAATTTCAAGAGGGAGTTTGATATAGCACTTTGGGTGAAAATGATCAAAGGATAGGGGGGAGAAGCAAGAAGATATTAAATTGGATGATCATAATGAATGGCAGAGCAGGCTATAGAGAGCCTGAATGGCCTACTCCTGCTCCTACTCTCTATGTTTCTAGGTAACTGCGCCACCAACTCCCAGTTTATTTGGTAGGTATTCCACTGCACTGATTGCAGCGTTGGAGGCTCTGGATGAATATGAACTAGAGAGACCTGAGTGGATAACGTGTGGAGCTGGGAAAAGCACAACAGGTCAAGCAGCATCAGAGGAGCTGGGGAGTCGACATTTTGGGCATAAGCCCTCCATCAGTCTTGATGAATGGTTCCAACCAGAAACGTCAACACCACTACTCCCCTAATGCCGCTTAACCTGTATTTGCCCTCCAACGCATCTCGTCTACATCTCGCACCTCCGCCCTCAGACCCAACCCCTCCAACCGTAACAAGGACAGAACGCCCCTGGTGCTCACCTTCCACCCTACCAACCTTCGCAACCTTCCTGAAGAAGGGCATGTGCCCGAAACGTCGAATCTTCTGTTCCCTAGATGCTGCCTGACCTGCTGTGCTGTCCCAGCAATAAAGTTTCAGCTTTGATCTCCAGCGTCTGCAGACCTCACTTTCTCCACAACTCATCAAAACCTACAATGTGTATATGTATGCACACATTTACAGACACTGACACACACAAATATCCAGATACATTCTTATTTGGCCTCTTCAGCAGAGCAAAACATATCAGAAGAACCTTATCAAACAAGGCACTGAGATATATAAGGAAATATTAGGACAGGCTTAGTCAAAAGTGTAGTCTTTAATGGACTGTCTTAAAGGAGGACAGGGAGATTTGGAGTGGATGGGGAAGGTTTAGACAGAGAATTCCAGAGGGTAGGATCCAAGCATCTGAAATTAAGTTGCAAGTGGTAGAGCAATGTAAATTGGGGATGGATATGTTTTAACGTATCTTCTTTATGCCGAGAGAGTGGTTGCACGACTGAAATTAAAACCCACCTTTACAATAGGGATTCCCTCCCCCACTCACCCATTGTACTCTATGCTACTTTCTCCCCGTCCCCACCCTCCTCTAGCTTATCTCTCCACGCTTCAGGCTCACTGCCTTTATTCCTGATGAAGGGCTTTTGCCTGAAGCGTCGATTTTGAAGCTCCTTGGATGCTGCCTGAACTGCTGTGCTCTTCCAGCACCACTAATCCAGAATCTGGTTTCCAGCATCTGCAGTCATTGTTTTTACCTGTTGTGCTTTTCCCAGCTCTACACTTTACCCCCTCTAACTTCTCAGCATCTGCAGTCCCATCTCCAAACAGGGAGGCCCAATAGCAAATGTCTTGCAGACCAGAAATGAGAGAGGGCCTCAAGGTAAGTGAGGATGGGGAGCAGAGTCACATGCTGGGTGGGTGAGCTACCTCGTTTTAAATCATGCCTTTTTAATGTGTGTCCCCAGGTAACTAGAGGAAAGGAAGGAACACTTGCAACTATCCAGCACTTCCCAGCCACTGCAGTGATTTTGAACCAATGAGTTACTTTTCGGGTTGTAGTCACTGCTGTACTGTAATAGCCAAAGTGCACACAGTAAGCTCCCAGAAACAGCAATAAGGTAATGAGCAGATAATCTGCTTTATAGTGTTGATGGGGGAATAAATAATGATCCAGGACAAACTCCACTGCTCCCTTTCAAAACAGAGCCCTAGGATCATTTGTATCCACCTCGATCAGGCAGACAGCGAATCAGCTTAACATCTCTCTTCAGAGATGGTATCTCTGACCTGTACGCCCTCATTGCTATACAGAGGGAGGCAGTGTCATTGTGATAATGTCAATGGGCTAGTGATTCACAGGCCCCAAACTAATGCTCTGGGGCTAGGGGCTCAAATGTTGGATGATGAATTGAAGTTCAATAAAACATGAATTTAAAAGCTAGTCTAACAACAACCTTGCAACCACTGTAACCATCCATTTGGTTCCCCTGTCACCTTTAAGGAAGCAAATCTGCCATCCTTACCTGTTCTGCCCCACCCATGGCTCCAGACCATACAGTAATGTGGTTGGCTTTTAACTGCCCTCTGACAGGGCTCAGCAAGCTACGCAGTTCAAGGATACCTGCGAAGGGCAACAAATGCCAGTCTTGCCAATGGTGCCCATGTCCATGAAAGAATAAAGAAGCCTTCAATTTTGTACTCTAACTGCAGAGCGGGACTCTAATTTAGAACCTTAGGACTCAGAGGTGTGAGTGTCACTCATTGAGAACAGTGATGTTCATTGAGTTGCTACTTACCACGAAACTGACAGTGCCATGTGGTTTACATGAACAAGCCTGAAAGGTTAGCAGGAATAGCCTACATTGAAATTTTGAAACACTTACACATTCATACAGTTACAGAGGTCTTTAAATGTAGAGCTCTAACTAATGTCATGACCACAAGGTCCCTAAAGCTGCCAACTCTTCATTCTTGTCAGAATACAGTTACTTGAAGATGAAACAATTTGCTAAATGGTCTCTGTTTTACATTTTGGTAAATTACATCAGATGCAGCATTTCAAAACCCCTTCTCCAAATTAAATAATGGTTCAGGAGTCCACCAGGCAACAAGGGGCTGGCAACCAGAATCAACATTAATGTTCCCCATCTGTGGAGAGAGCACCACCTTCAGATTGGCGGGCAGCTCTGTAGACTCAGCAGCGCCTGGTTCAAGCAGTGGCCACAGCTGGGACTACAGGCAGAGTCCGAACAAGAGGATAACATGGAGCCAGTATTTAAGGGAAGGCAGGGTATCATTGTAGAGGTCTACAGAACAGAAAAAGGCCCTTCAGCCCATCAAGTCAATGCCCATCAAAAACAAGCACCTAACTGTTCTAACTGCTAATTCTAACTTGCCTTCATTTTGAGCTGACGCTGATTGATCAGAGTCTACCCGTCAGGTTCCAACAAGGGAGATGAGTGAGGTGGGTGCTGGGTTTGAGAGGCTGATGGGGATGATTACTGAAGGAGGGCAATGATCTTAGGTATGTAGCACCTCTAATAGGCAAATGGGACCAATTCGCCCCACCTCCTACTAACCCCTTTATCCTTTGTCACCACTCTGTAGACAGAAACAGTGAAAGTTGTCTGACTTTCTACTTTACCTGTTGCTCATAATACGAAAGAGGAGACATTTAAATGGCAGCCAATTAACTGCTTAATGGCCTCAGGGAGCTGAAGGGCATATGGATTTTCTAACATCACCTTCACCCATCATAATGTGGGAGAATGTGTGGAGGTGGGCAGTAGGTATAGGCCACATATTTGATTTTAAACATTCCCCCAAATTTAAAAAATGAGAATAAAGGCTTAAACATTCAGCTCTACACCATAACCATACTCCTGTAGTGTTTGGAACGAGTCTGGCCAGATGGAAACCTACAGAATATGAGTTCCCTGACTGGGGCTGTTAACCTGATCCAATCAGGGAGCTCTGGCTGACAGATCTAAGTGTCAGGGGTTCTGTTCACTCTGAGAGCTGGCTCTGAGCTAGCTGGGCTAGTGTCATGTACTATGCACTATGTATAAATACAGGGGTGACATGGTGACGGGATACCAGCCTTCCTGGTATTATGTCAACCACTAGGTGCACTAAAACCATAGCTCAGTGGTAAACAAACATCCTACACAGTTTCATACTCAGTGCTAGAAATAAGGACGTTCCCAGCTTTGATGTCGGATTTGTGCTGGGTCATTCAGGCATTACAATTATATTCAGTCTTCTTGAGCTAAAGAGAGTCAAAGCAATCAGCCCAGAGTTCCTACTCTTGAGGACAATCCCCAAAATTTACATTTTTTTCTTTATCCTAGTGAAGCCATTACAGAGGGCAGTTAAGAGTCAACCACAATCTGAAGTCATGTATAGGCCAGATTTGGTAAGGGTGGTAGATTTCCTTCCCTAAAGGATATTAGTGATGCAGATGGGTTGTTAGCAACATCTGATGATAGCTCTCACCAAGAAAATTTACCCATTGCAGATTTATTAATTGGACTTGAATTCCAACATGGTAGGGTTGATCCCCTGATCCTGGAGAATTATTCTAGGGCTTTAGATTATGAGGCCTAAGACATTGCCGCTAATCCATCATCCTCAAAGCTACTGCACTCGGATGGTGATTGAGAAAATGTTCAGAATTGACATTCTGAGTGTTGCAGTTGGACAGCTTGCTAATGGTAAATGATTAGGCTGACCTTTGCCCTTTGAAAGATTTGACACAGGCACAAATCAGCCAATTGTGAGTCAGTGCTAGCTGGTGCCTAGAAAATGGAATCTGAACATTGCTTCAAAGTTAAAATGGGAGGAAAGGAATCTTTGTGACTGTCAGTGATTACTGAACCTTATCTTAAGCACCACATCTTTGTTTCCAAGAAAGCCAATTTCACACTTTAAGACCTCGAACTATAAACACAACACTGACAATTAAATCAGTGGATCTGCACAGAGCACATTGCTTTTAATGGGCAACTCTCCCAGTACACAACACGACAGGTACCCTCTGATGCTGAACATTTGGTTGCCTGCCAGGCTATCAGCAGGACCTCGCCTTAGGCCACCAATTAACAACAGAGGAAGACATCAAGATGGTGTACATTATGCAGGAGAACAAGATCGCATTGAAGGAAAGTTTTCTCTGCTTTGCTCCCTGCTAGTAAAATTTTAACTGCCCTGTCAATCTGCTCATAGTGTTTGTAAGAACAAAGAAGCAAAGTTGTTGCGGCCGTGAGGATCCCACGAAACATGGGATGAGACAATAAAACGTGCTTTTATATAGAGCTGAGAAACTAGTAAAAACAACAGCCCAAGGCACTTCACAGCAGCATTACCGGATAAAACATAATACTGATCCACTTACAAGGCATTTTAACGGCCTTCAGGCTTCCTGATCCCAATAGTTATGAGGCCTTTATGAGGCCTTGTTTATGTTAAATGCTAAGCCTTTATGAGGCTTGTTTACACCTGCATGATCTTCCTCAAGGTGACCAATGAAGTCAACATCTCCACAACTCCAGTCCAGCTCACAGAGTGCAGACAGGGAGAGCAGACGGGAGAATGTGGGGCTTCGGGAGAGCGAAGGTGAGAATTTGAGAGAGCTGGCACTGCCATTATAGGTGGAAGAAGGTGAGGACACATCAAGATAAAGGACCAATTTCAAAAAGAAAGGGTTAAATTAAGAAAGGCCATAACTTGTAGGTCATCACTGTGTTTGGGGGAGTCCCACTTCCAGAGTGGTCCATCCTTTGGCTCCAGTTAATGGTCAGGGAGGTCACAGAAACTGTGCTGACACCTGCTCTCCCCTTCACCCTGATGGCTGTTGGGGGGGTCATCTCCAACCATCTTCCTCAGTGGGGCACCATGTTCTCAGCAGGGATGCAGTGTGGGCTGAGCAGCTCCCTTTTGGAAGATTCCAGGACATCAAATTGCCCCTGTAGCAAAAGAGTTACCATTAACTGGTTACCTGCCCCTGCCTGACTCCCACCTTCAACAACAGACTCAGAGGTGGGATAGTATCACACTGACCCCAAGGGGGCAGTTTGTTGAACTACACACCCTTCAACTCCAACACAGCCTCTGCCAGATGGAGATTACATCTGTCAGGGTACCTTCACCAAGAACCAGAGAATCCCTACAGCGTGGGAGCAGTCCATTCAGTCCACACCGACCCTGCAAACAGCATCCCACCCACACCCACACCTATCTCTGTAAGCATGCATTTCCTATGGCTAGCCTACCTATCCTGCACACTATGGGCAATTTATCAAGGTCAACCCACCTAACCTGCACATCTACGAGCTGTGGGAGGAAACCAGGGCATCCGGAGGAAATCCTCATAGCGAATGTGCAAACCCCACACAGACAGTTGCCCAAGGCTGGAATCGAACCTGGCGTCCCTAGTGTTGTGAGGCAGCAGTGCTAACCACTGGGCCACCAAACCACCCAAGGAGCTAGGTCTAGAGAATAACCTTATAAAAAAGAGCAAAGAAAGAGAGAGGAAGAGAAGCAGTGAGGTTTAAGGACGGAATTCCAGAGATGTGGCAACTGAAGGCACTGAATATCGCAGGAATTGTAATGGTGATTGGAATTGAAGGAGTGAAGAGTTCCTGAGGGCTGCTGGGGGCTGCAGGAAGCTACAGAAATAGGACAGGGAGTGGCAAGGAGAGAATTCAAACAAGAAACTATCAGAAATCCAATCTTCTTCGTTTATCCTCATACTTGATCTGGTAGCCTTGCAATGAACAAGATAGTTATTAATGTTCCTTTTCCTCCTAATTGGAGTTGGAATTTCTACCTTCCGTGGCTTTGGCAGGATTTTTGGCAGTTTCTGTGTGGGGAGGAGGGTGGCACTTTCAGTCTGTTTCCTCCCCATGCTACTGCTGGCTATAGAAGCTTAACTTGAAGGGGGTTGCTGCTTGAGTTTGAGGACGTGAATTCAATGTAGTTATAGCACACCATGGAACAGCTGTAAATTGGATGAGTTTGAATGGGGAGGGAGAGTGGGGTTGGAGTTTGGGGAGAGAGATGGGAGAGAAGATGAGTGAATTGTTCCTCCCCAGCACTGACTGTGACAATTTGACACTCCAAATAGGAGGGCAGGCCATTGGCCAGATCTGGGGGTGGGGTTGGTGTCTGGTGTGTAGAAAGTGTTGGGGAGATGGAAACTGAGGACCTGACATCTTTGGCTCCCATTGGGCCATATACACCATTTTTGTCCTTCCATTCAATTCCTTCTGTCCTAACCATATCTATTTCTATCTCCATGACCTCCTTCAGCCCTGCATCCTTCCGAAAAGTGAGCAATCCTCAGATTCTGGCTCTCTGGCTCGGATTTCACACCAGTGGCATCCCTGCCTTCTGCTTGCTCCTGAAACTCTGGATTTCCCTCCCTGAACACCTACACCCTCCAGCACTCTCTCAAGAGATTGGTGCTTGATCCACTGTTTGTCATTCGTATAAACAATGTGGATGAGAATTTGGGAGGCACGGTTAGTAATGCTGTCAAATAGACAGACATAAGGATTCAGGTACACAGTTCTTTGAAAAGTGCATCATACGTAGACAGGGTGGTTAAGAAGGAGTTTACCACACTTGCCTTCATTACTCAGACCACTGAGTACAGGAGTTAGGACATCTTGTTGAGGTCATACAGGATGTTGATGAGACCTTTTCTGGATTTTGGATGTAGGTTTGCTCGCTGAGCTGCAAGGTTCATTTCCAGACGTTTCATTACCTTACTAGGTAACATTATCAGTGGGCCTCAGGCAAAGCACTTCTTGTTCTTTTTCTGGGAAGTAACTTCACCACAGGAAATGACATCACCACATCTTCAGTGGGCCTCAGGCAAAGCAATGCTGAAAATTCCTGCTTTCTATTCATATGTTTGGGTTTCTTTGGGTTGATGATGTCATTTCCGGTGGTGATGTCATTTCCTGTGGTGAAGTCACTTCTTGTTCTTTTTCTGGGAAGTAACTTCACCACAGGAAATGACATCACCAACCCAAAGAAACCCAAACATATAAATAGAAAGCAGGAATTTTCAGCATTGTTTTGCCTGAGGCCCACTGAAGATGTTACCTAATAGGGTAATGAAACGTCTGGAAATGAACCTTCTAGCTAAGCGAGCAAACCTAAATCCAAAACCTCAATTTGAGCTACAAATCTTCTCAAAACTTGCTATAACCTCTTCTGGAGTACTGTGTACAGTTCTGGTCGCTCTGCTGTAGGAAGGACATTATTAAATTGGAAAGGGTTCAGAATAAATTTAGGAGAATGTTGCCGAGACTAGAGGGTTTCAGTTATAAGGAGAAGCTGGATAACCCACCTAACATTCAGATACCTGGATGGCACAGTGGCTTAGTGGGTAGCACTGCTGCCTCACAAAGCCAGGGATTCCAGGTTTAATTCTAGCCTCGGGTGACTTGTCTGTGTGGAATTTGCACATTCTCCCAGTGTCTGCATGGGTTTCCTCCAGGTGCTCCGGTTTCCTCCCACAATCCAAAGATGTGCAAGGTAGGTGAATTGCCCATGGTGTTCAGGGATGTATAGGTTAGGTGCAAGGGGATTCCGTTTAGCTCAGTTGGCTGAATTGTTGGTTTATAGAGCACTAAGTTGCCAACACCATGGGTTCAATTCCCATCACCAGTTTGAGGTTACCATGAAGGTCTTTCCTTCTCAACCTCCTCCATTCCCTGAGGTCTGGTGGCCCTAAGGTTAAATCACCACCAGTCACTTCTCTCTAATGAGAGAGCAACCCTATGGTCTGGTAAGACTATGATGACACAACAACAACAAGACTAGCTGCATTAGTTAGGGGTAAATGTAGAGTAATGGGGCAGGGGAATGGGTCAGGGTGGATTTTTTGGGCCAAATAGCCACACTGTGGGGATTCTATGATCCCTGGACACTGTGGGTAATTTACTATGGCAAATGCACCCCTGCAAAACTTTGGACATGGTCATCAGCAGATCACTTGTTTCCCACCTTCCCCTGCCCTCCCCCACAGAAAGAAAGTAAGAACATTGAGCCTTTGTTGTCCAAGATCTATCGCTCTCCTGAAAATATCAGCCTCCAAGCATTAATTGCCTTCTGGATTCGAAAGTTCATAAGGTTCCTGGCCCTTTCAGTAAAGGAACTGTCCTCAGTTCATTTCTAAATAATCGATCTTGTATTGACAGATTGTGACTTCTGTTTCTACAGCGCCCAGCTAGGGGACCAGCTTCTATGCCTCTAAGCATCTGCATTGACTACTACCCCCTTGGAGTGAGGTCATTTCACCACTATCATAGGGTTGAGACTGGCTCATCACTTCTGAACACAAGAGTTCGATATAGTTTATAAAATCCCTGCAAGTTATCTTGTTGTTTTTTACAATAGCTTATATTTGAAGCACAGAGGGATTTTCTGAATTGAAGCAAAAGTCTGAAGATTAAAACGAAGATGCACAGAGTGATTAGAATCTACTTTACAGATGCACAGACATTTCCCATTGCTCCTGATAACTGGATTTCCATAATGTCATAGGCACAGACTGCTTTGTGCCCACGTGACTCTGAGCATTTTGCAATGGCCTTTTATATTTATTTGGCATTCTGCATCAAAGCTTATTTGATGAATCTGCTGAGGCTCAGCAACTCTCGATGAGTAAATGGGGCCATGGGGAGAGGGTGCCTCCTTACCCATGCACTTGCTGCCATGCAATCAGATCTTGGCTACTCTGCATCTTAACTCCATTTACCTGCCATGGATCTGTAATCCTTGTCTAATAAAAATCTATATGTTATTGTGGGGTCACATCGAGTCATAGAGATATACAGCACCAAAAGAGATCCTTCAGTCCAACTTGTCCATGCTGGCCAGTTATCCCAACCTAATCTAGTCCCATTTGTCAGCACTTGGCCACATCCCTCTAAGCCCTTCCTATTCATATACCCTTTTAAATGCTGTAATTGTACCAATCTCCACCACTTCCACGGTGGCACAATGGTTAGCACTGCTGCCTCCCAGTGCCAAATACCTGGGTTCAACTCCTTCCTTGGGTGACTATCTGTGTGGAGTTTGTAACATTCTCCCCGTGTCTGTGTGGGTTTCCTCCCACAGTCCAAAGATGTGCAGGTTAGGTGAATTGGCCATGCTAAATTGCCGGTACTGTTAGGTGAAGGGGTAAATGTAAGGGAATGGGTCTGGGTAGGCTGCTCTTCAGAGGGTCGGTGTGGACTTGTTGGGCCGAAGGGCCTGTAAGCAATCTAATCTAACCTTCCTTCTGGCAGCTCATTCCATATATTCCCAACCCTCTATAATTACAACCGTTTCCCCTATCCCTCTCCTTCTTTCTGAATATAAGGCCAGTAATAAAGTTTGTCACGAGGTCTTTGACTGTACTAGAGAGCAGGTAATTACAGTGAAACCTAAACATTCACACAGCGATTCCAGATCATTCACGGACATGGGCTTTCGCTGTCCATGGCTGAGGACCGATGAGGACAATTGCAATTAAGTCAAAGCCTGATTTTAACACAGCCTCATTTGAGTGGGAGACAAGTGGTCAAGTGGAGTAAAATGGTGGAGGGTGATTGGGAGGGTCGGTTTGAAGTGGTGAGGTCAGCATCCGTTCTAATAGCCCAGGGTTAAGAACACATTTCGTAAATCAGTTCCCAATCTTTGAGCAGCTTAATTGGTGGAATTTTCAGTGCCTGAGCCTACAGAACAGTTGGCCTTGGAACGTAAGAACTTTCTTGGTTCTGGCAGCATTGTAAGGGCTAGATGCCATTGTTAATGAGAAATTTCACTCCGTTTCAGATTAACACTCTGCGGTTACTACAGAATTAGCACTGTCTCCTCTTTTCCTGGGAACCGTTTGAACAAACACTGTATGAGTTTTCGCATTGTATTTGCCAGTCTGCCATGAAAGATCATACATTGAATTACACAGTTCAGTACACACATGCATTTTACAAATCTTTTGATAACTAAACATTACAGAGGGAGAATTATCCTAGTCTCCGTCAACATCTTGCCTGAAGAAACTGCCATTCACATTTTTATAAAATTGTCATCATAAAGAAAGGCACAGGAAGATTTAACTCTTGCCTTCCTGCCTACCTCTCCCACTAGCAGCAGGAAACAGGCCTGGATTTGATGATTTAGGTGCCCTTTAAAAGCAGTGGGATGGTTCCAATTTTGGGATTCCTGAGCCAATTTCCCGGGAAGGGTGTGAGCCATAGCTCTGACCTGGCCTTTTCCATTCAGAGATCGGGATGTCGCAATCCTTCACAATTTCCAGCTCTTCTTACAGTCATAATCCATGCCACCTCAGAGATGTCGTGGATGGTAAATTGCATGGAAAGGTCTGACTGAAATTTCAGAAAGATCTTCCTTCATTCCCCCGTGTTAAGCTATGCCTCCTCAACATCACCCCTCATTGTTCCCCATTGCCACAATCAGGCTAGACCAGAGTCGGAAATCCATTAGAGTGCTGGAACACCTGAGCTCCAGGGGAACCACAGCCTGACTGAGACCTCTGGGGCTCTCTGGTCCTTTTCCTAAGTCAGTAGGTACCAACTGCAACCTGCACTTAACACCTATCATTGTCATCTCCCTACCAGCAATTAAAACCATATCTCCAGAACCACCTTTACTCAAGATGAACAGCCTATTCCTCAACTCTTGCTACCTGGATGAAAATCCAGACCACACTTTCCAAGTGACTGGCATCTCTTAAACAATTTTCTCACATGTCTATTTATCTTACCCATGCATAGACAGTGAATGTTGGTAGATCTTTCATCTCCATCAGCTTTATTTTAGTCCGATCTAAGGTGCACGCGATAATTGGGTCAGACAGGGATCTCTGTGTATTGAGCACCTTTCCGGACCTATAATTGCTCAGGTCAACTGCAAAATCCCTTCATGTGGAGCACTGTTACAACAAGCAAGGAGAAGCTTTTTCCTCTGGCAAGTCAATTCATAACCAAAGAACATGGAAATAAAATTATGGACAGATCAACTAGAGAGGAAGTGGAAAGAAAGTATTTCGACATAGAGGCTTGACGAGATGTGGAACACATTGCCTGAAACATTGGTGGATCAGACTGGGCAGTACAGTGGCTCAGTGGTTAACACTGTTGCCTCACAGCACCAGGGGACGAGGTTCAATCCCAACCTTGGACAGACTGTCTGTGCGGAGTTTGCACCTTCTCCTCGTGTGTGCATGGGTTTCTGCCAGGTGCTCTGGTTTCCTCCTGCAGTCCAATGATGTGCAAGTTAGGTGTATTGGCCATGCTTAAATTACCCATAGTGTTCAGGGATAGCTTGGCTAGGTGGATTAGCCATGGGAGATGCAGGGTTACAGGGATAGGGTAGAAGGTCTAGGTGGGATGCTCTTCAGAGAGTCCATGTGGACTTGTTGGGCTGACTGGCCTGTTTCCACACTGTGGGGATTCTATGATGATTTCATAGGGACCTGAACTTGTCAACTGGTTATGACGCAAAGACAACTCAGTTAGAAAGGTTTGAGTCAAAGAATTGACAGGTGGAACCAATAGACAGATCTTTCAAAGAGATACAATTTGGAGAATAGCTTCCTTCAATACTGTAGGATTGTCCTGTTCTGTCACGACAATGGTTGATTATAGAGTGAACGCAGAAATGGGAACCATCATTCTAATTAACAATTCTGAGCATAGCGAGGTATGCAATCGCTTTCATGAATCAGTGGAACTGCGCAATGTAACAGTTTGTTTTTTCTCATTTCCATTAAAAATAATTCCTCAATGTATTTAAGTGTGCCAACCTGCTGCACTTATATAAACACAGCTGAAAATGGGTTTATCACCAAAAATACATATTTTAATTAAAGTTTGCAAACTACAACCTGAGACGAAGCTGATTTTAATTCACAGAAAAGGAGCTTTTAAAAAAAATATCCTGAACTGTTCATTTCTTTCATTGCTGTACACCAACCAGTTTTTTTTTGTAAATTTAAATACTTTTGATAAGAAAATGTGTTAAAAATGTGCTGATGGTTTTGGAATTGTTCAATTAACCACCATATGATGAGTGAATTTCTTTCCCACTCACAGACACACACACATGAATAACTTTCATGAAAACAGAAAGTGCTGGAGAATCTCAGCAGAGCCATACTCGACTCAAGGATAACTCTATTTCTCTCTTCACAGAGGCTACCATTTTTGCTGATTTTCTCCAGGATTTTCCGATTTTATTTGCCATGTCCTGCAGCTTTTTGCTTTCATCTATTTTTTCACACAGGGGGTGGTGCGTATGTGGAATGAACTGCCAGAGGAAGTGGTAGATGCAGGTATTGTTACAACGTTTAAAAGACTTTCGGACAGGTACATGAATAGGAAAGGTTTAAAGAGATACGGACCAAATGGTGGCAAGTGAGACTAGTTTAGTTTGGGCATCAATGAATTGGACTGAAGGGTCTGTTTCCATGCTGTATAACTCTATGACCTTCACTCCTGGTTAGAGAGAGAATCGGCCTACTGTCTTGCAATCTGTTCCTTTGCCTTCCAATAATTTCATATCTTTATTGTTGTCACTGTGACTATACCAACCCTGAACTTTCACCTGACTGCCAAATAAATTGGCCATTGCATTGTTTCCTTTTCTCTCTCAGAGCTTAGCTCCTAACTTCTCAATTCATTTTTGCTTTGGGTATCAAAAATGAAACAGCTTCTTAGTTGCTTCGTTATTCATTTCATTCTGTTTTATTTATATTCTATTTGAGCAGCAGCCTTTAAAACATGATCTTGCTACCAACTATCTTGTACATCTAAGATTAATTTTTTTCTCTTTTCCTGACATTATCTTGAACATGGGATGAATATGAACTACACTTACATCTTCAAAGGTAACAGACATTGAATAGGTCAATAAATTAAGTTAAAAATCACACAACATCCTAGGACAAGCCAAACAGAGACATGCACAAGAATTCCTAGAAGCAGGGCATTCCAACCGGAACTCTATCGACAAACACATTGACTTGGATCCCATTTATCACCCCCTAAGAAAAAGAACAGGAAATGACATCACCACAGGAAATGGTATCACCAACCCAAGGAAACCTAAACACACTAATAGAAAGCGGGCCATGCCACCAGTGCTTCATTCGGATGCTCACTGATGATATTACCTAGTATGGTGACGAAACGTCTGAAAACAAACCTTCCAGTTTAGCGAGCAAACCCACATCCAGGTTCTAGTTCCCATTATACAGGGTTTTTGCTGGATGTTTCTTTTTGTGCGAAGTGGAGACAGAGATCCAATTTTAACTCTATGTTAAAAAGCTTGAAGTGAAATAAAATCAAATGCACTAGTGTGCCTAAATATTCAATTCATTAATAAATCTCTTACATCTTCCTCCTTCCCACCACCAACCAGCACAGTGTATTTTCAGATCTACAGCAGTTCAAGACTATGAGCTCTTGATTTCGAATGCTTGTATATACAATAACAAACCCATACAGGGATGCACATTTAAACATATCCTGTACTCCTAATGACTACTTTATCAGGTCCTGCACTGTGTTCTGACTTGCGGACGAATTGGCTTTCAAATGGACTCAAGATAGAACCCAGGGACTGCCTGTGATCCTGGCATCACCTGTTAGCAGGCGTGCAAGTCAAAACTAACCAACTTAGTCTCTAACATGTTCCTTGAAATTTTGTCTTCCTTCATCAATTGGTTTTAATAACTTGCAGTTTGCACAGGCTGACAGTAGCTTAAAACATCAGACCACACATTGTGATCTCTGAATTCTCTTTTCCACTTTGCTCAAATTCCACTTTTCCAACATTCAGATGGCCTTTTTTTTATGGCTGTTATTCCAAAACATTTTATCTCAGATAAATAGCTGACTTTAAATATTGCGGAATCGTTTCTGTATTGCAATTTTGCAATTGCAGTCAAATTGTGTTCAGAATTCCACTTGCAGGTTACAGACCAAGCTTCCTCCAACAATGATGAGTGCAATCAGAAATATAAAATCTTCCATGAAGCAATGAGATAAAATGCAGTTCTCCATTCTATTGAGTTGAATTCCACAATGTATCTAAGCATACTAACCTGGTGCAGCATTAATAATGAACCGAAAATGCAGTTATAACCAAAACCAGGATTTAAATTGAAGTTTCCAATTCACTACCTATTAGCAGTCTTATTGTAAATGCCTGAAAATAACACTTTAAACAGGTTATACTCAACCATTTGCTACTTTAATTAGCATTCACTAATTGGCTTGTAGTAAATTAATTCCTGACTCCTACAAGGCACAAGTCAGAAGCGTGATGGAATACTCTCCACTTACCCGTACGGGTGCAGCTCCATCAACACTCAAAACACTTGACAACAGCCAGGACAAAAAGCTACTTGATGGACACCCCCTGCACTACCTTAAATACTCACTCCCTCTACCACTGATGTTCAATGTGTGCCATCTACAAGATGCAATGCAGCAACTCGGCAACATCCTTATACAGCACTTTTCATATACAGTACCTTCTAAAAGGACAAAGGCTACAAATGCATAGGATCACCAACAACCAAAAGTTCACCTCCATGCAACACACCATCCTAACTTGGAAATAAATATTGTTGTTCCTTCACTGCTACTGGGTCAAAATCTTTGCTAACAACAGTGTGGGTGTCTCTAAACCAAATGGTCTGCAGCGATACAAGGCAGCAACTCACCACCATCCTCTCAAGTGCAGTGAGAGATAGGCAATATGTGCAGGTCTAGGCTGTGAGACCCACATCTTGTGAAAGAATGCAAAAAAAATTGACAAGAGGAAATGTCAATAAAATGCTGGCCAGTGCCTAAGGAAATGAAGGTAACTTGAGAAACCTTCTTGAGTCAATGCTAGCTTGCATTAGCAACCTGGCAGTGTGGCAAAGGCAGATGAGTTGCATGTAATTGTTTTCAAGATGGTGGCGCCAGCACTGTAGGTAGTTCAGGCTCCTGTGCCTGCTGCTCAGGCCAGTGGCATCCTTTTCTCTCTTTCCTTTTTGTCTTTTTTCTTTTTCTTTTCTTTCTCCATCACCAAGGCTGGAGTGGTGTCGGTGGGGCTGTGGTTGCAGCTTTGGCAGTTTTGGTAGGGATTCCCAGCAGTAATGGCAGTGGCCAGAGCAGGGACCCCTGGGCAGTGGCAGTGCCTGGACCGGGGACTCCTGGCAGTGGTAGCCCAGAGCCTGGACTCGGGCAGCAGCAGTGCCTGGAGCAGGGACTCCTGGCCATGGTAGGACCGGTGTGTCAACTCCTGATGGTGGTAAGCCTGGTGCATTGACTCCTGGTGGTGGTAGGCCCAGTGCTTTGACTCCTGGTGGTGGTAGGCCCGGGGTGTTGACTCCTGGCAGTGGTAGGCCCGGTGCATTGACTCCTGGCAGTGGTAGGCCTGGTAGGTCGACTCCTGGCAGTGGTAGGCCCGATGTGTCTACTCCTGGCAGTGGTAGGCCCACTGCGTCGACTCCTGGCAGTGGTAGGCCCAGTGTGTCTACTCCTGGCACTGGTAGGCCCGGTGTGTATACTCCTGGTGGTGGTAGGCCTGGTTTGTATACTCCTGGTGGTGGTAGGCCCACAGCCTGGACTCTGGCAACAATGGCAGTGCCTGGAGTGGGGAATCCTGGTGGTGTTGCTGAGACGGCGGTGGCAGCACCAGAACCATGGTCTCCTGGGGCATTCGCATCACTGTTGCTGTTCCCAGAGTGGACTCCTTGAGGACCGGAACACCTTGCAGGAATCCTGGAGCAGTGCTTGAGATCCCAATTTGAACAGAAGATGAACTCTGTTTAAGTCATTTCTTTTATTTTTATCTGTAACTCAAAATGACACTGGATTGTGGTGAAAACTATGCTTCCACTGTATGTTCCATGATATATATGTGACAATAAAATCAATCACTCATTTGAACTGAATCTTAAACTAGTGCGAAATAACTATTGAAAAACTCTAGTGCAAGTAGCTGAGCTGATTCATTTCTAATGTGATTGATCACTTTTCCAAATTTCACAATCTCTCACAGCTATTAATGCTGGCAGAAGGAATGGGGTGTATGGGCAGGCTGTCAGAGGAATCATCAAAAGTCTACAGCACAGATGAAAAAACACCCTTCGGCCCATTGAAACTGCACTGGTCTAAAACAAGTACTTGACTATTCTAATCCCACATTTGGTTCATTTAGCTTACCAACAAAATTGAAAAAGCCGAACACAAAACAGGTTTTGCCCCCCAACACTAAGCTCCAAATGAACCGGGCAACTCTGCTTGTTTTTCTGGTGGGAAGCCAAATGCAATCCTGAGTGTAATTATTCTGAAGCAGAATCTTTTTTACGCAGCACATCTGTGGTCAGCGACTCTGCTGTTATTTGGAGAAATCAAACTCAATTGCAGTCCCGTACCTGACAGAGAAATTCTGATTCCTTGTAAGAAACTGCATTGTGACAAATGTACTCTTTGCCAGCAACACGAGCCACTTACCTCCTGTTGCTATGGTGATCTGGCGCAAATAATGGCCGTAGAAAGGGAAATCGAAGGACAAAATCACTCTCTGCAGAAAGAATTGAAATGACAAGTGAGTTCATCACAAACCGCATAAACACAAGAGTAAGTGCATTGATTTTTCAAGTAAAAATGGCCAACTTTAAAAAAAAATACCCTTTGTCTTAGAGTCATAGAGATGTACAGCATGGAAACAGACCCTTTGATTCAACCCATTCATGCTGACCAGATATTTTAAATTATCCTAGTCCCATTTGCCAGCATTTGGCCCATATCCCTCGAAACTCTTTCTATTCATATACCCATCCAGATACCTTTTAAACATTGTCATTGTACCAGATGCCACCACTTCCTCTGGCAGCTCATTTCATACATGCACCACCCTCTGTGTGAGAAAGTGACACCTTGGGTCCCTTCTAAACCTTTCCCCTCTCACCTTCAACCTATGCCCTCTAGTTCTGCACTCCCCTACCCTGGAAAAAAATACCCTGTTTATTTATCCTATCCATGCCCTTCGTGATTTTATAAACCTCTATGAGGTCACCCCTCAGCCTCCAATGCTGCAGGGAAAATTGCCCCAGCCTGTTCAGCCTCGCCCTATAACTCAGACCCTCCAATCCTGGCAATCTTGGAAATCTTTTCTGCACTGTTTAACTTTAACAACATATTTCCTGCAGCAGGGAGACCAGAATTGAACGTGGTATTACAGAAGTGGCCAACCCAATGTCCTGTATAGCTGCAAAATGACATCCTAACTCCTATACTTAAATTGCAAGTTTTAAACGGAGTGAAAACTGGATAACTCCAATTTAGCTGAGGGCTGCTGAAGGAAAAAATCAGTGCGCAAAATGTGATTCAACCAAACATCCCCTCCACATCTCTGTCACCGTCAAATCCCTTCCCTATTGCTCACCTGGTACATGGAGATGGGGGGTGAAGGTCCCAGCTCTCCAGTATCATCCAGGAGCCTTCTGGAATCAAAGACTTAATTCCAGGAACGCAGGGGAAAACAGTTTCCCGAGGGGAATGAAGAAATACATTTTGAAACAGATTTAATTTTGCTTCGCAGCTCTGGTAATACTGGATATAGGAAAGTGATTGTTTGACAGACAATCAAGAACCGAACAATGTGGAGTGGGGAGGCCATGAATGCTTTTCAGCCCATTTGCACGGTGGCTCAGTGGCTAGCACTGCTGCCTCACAGCATCAGGGTCCCGGGTTTGATACCAGCCTCGGGCTACTGTCTGTATTGAGTTTGCACATTCTCCCTGTGTCTGTGTGGGTTCCCTCCAGGTGCTCTGGTTTCCTCCCACAGTCCAAAGATGTGCAGGTCAGGTGAGTTGGCCATGCTAACTTGCCCATAGTGTTAGGTGCATTTGTCAGAGGGAAATGGGTCTGTGTGGATTACTCTTCTGAGGGTTGGTGTGGACTTGTTGGGCCAAATGGCCTGTTTCCATACTGTAGGAAATCGAATTGAATCTAAGCAATGAGTCACGGTTTCCACAAGCTAAGTCCATATCGCTGCCTTGCTCCACATTCATTAACACCTGTGGCTAATAAAAATAAGCTTTACAGTGAGCAATTGATCTAGTGATATTTGTGGAAGACAGTTTCAATCTTCTCCCACCATTTGTGTGTAGATGCATTTCCCAATTTCCCTCCTGAGAGGTCTGACACTAGACTTTACCCTGTTGACATAAACTCACAAACCAGCCAAATAATTTCTCTCTACCTAACTGCTCTGGTCCCCTTATATTCTGAAAACTCGGATGGATTCATCTCTTCACTCTCTAAATTCCTGGGGAAGCAGGGACCCAGATTTGATTCCAGCCTCGGATAACGGTCTGTCTGGAACTGTACATTCTCCCCATGTCTGCATGGGTTTCCTCCCACAGTCCAAAGATGTGCAGGTTAGGTGGATTGGCCATGCTAAATTGCCCATAATGTCCAGGGATGTACAGCACATCCAGGATAAGTTACCCATGGGAAATGCAGGTTTATGGGGGATATCTTTTGGAGGATCAGTGTGGACTTCATGAGCTGAATGACCTGTTTTCAGATCGGAGATTTTTATGAGAAAACAGTCCTGCATTTTGTAATTTCCCCCTGTAAGTGCAGTCCTTGTATCCTTCTGGTCAATACATGCTGCAATCTCTCAAGGTCTTCACTCTTGAGGGGAGATGTCCTGCACTGCTCACAGTGCCCCAGTAGAGTTGAAGGTGCATGTATATAAAGGCCGTACCTGTGTAAAGAAGGGTCTGTTCATTTGAAGATTGGTTTGAGAAAGTGGGTGATGTGAGGACAGACAAATTGGGCAGCCAATGACATAACTGCAGCCATTGGATGGTTGTGGATTGGAGGCCATATGACATAACGTCCGAAATGTGGCCATCTAGAGTTGGAAGCCTTACTGGTACATACCATTTAAGACATAGCAAAGGACAGTCAAAAGACAAATAAAGTGTCTGAATGTAAAGCAGTGCGAGAGAGCACTAGGTGAAAGGATATCGTATTGCTGCTGTAAGAAGGATCAGTAAGGTCCCAGATTGCTGAAACATGACTCAAACATTACTTCCTTATTCCTCTCATCAGCTCAGTCTCAACATTGGAGGTATCTCTAACCATAGAAATGGTTTCCTTCACATCAACTTCTCAATTTAAAAACAAAATCTGGGTAAGCAGCAAAATGATTTCTGAGCAGTTAAATAAACTTCACCATTGAACACTTGTGATAATGGCTGGATGGTTAAGGCAATGGATTAAAAATCCATTGGGGTTTCCCCATTCAGGTTAATGTCATGATAACTATGGCTTTGCAGGCTCATGTTTCAGTGGTTAGCAGATGCCTCATGGTGCTATGTTACCCAGGTTCAATTCCAACCTCAGGTGACTGTCTGCATGGAGTTTGCATGTTCTCCCTGTGTCTGTGTGGGTCCATTCCAGGTGCTCTGGTTTCCTCCCACAGTCTAAAAATATCAAGATTACATGGATTGGCCATGCTAAATTACCCATAAAGTCCAGACAGGGTGAACTAGCCATGGGAAATGCAAGGTTATGGAGTGGGTCTGGGTCTTCAGTGGGTCAGTGATGGGCTGAATGGCCTGCTCCCACACTGTAGTGATTCAATGACCTATGACTGTTGCCTTGTTTGGAGTATTGTGTGCAGTTTTGGGCCCCATATCCAAGGAAAGATGTACTGGCCATGGAGCGTGTTCAGAGGAATTTCATGAGAATGGTCCCAGGAATGAACAGCTTAACATATGAGAAACGTTTGAGGACGCTGGGTTTATACTCAATGGAGTTTAGAAGGATGAGGGGGAATCTAACTGAAACAGAATACTGAATGGCTTGGACAGAGTGGATGTTGGGAAGATGTTTTCATTGATAGGAGAGACTAGGACCTGAGGGCACAGTCTTAGAGTAAAGGAAAGACCTTTTAGAATGGAGATAAGGAGAAACTTCTTCAACCAGAGAGTGGGGAATCTATGGAATTCACTGTCACAGAAGGCTGTGGAGGCCACGTCATTGAGTATTTGGAAGACTGAAATAGATAGGTTCTTGAGTATCAAGGAGATCACGGGTTACAGGGAGAAAGCGGGAGAATGGGGTTGAGAGACTGATCAGCCATGACTGAATGGCAGAGCAGACTCCATGGGCTGAATGGCCCAATTTCTGCTCCTATGTCTTATGGTCGTAACATTGTACACATTCATGTCAATCCTTGCCATTGGCTTTAGTTACAAGCCATTAGATTGCTTATGTTGGGGTTTCCCAAAGTATGGATCGGGACCCCATGTGGGGCTACAAAATCTGAGACACTAATTGCCTCCATAGAGTTGCAGCTGAGTTATAACAGCTGAGACCCCTCTATAACACAGCCCTGCTCTCACCAAACCTCCCCCAATTCACCCAGTCCCAGTTTTTCACATATGTTCAGAAATTCTGAGGAACAGTCATAATGACTCAAAATGTTCATCTGTTTCTTTCTACACAGATGTTACCAGAACCACTGAGTTTCTCCACCACTTTCTGCTTTTTTTTTAATTCCAGGTCTCCAGCCTTCACTGTATTTTGTTTTCACATGACAACTTTCAAACCCTGTTCCAGGGTCAGGGTGGGAAAATGTTTCGGAAGCACTGACCAATATTTTCTTATCCGTGTGATGGACAAAACACAGTATCACACAAACGTAACAAGTTGGGATGGGCTGTACGGTTGGGAGTGAAACATTCATTACACTACACAGAATCATTCTCAAATCGGGAACAGAAACCGAGGAACTTACTGAAGCTTGTCGGTGTGTGTTTGAGAGAATTCCATGGACCCTCACTTTGCTCTTGTCCACCTTCGCAAAGTCGACCCAGAGCTCCTTTGTTTTGGAGTCATTCGGCCCATAGCTTCTGGATATGTAGTAGTTATGGTGGTCTTCCTGAAAGACAATACTCACATTTACAGCCAAAATATCCAACATTGTGCAAAAATCCAAGCTAACTCATTTTTGTCCATTCATATTCTCATCAGTTCACCTTTCGACCTTCTCTTGTTTATTAACACTATTCCAAATACTCCAAACAGTTCAACTCACAACTAGGTAATGACAGGGAAGAGCAATATTGAGTTCAATGCTGTCAAATTGTGAATCAATTCCTTCCCTTTCTGTTAGCTTTGCTTGTTACATTGTCTGTCCCCCTATCTCCTCTCCCCCCATTCCAGTGGGACTGTCTGTTCTTCCTAGTCTGGCAGTTAGACACACTATTGTTCTGCCATTATCGCATTCTGATCACTTAATCTGAACTATCGATGCCCTTTCACCCCCAGTACTCCAATACCAGTCCCCTCCCCCACACTATTGCATAAATGCTGCCCCCTCCACACTTCAGAAACTGGAATCCAAAGTCCTGAAGAAGGGTTAATACTCAAAACGTTGACTTCTCCACCTCCTAATGCTGCCTGGCTTGCTATGTTCTTCCAGCCTCCTGTCTTTCCCCTCCACACCTCACTTCAGCTCTGATGAAGAGTCATCTAGACTTGAAATGTTAGTTTGCTGTCTCCATGGATGCTGATTGACCTGTTGTGATCTCCGGCATTGGTTGTTTCCAAAATAATGACAGGGTAAATTTTGCTGTGTGGCAGGGTTTTAAGAGAGGGTGCTCTGAACACTTGGACAGAGGTTTGGGATGATCCCTAAGGTGAATACTTAAGAACATAAGAACTAGGAGCAGGAATAGGCCATCAGGTCCTTCGAGCCTGCTGTGCCATTCAATAAGATCAGGGCTGATATTTTCATGGACTCAGCTCTACTTATCCATCCTCTCACCCTTAACTCCTTTACTGTTCAAACATCTATCTACCTTTGCCTTAAAAGATATTCAATGAGGTATCCTCGACTGCTTCACTGGGCAGGGAATGCCACAGATATGGAAAGGATGGGGGACTAAACATATACGTGTCACGTTGACTGTTGAGATGGTGCTGTGAGCAGGACAATTGGGAATCGTGGAGGTTACAGAGCAGGTCAAAGCAAGGGCACAGAGGTAATGCTTGTTATGCTTGAATTCCATTGCTCAGCCATTAACATGTGTTAAAGTCTTGCTTACACCGAATAAAATACAGAAGTCATACAACACCAGGTTATAGTCCAAAAGGTTTATTCGAAATCACAGGCTTTCCGAACCTGTGAAGTGTCCACTTCACCTGACAAAGGGGCAGCGCTCCGAGAGCTTGTGATTTCAAATAAACCTGTCGGACTATAACCTGGTATTGTGTGACGTCTGACTTTGTCCACCCCAGTCCAACACGGGCACCTCCACATCATGAATAATATACGACCACCTTTAAGGTTTCCACTTGCAAGCATACAAACAAAGGCCATTCAGTCCTTCCATTCATGAAGATTGTGGCTGCTCTGATTGTGATGTCAAATCCACATTCCCGCCTGCCCCTGATAATCTTTCACCCCCTCACTATTCAAGAATCTATCCATTTTGGCCACAAAAATATTCAATGAACCTGCTCCTACTGCCTTTTCAGGAAGACAATTCCACAGCCTTACAACGTCTGTGAGCAAACATTTCTCGTCATCTCTGTCTCAAACGGATGTTTTCTTTTATTCTTATACAATGACCTCTCGTTTAGGATTCGCCCAGAACAAGAAACATCCTCTCCACATCTACTCTGTCAAGACTCTTCAGGATGTTTTATGTTTCAACCAACGTTTCGGTTCACGGAATCACTGAATCATTATGGCCTATTGTGCTGCAGCAGCTCTATTATCTCTTTCAAGCCTATTACCCAGTGCCAATCTCCTGCCTTTTCCCCATATCTCCCACATACCATTTCGATCCAAATAATCATCCAATGCCCCCCTTGAATGCCTCAAGTGAACCTGCCTTTATTGCACTTCCAAGCAGTGCATTCGAGACCTTAACAAAAGATTTTTCTCACATCACCATTTCTTCATTAACACATGAGTTTGAATCTGTACCCTCCTGTTCTTTTACAAGTGGAGACAGTGTCACTCTGTCCAGCCCACTCATTTCAAAAACCTCAATTGCTTTAAAACTTGAGAGGAAAGGGGTAACTGTGTCCACTGATTCGGAGCCCTCTGAAGTGGAGGAGTGAGGTTCACAGCTCCATCGTTCTAGCCCCAGCCTGCAAAACAAGCCAATACTCCCGTCTATTCCCCCCACAACAACCCCTCACTGCACTCACTTCCGTTCAACTTCACCATCCACCTGAAAAGAACAATAAAACAAAAACAATAATTCTTGTAAATGAATTAACTGCCCATACATTGGGCGACACTGCAGCTCAGTGGTTAGCATGGCTGCCTCACAGTGCAGGGGACCTGGGATCGATTCCAGCCTTAGGCAACTGTCTGTATGGAGTTTACACATTCTCCCCGTGTCTACGTGGGTTTCCTCCCAGAGTCCAAAGATGTGCAGGTTAGGTGGTTTGGCCATGCTAAATTGTCTGTAGTGTGTAGGGATGTGCAGGCTTAGGTGGGTTAGCAATGGGAAATGTGGGGTTACAGGGATTTGGTGCAATGCTCTTTGGAGAGTTGATGTCGATTTAATGGACTGAGTGACCTATATGATTTTGAAGTATACAAGACGAGGCAGACCAGTATATATCATTCACAAGTTTTACTGGTTCATTCGGCAAGGGCCAATGGCGGACCATATTGAACCAAAGAGTTATCCCCATGCACCTGTTTGGTGTCCCCTGCTTGCCTGAACTATGACGGGAATTAAAGCTGTGTTATGATGAACTCTGGGCCTTCGGTGTCTGGTGAGCATTCTGAGCACATCTAGCCTGAAAATAAGGTGAAGCCAATTCCCCCTCAAATAGTAATGACTTTCCCAAAAGCTTTCGGCTAAAATCATCTCAATGGTGAACGTATAAAACGTTCTACAGTTATATAAGGCAGTTAGCCTGAAAGGGTTAACTCTGATCTTTTGTATAGCTCCACCCACCAGGATATAAAGAACTCTCTGGAAGGAGCTAGTCAGCTCTAGTTGTCTGTTGTAGTTATTCCAGTTTATTAGCCTTTCCTCTAATGACAATAGATTTACAACCTGAGTTAGCCTGGGAAGTTTTAACAGATATGAACTTTTCTTACCAAGTGTGATATAATTAACTGGTCTTAAGCTCATATAACCTGTATTTTAGTTAATATGTAACAAACTACTTATTGTTATTCAAGCCATTTCTGCCAATACTTTTTTAGTGATTACTCTACCACCACTGAATATGCGCCATAGACAAGTATTACAAATATGGCCCATAGATAAGGATTTCAAGAACAATTGGTGACATCATATCCAAGCAAAGGATTGATACCAGCTAAGAACATATCTTCTAGCACCTACAATTAAACAGAATGAAACATTTTCAATATACAATTTGACAATTTCCAAGGACTACACCCAAGCAGCCTCAGTTCCAACTCCATATTAAGAAATACGTTGGGTAGATTGGAAGGAGGGTGCACCATTATACAAGACATTTGTTGTTGTGAGAATGTTGGGATAGGTCAGGGGCCAAGTCATAGTGGTTTCCCACAAAAGCTTGCATTGTCAGAAATGCAGCAACGTTGAGCAGTCCTGGAAAACCAGAAGGGATTGAGGAATGTGGTGAGAGATACAGCTTTAATCCCTGCCAGAAAAAGTTGCAATTGGTGTTCCATCGGGACTATAACCTCCTCAACTGGCAAACCCTAAAAGCAAGTTAACGCCATGCAGTTCCTTCATCTCCAACTTTTTAATCTGTTCTCCAACTTCCCAGCTACTAAGAAATGAATAGAGTCCAATCTCTACCATATGACCATTTAAGCATCACTCTGTCATGAGTGAAAAATACTTCCAAGAAATCTGAAGAAGAAGTTTGTGTTTATAGAGTCATAAAGATGTACATCCTCTCCCTATAGCACAAATCCTCCAACCATGGCAACATCCTTGTAAATCTTTTCTGAACCCTTTCAAGTTTCACAACATCTTTCCGATAGGAAGGAGACCAGAATTGCACACAATATTCCAACAGTGGCCTAACCAATGTCCTGTACAGCCGCAACATGACCTCCCAAGCTTTCCCAAAATGCAGCACCTCGCATTTATCTGAATTAAACTCCATCTGCCACTTCTCAGCCCATTGGCCCATCTGGTCAAGATCCCATTGTAATCTGAGGTAACCCTCTTTGCTGTCCACTACACCTCCAATTTTGGTGTCATCTGCAAACTTACTAACTGTACCTCTTATGCTCACATCCAAATCATATATGTAAATGATTAAAAGTAGAGGACCCAGCATTGATCCTCGTGGCACTCCACTGGTCACAGGCCTCCAGTCTGAAAAACAACCCTCCACCACCACCCTCTGTCTTCTCCTTTGAGCCAGTTCTGTATCCAAATGGCTAGTTTTCCCTGTATTCCGTGAGATCTAACCTTGCTAATCAGGCTCCCATGGGGAACCTTGTCGAATGTCTTACTGAAGTCCATATAGATCACATCTGCCGCTCTGCCCTCATCAATCCTCTTTATTACTTCTTCAAAAAATGCATCCAAGTTTGTGAGACATGATTTCCCACGGACAAAGCCATGTTGACTATCCCTAATCAGCCTTGGTTGTTTCTTGGTAAAGTTTCCCTCCTTTGTATTGTTTCCAAAATAACATTTACAGCAGGACAATGTTGCACAAAGTTTATGAGAACTAGCATCCCAACTTCTAATGGATTTAACTTCCCACATTTATCTTCAGGTGTCTCACCTAATTTCTTAAGGAGCACCATTTCCTCTAATAACATGAAGGTGGGAAAATGTCTTATGAACCATAAAACACTGTTAACATTTGTGCTGTGAAAGGTGGTGCTTAAGGATTTTTAATTAAATCCAACGTTGATGTGCCATTCAGTCACCGAGTTCAGTGGAGATATGTTGTGAACCTCCAGAAACTGGAGTGGTATAAATTAACACTAGCAGCATCTTCCTCCCTACCTCCCTGTTATTTTAAAAATTAACTGGTTCTGCAAATTAATTGTCCATTGAACTTAGGGCAGAAAATTATATGACGTAATTAACAGCAAAGATTGGCTTTTAATCATGCAATAATCTCCTAATGACTTTAAGCAGCCAACGGTCACAATCCAGAAGGTACTGCCTGAGAGGGATTCAGTGATGGTTTTCAGAAGGGAACTGGAAAAGTACGAGGGAACATTTCTATTGAATCTATCTTCCTAATCAACCTGTTCAGAGGTGTTATTACACACATCTGGAGCATGTGGCACTTGAACCCAGTCCTCTCAGTCCAGGGGTAGGGACACTAACGCTGCACCACAAGAGGGTCCTTCAGAAGCATCAGGGAAAAATCCTGCGAGTGAAACTAGTGCTTGCAGAAATCCAGCACGAGATCTGAAGGGCCAAATGGTCTCCTTTACAGTCGTGGTTATTCTATATGGCATTCACTTCCAGTTGAACCCATTGATCCACAAGTGGCCAATTTAAAGCGGGAGTCTCATTCCTTTAGATAGAAATATTACATTTTACATCTTTCAAACAGAGAAACTAGGTGCAGGAATAGGTCACTCAACCCTTCAGGTCTCTCCACCATTCAATCTGATCCTCTGTTTCCTTTCTGCCTCTTTCACTCTGTCTTTCCATCTAATCTTGCTTTCCCTCTCTTTCTGCACCGGGTTTGATGTTAATTTCACTCGCTCGAATTCTTCCTCCCTTCTCAATCCTCCCCCCCCACTGACTTGTTTCTGAAGATTTCAATTTCTTCAGCATTACTATGAAGTGATGAGATCGGGTACTGAGTGGTTCTGCAGCATCTGGTCTGTACCTCCCTTCCCTACCTCCTCCACATCTTTTCTCGGCATTTGGTTGACAATGGATGGTTGGTGAGACCCTTTGGAGAATGTGAGACGTTCTGCTGCTCATTGCAATTCTTCTCCTTCAGTTTTCCTCCTGAAAGTAGGTCTGACCCAGAGCACTCATTAGCATCCACAATAGATGATGCAAGGAGGTGAATCCCGAATCCATCCCTACTGGACAGGCTTTGATCCCCATGCACCAACCTGATCATTCCAACATCCAGCCACCTGAGCACAGAATCACAGGCCCTACACTTATTGAGACCGTTCCCATTAATCAATTCCAACCTCTTCTATTCAGTGTGTGCAGAGATTTTCTCCTCTGCCATAACTGGCCTCTCAAGATTCTATGATTCTATGTAGATCTGATTGAAATCTGTGCTTGAAGTTATACAAGTGAGCTGACCCAGGGAAATGAGGTGCAAATAGCCCACAAAAACATAGAAAGCAGCTCTGAAGAAGGGTCACTGAATTTGAAACATTATCTCTGTTTCTCTCCACGGATGCAGGCAGACCTGCAGAGTTTCTCCAGCAATTTCTGTTTTTGTCTATTCCAGATCTCCACAGTTCCTCGTTTTTAAGTGTAAATAGCCAACTTTTCACCAATGAATCTAAGACCCATTATTGGCCAACCTGGCAGTAATATTACCGAAGAAAGGGAAGTCACTTCAGTATTTAAAGGGTGGTTAATAAATGCCCATTAACGTGATGATGTACTCTTGTACATGTGACAGTAAAATCCAATCTAACCTAATCTAACACGTGATCAGAAAGAGCTTAATTCTGTGTCTTAATGATAAAGGATAATTTTGTTCCAAACTATCTGTTCAGCTATGTCTAGTCTCAGGTCAGGAAAGCGACCAGATTCACTGCCTTAGTTTTGGGAGAAATGTTACTTTTTGACAATCATTTTGGATAATTTCAGTAATGCCAGATCACCATTTTCTTTCTTCGATCATTTTTGTGCAGAGATTCCTCAAATATTACCAACAAAGCAGCTGATACTTTATCCTCGACAGGTTTAGAACTCCATACATTACGCTAAGGAGGGGACAATAGCCTGGTAGCATTAGAGCTGGAACGTTAATCCAAAGACCTAGGTAATGTTTTGGTGGCCCAGGTTCAAATCCTGCTATGGTGAAATTTGAATACTTTCTTTTTAAAATCTGGAATTAAGATTCTAATGATTACTATGAATCATTGCTGCTTGTTGGGCAAAACTTATCTGGTTCAATAAGTCCTTTATGGAAGGAAACTGCCATCCTTTTCTGGTCTGTGGTTGACTCTAAGTGCCCTCTGGGCAACAGGAATAGGCAATAAATACTGGCCTAACCAGCAACAATCATACCTTGTGAATGAATTTTTTAAAAAAAGTCTGCCTGAGAGTTGACCTGTTTCAGAGAAACCCTGAGAGAAAATGGTGTTAAAAATCATAATGTTAGTGGGTTAGTAACCGAGGCCCTTTGCTCGGGATTTAAACCAATTGAATTTAAATTTAATGTGTATAGTCTAGAGGATTATGCAAGGCTCAATTCTGCTGATCATGAGATCTATGATTGATTACCTTTAAAACTCATCTCATTCTCCACTGTTCAGGGAAGGGAATCTGCCATCTTTACTTGGTCTGGCTTACATATGACTCCAGACCATCAGCAATATGGTTCACTCTTAATTGCCCTGTGAAATTTTGTTGAGCAAACCACTCAGTTCAAGAGCAATTAGGGATGGACAGCGAGTGCTGGTATTGGCCACATCCCATGAAAAGGTAAATAAAAGAAAGGAGAATCAATTAAAAAAAAGGAACTCATTTCATTTCGAGTTTGCTCTTTAGAGCTTGAGCAGGGTCAGGGACCTTACAGTAGCCAATGCTGATTGAATGCTTTCTTAGGTCAGTCGTATGTTTTCTGTCTCCAGGTAAATCCTTGTACTTTTGCCATTGTCCATGTGGATTCAAGAGCAAGCTAAAGGCTACAAGTTCTGTCGTGAGTTACCTCCTAACTCCAAAAAGCCACCCTCTGTAAGGTGTAAGTCACAAATATGTTGGAATACTCTTTACTTGTCTGGATAGACACAGCTCCACCAACACTCAAGAAACAAGACAAAGCAGTTCATTTGATTGACAACCCATCTACAATCTTTACTGTTCACTCCCTCCAACACTGGCACCCAGTAACCACAATATGTACCATGCAGAAATCTCCATTGATAGTTTCTTCCAGAACTGTGACCTCCGTCACCTTGAAGAATAAAGGTAGTTGATGCATAGGAATAACACTGTCTGCAAGTTTGCATTCATAAATTTGTGATAATACATTACAGAACATTTTCACTTGAACAATACAGAATCTGCAATAAAATTCAACTTGTCTCCAAGCAACATGTTTTACTGTTAGGTGCCTCAGTACAATTGTAATAGTCTATATTTATGATAGAAATTCCATATCTGGCATACAGCCAGAGAGCAAAACATTTCAAATTGAAAAACTGTAATCAAAATAAACTTTTCTCCATCCCCATGTTCGATTCTGAGGTGCCTCTGATGTTTACATTCTTGGTCAGGCACATAGCCCAAGGGATATTCCAGTTTCTAGCTCCTCAGTGCGCTATGGCCTAAAGGCCTTGGACAGTGACCTTAACTCATGGTGCCTCTATGGCAGAATTAGAATTAGCTTTATTGTCACATGGACTCAGGTTTACCAGTCGCCAGTTACAGCGCCATCTTAGGTACAGATACTTAAGTGTGTCCTTCAGCATGGAGTCCTGAGCACTGGAATGTGTCAGTCTATAACACCAGGTTGAGACCAACCCTTTACCCTAGACGACCCACAGGTTTTGGGGAGACAGAAAAGCATCTGTTACTCAACTGATAGTCCTCCAGGCAGAGTCCACATTTTTCTCAATGGATGTCCCTGGAATGATCCTGTCGGTTAGCCCTGTGTCACAGAACTACTCGGGCTGAACCTCATTAAGATCAATCAATCTCTCTCCAGATCTCTTCCCAAAGGAACATTCCAATGGGATTTGGACAACAGTCTCTTACTCATAAAAGAAATCACTTTATGGGCAAAATTCTGGGGTGGATGGAGAGACTCCGTGGGTTGGGTATGAAGGATCTGACACCAAGGATCTTTCTCACCGGCTTCCAGCCTATGTCTTGGCGCTTATTTGTAAGCTCTGACAACAAGACCTTCTGCTAAATCTCTTTGACTGGCTGCTCAGGTAACCATCTGACAGGACCCGCTATCTCCTTTTCTCACACGGCCTTGAGGATATTAAATGGCCTTGTCCTCGAAGATGTCACTCCGCACACCCTTTTTCACTGTGAGGGGGTGGGAGTGGTGGAGGGTGGAGGGGGTGGGGGAGGGCGTGGTGAGGGGGGTGGGTGCAGTGGCCAAGGGGAACAGGCAGCCTGGCATGTTGTAGCTATATGGAACATTCCATGGCGATATGACCAGACCCATCCTAGGGACATGGTGTTTGCAAACCGAGGATCTGCATACAACTTGATGCAGCTGCAGAGAGAGGTATCCATCAGTACGAGGGTGATAAGGTTGATGAAGGTGAGGACGTACCTTTCCCATTTATCTAAAGATTTGTACATTGTGTCAATCAGTCCATTTCTGACATCCAGGTGGCATGGAGGTGACTCAGATGGTTTCCATGGTGCAGGAATGAATAGTGGGCCAGACCCAGCAGAAGTAACAAACACCACATGGCCAGGTTCTCACCTACAATGGAGAGCCAGCATCACTCTCATGTGTCAGAAAAAGGCTACTTGCTCTTTCTCATTTTTATCACATGCCCTGTCCTATCTGAATCATATCCCTAGCACCTTCATGTAATTGGACCTGACAGTGAGGGGGACAGTTGGCCCAGTTCCCGAACAACGTAACCTTGTTCTTGCCTCAACTTACCTTGGCTCATGAAGCTAGTCACAACTGGCTACTAATGCTAACTGTTTCAGCCTACTGTCAGCAGAAGACAGGGACAATGTCCATGTGCAGGGAGCCTTGACCTGAGCACCTCTGGGGGAGTGACCTAACTTGTGCATACATCATTGCTGGTGGAACCAGCAGGGAATTCTATCAAATCCATTCACAGGACAAGGGACAGTGTACACACCTGCTTGATTCCAGGATTGTTCAGAAGGATTTCTAATTCCTGCCCATTGATTGAAAGTACCTTACTGACATTTTGCTAGAGCAGCTGAATCCTATTTTGGCTTCTCTCCCCATATGCCATTTCGGACAGTACACCCATCATGTAGGGGTGGGAAATTTTGACAAAGGTCCAGGGTAATGAGTTAGCTGTCCACCTCCCTGTTGGAGCTGAGGTGCAGTATCTCACACTCCCACGGAAATGTGATATCAAAAGATGGAACTGGATACTACAAATGTTACAGGCCCTGACAACAATCCGGCAACAAAATCCTGAAGAATTTGCAGCACCTCTAGCTAAGCTGTTGCAGTACAGATACAACACTGGCATCCATCCGACAATGTGGAAAATACCCACATTGGTCTGTACACAAAAAGCTGGACAAATCCAACCCAGACAGTTACGGCCTTATCAGTCTAGTCTCGATCATCAGTAAAGTGATGGAAGGTGTCATCAACAGTGCTATCAAGCAGCATCTGCTCAGCAATAACCTGCTCAGTGACACCCAGTTTGGGTTTCACCAGGGCAACTCAGATCCTGACCTCATTACAGCCTTGGGTCGAACATGGACAAAACAGCCGAATTACAGAGGGGAGGTGAGAGTGACAGCAGTTGACATCAAGGCTGCATTTGACCGAGTGTGGAATCATAGAGCCCTAGCAAAACTGGAATCAATGAGATTGGGGGGGGGGGAGGGGGTGTATACTCTCCACTGGCTGGAGTCATAACTGGCACAGAGGAAGATGTTTGTGGTTGTTGGAGGTCAGTCAACTCAGCTCCAGAACATCTCTGCAGAAGTTACTCAGGGTCATGTCTTAAACCTAACCTTCACCTGCTTCACCAATGACCTTCCCTCCATCAGAAGGTCAGAAGTGGGGATGTTTGCTGATCATTGCACAATGTTCAGCATCATTCATGACTCTTCAGACACTGAAGCAGTTCATGTTGAAATGCAACAAGATCTCGACAGTATCCAGGTTTGGGCTGGCAAGTGGCAAGTAACATTCGTGCTACACAAATGCTAATCAATGACCATCGCCAATTTGAGACAATTTAACTGTCACACTTTGTCATTCAATTAGTGATACCATCACTGAATCCCTCACAATCAACATCGTCAGGGTTACCATTGACCAGAAACTCAACTGGCTACTCAATGGTTACAAGAGCAGGTCCAGAGGCTAGGAATCCTGTGGTGAATAACTCACCTCCTGATTTCCCGTAGCCTGTCCACCATCTACAGGGCACAAGTCAGGGGTGGGTTGGAATACTCCCCATTTTCCTGGATGAGTGCAGCCCCAAACCACTCAAGAAGCTTGACACCATCCAGATAAAAGCAGCCCATTTGATTGGCAGTATATCCCCAAGCACCCGTCCCTCCCACCATTGACACTCAATAGCAGCAGTGTGTACTATCTACAAGATGCACTCCAAACCACTCAAGAAGCTTGACACCATCCAGATAAAAGCAGCCCATTTGATTGGCAGTATATCCCCAAGCATCCCCTCCCTCCCACCACTGACACTCAATAGCAGCAGTGTGTACTATCTACAAGATGCACTGCAGAAATTCACCAAAGATCCTTAGACAGCACCTTCCAAATCCAAGACCACTTCCATCTAGAAGGACAAGAACAGCAGATACATGGGAACACCACTCTCTGCAAGTTCCCCTCTAAATCACTCATCATAGTGACTTGGAAATATATCACCGTTCCTTCACTGTCACCAGGTTAAAACCCTGGAATCCCCTCCCTAACAGTACTGTGGGTCAACTTAAACCACACCAATTGCACTGGTTCTAGAAGGGAGCTCACCACCATTTTCTCAGGGGCAATTAAGGATGAATAATGAATACTGACCCAGTGACCATTGCCCAAGTCCCGTGAAAGAACAAAAAAAACCTCATGGTGCCTCTCCTTTTAGCAATGATTGAAAAAACAAACAACTTCTTAATAACTCAACTAGCTGCCACTGGACTGTCAAACAATATTTCTTTTTGTTTCAATCTCCAATGGTTTTATTATTAATAACTGCTCAAAGAAAAGTAAAAAAGAACACACATTTTATTGTTAATGCTCACTTTGATTTTTCTTCTGGGATCGCTGGCAATTTATTGTTTATTCTTCGATATTCCAGTACAATCCTAGAGGGCTTTTGGCTAGGATGGGGATTAGGAAGGGTGAGATAGGTCTTGCTAAAACTATGACCACATCCAGAATATCATGAACATCTTTGTCAGGAAAGATACTGTGGCATTGGAAGCAGTCCAGAGAAGGTTCACTCGACTGACACCAGGTGTGAAGAGGGACTTTTTTCGAGTAGGTTGGGTTTGTACACTTTACAGTTTTGAAAAATGAGAGGTGCCCTTTTGAAACATATAAAATTCTCAGGAGGCTTAACAGGATAGATGTGGAGAGATTCCTATCTCTGTAATCTACTTCAGGCCTACAAAGCTTCAAGATACAGTCTTTGTCATAGAAGAATACAGCACACAGACAATGTTTGATTTTTCTTTCTTTATTCATTCACGGGATGAGTATGTTGCTGGCCAGGCCAGCATTTATTCCCCATCCCTAATTGCCCAGAAAGCAGTAACAGTCAACCACATTGCTGTGGGTCTGGAGTCACATGGAGGCCAGACTAGGTAAGGATGGCAGTTTCCTTCCCTAAAGGACTTTAATGACCCAAATGGGTTTTCCCTAACAGTCAACAATGGTCATTATTAGACAACTAATTCCAGGATTTTATTGAATTCAAACTCCACTGTCTGACATGGTGGGATTCAAACAGGGACTTCAGGATGTTACCGGGGTCTCAGATTAACGATCTAGCGATAACACCACTATCCCTCTCCTTTGATGTTGGCCTTGATGTTTACTTTCAAGGGGATTAAAATTACTAACAGGCAGGGAACATGTTTATTTGATAATCAGGGTTATCAGTCCTTTCTTTTATTTCTATTTATCATCTACTGATTTTAAAAAAATACTCAATGTCATATTAAGCAAGTGCACTAGGTAGTGCACTAGCAAAGGAAAGCAAGCCTCTCAGCGCCACGTGATTATTAAGCATCTGCGATTGGCATTACAGAAAATAATGCCAGATGGTTTCATTCTTGTATCTGGTGTCTATGGATTTGGAATGCACGCATCATCATTAAAGTCTGAAATGGTGCAAATGTCTGGTGAACCCAAAGCACGGGGTGGGGGGGGAGTGAGGTACAGTCACACTGCATTCACATCTCATGCAATGTGCAGCACTGCACCTGGTCCTGACCTGGGCACTGAAGAACACTTTGGATTCTCCAGTCAAAAGAATTCTTGGGCTCACATTGCTCTTAGGCCACTTCTGCTGTTTCACTGTTGCCGGGCTGATTCATAAATTTGATAAACAGCTGGAAATCTCGGCCCAGCGGAGAGTCGTGAAAAGTGATTATCTTTGAGGTGCAGCAGTCTGTCTGCCCAAAAGCTATTTGCTTCTTAATGGAACTCACAAACATTAGACAGATGCAGTCCAAAAAGGGGGAAAAAAGGACATGTGTTTGTAATAAATATCACATGTGAATATTCAGTAACTTTTGGGATTAACTTAGTTTGTTTTCTAAAGTTATATTCTTCCGTTCTGGTACTTCACACGATAAGTCAGATGCAGGTGTGGTCTTCAAATAGAACAAGTGCATTACTTGAACATGGTCTGCTTCTGTAATTTAGTCAACATTTAACCTAACTGGACCAGACCTCAGTCCAACAGGAGCTCAAACAGTGGGTATTCAAGGGCAACTGATATATTTCCTGCCTCCCCAAAACTTTTTCACCATCTATAAGGCACAAGGGGTCAGATGGAAACTGATGAACGTAGCACCAACAATATTCAAGAATCCCAAGAATCCAGGACTAGGTCAGCCACTTGGATTGACACACATCCACCATAGAGTCATAGAGATGTACAGCATGGAAACAGACCCTTCGGTCCGACTTGACCATGCTGACCAGATATCCCAACCCAATCTAGTTCCACCTGCCAGCACCCGGCCCATATCCCTCCAAACCCTTCCTATTCATATACCCATCCAAATGCCTCTTAAATGTTGCAATTGTACCAGCCTCCACCACATCCTCTGGCAGCTCATTCCATACACGTACCACCCTCCATAGAAGTTGCTGGAAAAGTTCAGTAGATCTGGCAGCTTCTTTGTAGAAGAAATCAGAGTTAACGTTTCGGGTCAAGTGACCCTTCCTCTGAGTTCTACCTGACCTGCTGAGCTTTTCCAGCAATTTCTATTTTTGTCTCTGATTTACAGCATCCATAGTTCTTTTAACTTTTACCTTAAACATTAACTCTCTCTACCCCTATTGGATAGTGGCAACAATGTGTGCAATGTCCCAGATGCATTGCAGCAACTCACTGAGGATTTTTTGACACCAACTCCCAACCCTGTGATTTTCACCATCATTACAACCCGCATAGGAACAACACCACTTCCAGCTTTCCCTCTAAGTCATAGGGCATCCTACATTGGGAATATGTTGCTATTCTTTCATCATGACAAATTCAAGATTAGTCTTCCCAAAACAGCACGGTGTGAACAACTTCAGCTGTTCAAGAAAGCAACTCACCAGCATCGCCTTGAGGGCAATTAGAAACAAGTTATGCAACAAAGTTAACATGTGTTATGTTTACAGACTTGGCTTCCAATAACATTGTGCAAATAGTGTGGTGATGCTGTGGCTTTAAGAGGTTATTTAGTCCTGATTTGATTTTGAAGAGAGGTTATAAAGCAGAGATACTGAACAGTCGACCAAAACCACTCGAGTAAACAGCTTAGGAGCCCCTCGTTTTTATTAAAAGTTAGAAAAATGGAGGCAGTGCAGAATGGGTGTGGCCAGCTCTCACAGGATCTGCACCAGGGTTTCTAGTTTTTGTTAAGTTTGTAGGTTGAGCTTTAAGTAGTTGCTGTTGTGGGCTTGAAGAAACAGAAGCTATCTTTACCCACTCTCGGTTACAGCTAGAAGCTGGGGATTCCCCATGCTGCTGGGTTACTTGGGAGACAAATTGATGTTTTCTGAATTTGTCTTTTTTGCCAAGGGTTGTTTATGGGATGTTACTATATTGGGACAGTTAATTAGTAATAGGTACTGTACTTATTATTCAATTATGTTTTCCAATAGAGTTAAGTTATTCTAAATTTCTTTCTTTGGTTGTGTTTTAACAACAGTGTTTAAATAAATTGCGTTTTGCTTAACATCGAGTAGTTTGATCAGTCGCATCGCATCTGGAACACTTCACTTCACATTTGCCTTTAAAATAAGAAAAGTTAGGGTCTAGGCTACCTTCCTAAAATATTTTAAGGGGGTTTGGTCTGGTCCATAACAATAGGAACATCTAAAAACTGATAGGAAATGTGAGAAATATATTCTTTAACATATTACTAGTCAATCTCTCAAGTGTTTGACTGGAGATTAAGGTATTCCCTTAACATTTCTATTCTTTATTTGGCTGGGTTTCTCCGTTCTAGTCTGCCTCGCGCATCAACCTCTTTTGACTTTGCTCTTTCTATCTTTCTCTTACAGGGAGCCGATTGGGTGATAATGACAAGGCATGGTGGAAGATGAAGCTGTCAGAGGAGATTACTTTCAGATGTGAACAGCAGATCCCCAATCCCATTGTTCTACTCTACCTAACAATCCGTCTCTTCCCTCAAAACATTTCTGTTTGTTCTCAAATTTCAATTCACCTTTCAAGTCGAAATAAATCAAATTAGGATGAGGAAAGAATCTGTCTGTCTTTCCCTTTATTTGTATCTTTCCCACTGTCTCTTCCTTTCTATCTCATAGTGATAGAAATAAGAATCTCTGCCTCACAGGTTAATGAATGAAGACTGTTCTTAACAGTTACTAAATACAATCAGACATTCAAAATCACCAATGTGCTTTTATCTTAAATTAGAGGAAAATGGCTTCTCTACAGCCTAATTTGTATTTTAAGGTTACATCCTCTTATTCTGAACTTGCTCATTAGCAGAAGGAATTTCTCTCTATCTACCCCAACAACTCCTTTAATCATTTTATACATCTTAATTAGATAAATACTTAATATTCTGCATTTAAGGGAATGCAAGTCTAGATTAGACAAGCCACTCTGAGAACTCAACAGTACAGGCAAAGATCTGATTGGAAACCTGATGTCATATGCTGGTTGTTAGATTTAAGTGAGGGGACAGCAGGAAGACTTATTCTGGGCAGAGTCAGATCAAGCTACAAAGGACAAGCTGTGAAATTCTGACTTTTTTTTGTTTTTCATTGCAAAGATCACCTGTTTCCAATGTTGTAACATCACTTGGGTTTGCCAATAACTCAGTCTATCTGCTGGTCACCTGTACCTTTAGCATATACACAATAGAGTACTCCAATGCTGTCATCGCTGGCTTCAGGCAGAGTTAGATAGATTCTTGATAAGCAATGGAGTGAAGGGATATGTTGGACAGTAAGTAAAGAGAAGTTGAGACTACAACATGATCACCTGTTGTTTGTGAAAGCAAAGTGAAAGGGCCAAATAGCCTAATCCCTCTCCTCAGTCCTATGTTCTTCTGTTTTACACCCTCTACCTTCTGAATGTTGTCAGTCCCTCAAAAGCCTCCAATTTAAGATTCCTATCCCATGGTTAAGTATTATACAACATAGAAACATGCAGCACAGAACAGGCCCTTAGGCCCACGATGTTGTGCCGAGACTTAATCCTAATGTAAAATATAGTAACAACCTACGCACCCCTCAACTCACTGCTATCCATGTGCATGTTCAGCAATCGCTTAAATGTCCCCAATGACTTCGCTTCCACCACGTCAGCTGGCAATGCATTCCATGCATTCACAACTCTCTGCGTAAAGAACCTACCTCTGATGTTTCCTTCATACCTTCCTCCTAATAACTTCAAACTATGACTTCTCGTACCAGTCAATCCGGCCCTGGGGAAAAGTTTCTGGCTATTGACTCTATCTATTCCACCCATTATCTTGTATACCTCGGGGAGAAAGTGAGGTCTGCAGATGTTGGAGACCAGAGCTGAAAATATGTTGCTGAAAAAGCGCAGCAGGTCAGGCAGCATCCAGGGAACAGGAGAATCGACGTTTCGGGCATAACATTCCTGAAGAAGGGCTTATGCCCGAAACATCGATTCTCCTGTTCCCTGGATGCTGCCTGACCTGCTGCGCTTTTCCAGCAACACATTTTCAGCTTGTATACCTCGATCAGGTCTCCTCTCTCCGTCCTTCTCTCCAGAGAGAAAAGTCCGAGCTTATTCAACCTTTCTTCATAAGGCAAGCCCTCCCGTCCAGGCAGCATCCTGGTAAACCTTCTTTGCACCCTCTCCAGTTATCTCTGTTAACTGTCTCTCACTTTCCAGCCTCACCAGTTTCCAATATTTCTCACAATCTGACGATGGTTTTTCACTCAAACTCCTTCTTCCTTCAGATCACTTGCCTTCAGTTATATTGACCCTTGCTTTAATATTCTCTCTTTGCTTCAGTCTCTTTCTCCACCTGCCTTGCGTTCTTGAAGATCCTGCTTAAACCCCATCTTTTGACCAAGCTTTTGATGAACACAGCTAGCAGTTTTGCTCTCCTTCCTTGCTGTAAATTTTAAAAAATACAACCACATCTTTTTTTTTTGCATGTTTAAAGGTTTTTATTTCTATGTTAAAGGTGTTACATAAATGCAAGTTGTTGTTGAAATGATAGCATGTTAGATAATTTCACCCTCATCTTTGTTTCTGTGAAATAAAAATAGCCTGCTCAAAATAAAGACAAACAAGCTGCCAACAGTAAATTCCAGTTCACTATCTTAATAGAGTGGTTCAGTTGGTTGATTTTCCTAAGCTAATCAAACTTTTCTCTTGCAGTTTATGACATTGCAACTAAGCTTGATTGAATTATTGCCTCAGCAATCCTTGCCAACCATCCATTATGTTAAGTGAACTGGACATTTGGAGACACATGACAAATTTGCGCGATTATGACTCCCTCTGAATTATTAAATATCCTGACAGAGGTGACTAGCCGTAAATGAAACTCAAAAATTTCGAAGAGGTATTTCTGATGCCAATGAACTCAAAGAATCTCAAAAAGTTTATTTAAAATAATTGGCAAAAGAACAGGAAGAGAAATCCTTCCACATGGAGGATTGTTATGGTCTGGAATGTATTACCTGAAAGGATGGTGAAATCAGATTCCAAGAAACTTTCCTAAGGCAAGTAGACCTGCACTTAAGAGAAGAGAGAAACAGAGTTCATGTGTCAAGTTCGATTCCTCACAACCACTTTCGAAAACTGTTTTGGTTTCCAAAGAAGTCATATTAAACTCAAAATGTGAATTCTGTTCCTCTTTCCACAGATGCTGCCAGACCTACTGAGCTTCTCCATCACTTTCTGTTTTGATTTCAGATCTTCAGCACCTGCAGCATTTTTCTTTCATTTGACGTACAAAGTGGGGACAACTTGTAGGACCGTAGTCAGAAAGTGGAGGGCTGGAAATTAACCAGGTAGTGCTTTCAAAGAGATTACACAGACATGATGGACTGAATGGACTTCATCTGTGCTGCAAAATTCTATGAGAAAGGACATTTCACCTCACTGATTAACCTTCCAATATACCAAATGTCTTGTTTTCTTCTGGTAGCTGTTTCCTAAATGACCCAGACCTCAGTTGCTCTTCTGCGCAATTAAAAAAAAGTCAAACTGAGTTAATAGCTATCCAACACCTATCCTTCAGAACCCAAAACTTGCAACTGAGGGAAATTCCTTGCGGACGAGGATACAGGAATAAGAGGAGGCCAATTAGCTCCTTGAGCCTGTTTCATCACTTGGACAGATCATGGCAGTTTTGCAACCTAACATCCTTAATTTTATTTAAGATCTTTCAGAGGAAATGGGCATTCATCCCAAATTGCCCTTGAGGAGGTGATGGTAAGCTGCTCAAATCACTGCTGTCCTTGGGGTGGAAGGATACCTACACTGCAGTTGGCAAGGGCCTTCCTCGATACTGAAACAGTAACACTGAAGGAATGACAATATATCTCCAAGTCAGGATGGTGTATGGTTTGGAGGGGAACATGTAGGTGATGGTGTTCCCACGTATCTGCAGCTCCTGACCTTCTTGGCAGTTGAGATCACGGGTTTATAAGATGCTGTCTGTTGTGTAAGGGTTTCAGGACACCGCAGCAACTTTGTGATGATATCATGGAGCTCCACAACACTGAACATCAACAGCATTGAGTTAGAACATTCTAGAATGAGAGATGGTCTTGGACATAACATATGGAGAAGACAGTTTTGTCTTCAGCTCAGTCACAATCTGGTGTATCTGTGATTGCCCCGAACAGCAGTACTTAGTATTCAGGTAGAATAAGTGTTATTATTTTGAACTCAGAATCTGAAGGCAGTTCTCGACTTTGCCTTCTCGTCAATCCATCTGCAAGAGCCCAAACTTACAATGTGGCATCAAACCACATGATAAAAGGCTGTCAAATGAATCTTGGTGAGTTACTGCAGTGCAACTTACAGCTCATGTACAGTGATGGAAGAGTGTGTGCTGCAGCTGCTGTATTGCAAGGCAATCAGTCTGCTTTGTCCTGGGTTGTGTCATGTTAATTGAATATTGTTGGATCTGCAGTGGTTTGTGGAGAATCTTCCATCACACTCCTGACTTGTGTCTTGTAGATGATGGACAGGTTTTCGAGAGAGAGGAGAGAGGCTACTCACTGCAGAATGCCCAGCCTATGACCTGCTCTTGCAGTCAGTGTCTGTGTGGCTGGTCCAGTTTAGTTTCTGCCTTTGCCCCACATTCATTAAGGTATTTGGCTGAAAGAAATCTCTAAATCTCAATTTTAAAAATAATGCTTGATCTTGCACAAGAGAATTCCAGACTTTCATCATCCTTTGTACGAAAAAATGTTTCCTGATTTCAATCTTAGAAAGTCTTCCAAAAAAGCTGGCAGAAAAGAGACAGAAAACATATCAACCATGTTCCAATTAAGTGGTAGGGACAGCTTGAGGGACTGAATGGCCTATTCCCACTCCTATTTCTAATGTTCTGATGTATTCAACATTACAACAATGACTACATTGGTTCACAAAGTACTTGTGGAGTTCGTGAGAGGTGCTACAGAAATGTACATGTGTGAAGTTTTTTCTTTTTGTCAAAATGTTACAGATGAGGAAAGAAATGGGTAGGTGTGGTGGTGGGATGTGAAAGGTCATGAAATGAAACATCCTGGAATACATCCAACCATTGTTAGCCATCGTTCACTAAGGGTAACATAAACTCCGCAAGAAAATAAATTGGGAAGGCAGAAGGTGCAGGGGAAGGTGGAACTGACACGCTTAAAATAGCAAGGATTTTTATTTGTAAGTAGTTCTCAAAAAGATTGAAAACTGCAGAAACAGCATCTTTGAAATTGGTTACCACAAATCCTAGGAAGTTAAGCCTTGACTCCGGGACAATTTCAGCTGGGAGCACTATTAATTGCGAGTTGTAGTTCAATAAACCATTCTACTGCCAAACCAAAGTGCAATGCATCTGTGGAAAGGTCCTTCTCGCAGCAAGATGCCAGCACTAGTCTGTGTCATACTGTAGCAAGTTGGCGGATTAGAGTTTACTGCCTGAGCTGAAATTCCTTGTGCAGTTGTTGGCACTCAAATACAGAAAATGCTTATCCTTCTCCTAATTATAGCCATTACACGAGAGGATTTGAAACTCAGTTCAAGCTGTCTGCATGGTTGTCCTCCTCCCCTTCCATCTCAGGAACATTGAAAAGGAATAGGCCATTCAGCCCACTGACAGATAAATCTCTGGAGCGTCCCTGCCTCCATTCCTGATGAAGGGCTTTTGCCCAAAATGTCGATTTTCCTGCTCCTCGGATGCTGCCTGACCGGCCGTGCTTTTCCAGCACCATTCTAATCTAGACTCTGGTTTCCAGCATCTGCAGTCCTCACTTTTGCTATTCAGCCCATTGAGCCTGATTCCCCTTTCATTATAATTATGGCTGATTGAACACTTCAATGCCTGTTACCCATATTATCCCCATCACCTTGTATGCCATTGACAAAACAAAAATGATCAACCATGAAACATACTCAAAGACTGAGCCTCCACAGTCCTGTGGAGAAGGGGATTCCAACGATTCACCACACTCTGAGTCAAACATTTCTCATCATCCTTGTCCGAAATGGTATCACCGCTACTTTTAAATTGTGTCCCTAGTTCTACACACCCAACTAAGGGAAACATCTTACCTGTATCTACCCTGTCTATCCCTTTATGTATTGAGTAGGTTTCAGTGGGATCATCACTCATTCTTCAAATCTCTAGAGATTCCAGGCTCAGTTTGCACCATCTCCCATCACAGCACATTCCTACCATCCTGGGAACAAATCTGGTGAAATATTGTTGCACTCTCTCTCTCTCTTTTTGGCAATAATATCTTTCTTGAGATGAAAACTGGACGCATCATGTCAGATACAGTCTAATTGAATTTGTATACAACTGAAGCAAGACTTCACTACTTCTTACTCAAATCCTTTTGCAATAAAGGCTAACATCCCATTAGGCTTCCTAACAGCTTGCTGCACGTGTAGGCTAGGCTTCTGTGACTTATTGATGAGTCCCTTTGCACATCTACACTTTCTAACCTCTCACCATTTAAGCAATACTTTGTACATCTGCCCTTCCTACCAAAGTAAATAATCACTCCCCATTGCCCATCCCCACTTTCCCTGAGCTGCTTCTCCCGGGAGGACGTGTAAAATCTGACCTCTGATGCTCTGACCCTAGCTGTATCGTTCATTACCAGCTTGGTAGTGAACAAGAGTCATTCTGTATTCAAAATATTAACTCTGTTTCTCTTTCTTCATGGATGCTGCCAGACCTGCTGAGCTTCTCCAGAGTGCTCGGCTTGCGTTTTAGATTTCCAGGAATGTAGTTGAAACAATTTAAAAATGTAACCATCATTTTTTGGCTGTGGACTACAACTACACAAATGGAAACAAAGTAGCCAACCCACAAATTTCACAGCTGGGGTTACCCCTCTTGCCGGGCTCTCATCCTGTTCTTCCCAGAGCTCCTCCTACCCAGAGTGGCCACTCCCTGCTTCTGGCATAACAGCTGCTTGCCAAGGTTCTGGGTCTCCCTATCCCCTAAAGGCAGAAGTCCCATTTCCAAGTCGTTAAGCTGCAGCAGCCCAAAGTGAATTATCATGGTAGCGCAGTCAGATTTAATGTTGGTGAGTTGCTCATTGATTTCTCGACTCAAGGGGTGGAAGCGGTGGCAAGGAATACATTCCCTCTAAACATTCCCCCCTCACATGCTCACACATAAACAATTTGTAGCATCTCCAATCGGGAAAATGTTGAGCTTAAATGAACTGTAGGTTCATGCTTTCAATTTCATTCACCACTTATAAATAAAGGAGTTACATTTATTATTTTCCAATTGAATGGAAACCTCAATCTAGGGAAGTTTAGAAAATTCAAACGCAATGCATCAACATGATCACTAGCCCCAAGATCCCAGGATGAAGTCCTGGGCACTTATCAGCCCACACCTCCACCAGTTTGCTCAGTGCCACTTGCCCGGTGATTATAATATTCCTTCCTTCCTTCCATTTCCTAATTTGCAGCTTTTTCTACAATGTCCCTTATATCCTTGAGAGCGAGAACTGTTCTTTTACACTACAATTTGCAGATACCCTTGTGCCACACTGCTGCTCATCTATTTCATCTTGATATGATTTTAAAGTGTTGCTTCAATTTATCTGCATATTTTGTTAAACGCACACAGATGGACATTGAGTTCATCTGCTCTCAAAGCAAGCCTGCTGTTCTGTTATGAGTATTTTCTGCCCGCGTGTTGCCTCCCTGCAGTCCTTTCTTGGTGCTTCTCTTCATTCTGTTCAATTCACATTGCTGTAAAATCACTCAGTTGCAATTGTGGAGTCATACATGGAGCCCCGTTCACAATATCGAGTAAAACTGCTGGGTATTCCAACAAAGGGGGCTTGACAGGGAATCTCTTCCCTATCTAGCAATTTATAACACAAAATATGGCAATAGGAATGGACCCCAAACTGTTCACCACATCTACAAGGGTGTGCAGGTACAACATGGTTTGCCCTCATATTGTAAAACCTCTGATGCTGTAAAAGACGTTCTTTTACTCTCTGAGCTAATTACTTACATGACCAAGGTAATTCAACCTTAACAAGGCTGAAACTATCCTGAGCTTTTAAAATCAATATCGGAGTTGTCTTCTTAATGGATTTTAACGAGAATGGCAATCTCCACATGGCCTGGACTTAATTGCCCACAACAACCCTGGGTGCTGTAAATGGCAGGGTTGGAATTGTACAGAGAATCACAGCAACTTCAGTGAGAAAAACAAGAAAATGGCAGCTGCCGTAAAGCAGAAACAAAAACGGAAATTGCTGGAAAAGCTCAGCAGGTCTGGCAACATCTGTGGAGAGAAATCAGAGTTAACGTTCCGGGTCAAGTAACCCTTCCTCAGAACTATTCTGAGGGAGGATCACTTGACCTGAAATGTTAACTGTGATTTCTCTCAAAGGATGCTGCCAGACCTGCTGAGCTTTTCCAGCAATTTCAGAGAAGCCAGGCTTTGATGATCCTCCCAAAACACTTCCTCCTTCTGCAGCTCTTCCAGCCCTACAACCACCATAGAGTTCATCATTCCTCTACATCTGGCCCCTTACACATCCCTGATTTCTGTGACTCTCCACTGGCAGCTGTTTGGATGTTAAACTCTGAAAGTTTTTTTCGACACGTTTCCCTTCTTTCTCTCCAATTCTTATGGCCATACCATCAGCTGTGCAGGCACACCGCTGAGAGATCTCCTCCCTAATCCTTTCCATTTCTTTCCTCCTTTCAGAAGCTTAAGACCAATCTCTCTGAGTAAGCTTTTGGCCATCTGTCCTCAGTGTCATTTTAAAAATGTCAGGACATGATATAATTTGTCACCATTTCCCAGAAGGGCAGTTAAGAGCTAACCACATTGCTGTGGGTCTGGAGTCACACGTAGGCTAGACCATTTAGTGATGGCAGGTTTCATCACGGAATCAGGCCATTCGGCCCAACGAAGAGCATCCCACCTACAGTCACCTCATCCCTCTAACCCCACATTTCCCATGGCCAATCCACCAAACCTACACATCTTTGGATGACTGTGGGAGGAAACCCGCTCAGACACTGGGAGAATGTGCAAACTCTACCCAGTCGCTCAAGGGTGGAATCGAACCTGGGTCCCTGGAGTTGTGAGGCAGCAGTGCTAACCAATGAGCCATGTGCCTCTTGCTGACCTTCCCTAAAGGACATTCATGAACTTGAATGGGGATTTTATGGCAATCTAAATTATTTACATGGTCACCATTAGGCCAGATTTTTATTCCAAATATCTTAAATAAACTTAAATTTCACCATCTGATGCAATCCGGACCCATGTCTTCGGAACATTACCCCGGGGCTCTGGATTACTAATCTGATGGCATTTGACATGGCTTGGAGAGGGTGGACGCTAGGAAATTGTTTCCGTTAGGCGAGGAGACTAGGACCCATGGACACAGCCTTAGAATTAGAGGGGGTAAATTCAGAACAGAAATGCGGAGACATTTCTTCAGCCAGAGAGTGGTGGGCCTGTGCAATTCATTGCCGCAGAGTGCAGTGGAGGCTGGGACGCTAAATGTCTTCAAGGAAGAAATTGATAAATTCTTGATGTCACAAGGAATTAAGGGCTACGGGGAGAATGCGGGTAAGTGGAGTTGAAATGCCCATCAGCCATGATTGAATAGCGGAGTGGACTTGATGGGCCGAATGGCCTTACATCCGCTCCTATGTCTTATGGTCTTATTACCACTACACCACTGCCTCCCCTCATGAAACGCCTTGAGATGTGTCGCTATATTAATGGTGCTACATGAATGCAATTTGTTGTTGAAATAAAGTTGCCCTTTTGAGCAACAGCAACTCACAGACTGACACAGAACCTGTCAAAGAGTAAAACTTCGGATTTTCCACTTGCGCTGTGTCATGCCAACACCAGGGAGTGCAAGTTTTTTAAATTTGTTCACAGGATCTGGGTGTGGCTGGCTGGGCCAGCATTTATAGCCTGTCCCTAGTTACCCTTGGGGAAATGCTGGGAAGCTGCCTTCTTGAACCGTTGCAGTCCATTTGACTTGGGTCCATCGACAATACTGATAAGGAGAGTTTTAACCCAGTGACAGTGATGGAGATCCCATATATTTTCCCATCTGGATGATGAGTAGCTGAGTGTGTCTGCTGTGGTTCAATTGATAGCTTTGGATTCTCAAGACCATGCAGTTAATTCCAAATCCAGAAATTGAACGTAGACATATAGGCTCACGCAGTCAACCGCATGACATCAACGTCAACTTCATCAGTTCCCAATCTCCCCACACTCCAACTCATCCCAGATCCAACCCTCCGACTCGGCATCACTTCTTAAACGGTCCTACCTGTCCATCTTCCTTCTCATCTATCCGCTCCACCCTCTCCTCCAATCTAGCACAATCACTCCCCCACCTGCATCTACCTCTCACCTTCCCAGGTACCTTCCTCTCAAGCCCCACTTCCACCCTCCTATTTATCTCTCAGCACCCCCCCCAACCTCACACCCCCCACTTCCTGATGAAGGGCTTATGTCTGGAACGCCCACTCCCCTGCTCCTTGGATTCTGCGTGACCTGCTGTGCTTGTCTAGCGCCACACTCTTCCACTCTGACTCTCCAGCATCTGCAATCATCCCTTCCTCCTAGTGGAGTCACCGTAGTCCCACTAGAGAGGCAGCTGGTGGTGAGTCTAACCTGAGCGTTACCACACCCTCAGACGAGGACTTGCATGGTGACTACAGTTGGTTGTGGGAATGGACCTCTGATTGCTGACATCACCAACCAGCTGCCCATCAAACTGAGCTAACCTGCAGCACTGCTGAAGGCGATGGCCGGGTGGCATTATCGCTGGACTGTTAATCCAGAGACCCAGGTAATGTTCTGGGGACCTGGGATTGAGTCCTGCTACGGCAGATGGTGGAATTTGAATTCATTAAAACAAAATCTGGAATTAAGAATCTAATGATGACCATGCATCCATTGTTGATTGTGTGAAAAACCCATCTAATGTCCTTTAGGGAAGGACAATGCCATCCTTACCTGGTCTACACAGGCAGGAGGTTGGAAGAACACAGCAGGCCAGGCAGCATCTGGAGGTGGAGAAGTCGACGAGAAGGATTGACTGAAGAAGGTTACACCCGAAACGTTGACTTCTCCACCTCCTGACGCTGCCTGACTTGCTGTGTTCTTCCAGCTTCCTGCTTGCCTACTTTGGATTCCAGCAATGCAGTTTTTTTGTCTCCATCCTTACCTGGTCTGGCCTACATGTGACTCCAGACCCACTGCAATGCAGCTGATTCTTAACTGCCTTCTGGGAAACTAGGGATGGGAAATAAATGAATTAAAGTTTAAAAAAAAACACTCAGCAATCAGAGGTCCATTCCCACAACCAACTGTAGTCACCATGCAAGTCCTCGCCTGAGGGTGTGGTAACGCTCAGGTTAAACCCACCACCAGCTGCCTCTCTAGTGGGACTACAGATCTGTACTAGAAGAAAGGGATGATTGCAGATGCTGGAGAGTCAGAGTGGAAGAGTGTGGTACTACTGTACTGTGGGAGTTGCTGGACATAAGAACTACTTTGAAGGTTAGAGGCCATCTCCCTGGTACACTGGCAAATATTTATTCCTCAAACAACATTGCAATAACTGGTGATCTGCTTGTCATTATTGCACTGATGGTGGGAATTTGCTGTGTACCAAGTGGCAGTCGTGCAAGTCATACTTTGTTGGCTCCAAGGCACTTTGGAGCCTCCAGAGATGATGAAAACGCACTGCAGCAACAAAAGTTCTTTCTTTCTTTTTCTGAGGTAACTTTGCTTGGAAGCTTTACATAAAAAGAATGGTTCGAATTAGCTTTTTGATTCACCACACAATAAAACCAGTGGCCACATCCCTCCCAGGCTAAGGGAGCAATGTGTGAGGCAGTACTCAGGAACAGGATTACATCAACCAGGACGTCATTGAAATCTTCAATAAGACAACCTGCATTTAAATCTACCCCCCCATTCCCTGCGTTCCCATATTCCCAATTGGAATCCACCCATAACCTGGATCTTTGGAACTAATACTTTTTTTTTAAGGGTGGCTTGTATTTTTCCACTTATTGTAGCATCCTGTGGAGTTAGAATAGAATCAAATCCCTACAGTGTGGAAACAGGCCATTCAGCCCAGCAAGTCCACACCAACCCCCAAAGAGCAACTAATCTATAATTACCCTGACTAATGCACCTGACCTACACACCCTTGAACATTATGGGCAAGTTAGCACAGCCAATTCACCTAACCTACACATTTTTGGACTGGGGGAGGAAACCCACACAGACACAAGGAGAACATGCAAACTCCACACAGACGGTCACCCAAGGCGGGTATTGAACCCAGGTCCCTAGCACTGTGAGGCAACAATGCTAACCACTGAGCCACCATGCCAAGTTGGTTAGCTTGGTTGGCTGGACAGCTGGTTTGTGAGGCAGACTGACAGCAACATTATGGGTTTGATTCCTGCACCAGCTGAGGTCACTATGAAATTCCCAGCTGCTTGACCTTGCCTCTCACCTGGAGATATGGCAACTCTCAGGTTAAATCTGCCCTGAGTTGTGTCTCTTTCTAATGAGAGAGTGGTCCCGTCTCTGGATTTTGGCTGCCTCTGTTACTATAACTTCACTTTTGGACAATAGCACAAAAATCAAAGTGATAATAAGATCAGTTGACTTTACCTTCACCCCTGAGCCCTGCGCTCAAACACACCTTCACCCTAACTGCCACACTCTCATAGATCTCCATCCTGGCACTCATCACTGTCACCCGAGTGAGCTCTTTTGTTTCCAGCGAATCATTAGAAAAGGGAATCCCAGCTCCTGCTTCTCCCTCTCGGTTGGTAAAACACTGAGGCTCGGTACCCCACCTCTCTCTCAGTCCTGTGACCTATTTGTAAACTACAGGTGATGTCTGTACAAGGGATATTTCTGATCAGATCACTTTACCAAAAGAGTCAATTGTGGAGAAGGAATTGTGACAAAAAGACTGCAGATACTGAAATCCAAGGTGGACAGGCAGGAGGCTGGAAGAACACAGCAAGCCAGGCAGCATCAGGAGGTGCAGAAGTCAACGTTTCAGGTATAACCCCTTCTTCAGGACACTTGAAACATTGATTTCTCTACCTTCCGATGCTGCCTGGCTTGCTGTGTTATTCCAGCCTCCTGTCTGTCTACTAGAGAAGGGATTGTGGCAGCTAAGGGTGAGCTCTTGATCACTGCAGAAACAGAGGGGTTTGTGGAAGAAAACAGAACCCAGGAACAAGGCTGATACCATGGATGTCGAAAAGTGTGGCACCGAAAAGCACAGCAGGTCAGGCAGCATCCAAGGACCAGGAGAGTCGACATTCTTAATGAAGGGCTTATGCCTGAAACATCGACTCTCCTGCTCCTCGGATGCAGCCTGACCTGCTGTGCTTTTCCAGCATCATACTTTTCGACACTGACTCTTCAACATCTGCAGTCCTCACTTTTTCCCTGATACCATGGATGGCAGGACTGTTCTATATGGAGAGATTGGTTTAACTGGACCTGGGAGTCTAGAAGGATGAGAGAGGGTCTGATTGAAATGGATACGTTTGTACCAGGGCTGGACAGAATAGATACAGGGAAGACATCTTCCCCGGTTAGGGAATGTCGAACAAGGGGACAGGGTCTCAGGATACAGGATAGGTCAATTAGGCCCGAGATGAGGAAACATTTCTTCACTCAAAGGGGTCGTGAATCTGTGAAATTCTCTACTACAGATAGCTGTGAAGGCTGGGTTATTGAATGTGTTCAAGGAAGTGAGATTATATTTTAGATTTTAAAGACATCAGTGGTGTGTGGAGAAAGCAGGAATTTGGCATTGAGATACACGATCGGCCATAATCATATTGAATGATAGAGCAGGCTTGAAGGGTCGAATGGCCTACTCTTGCTCCTAGTTTCTCCACTGAACACAGGAAAAATGTGCCAGAGTAGACCCTTTGTCCTTCTGAACCTGGCCCATCACCAGGAGAATAATCCATTTAGCTCAGAGGCCCCTTTTGTTACTGGATGTTGCTACACAACAGTAACACACATGGGACGGGCAAGGTCTGGAACTTCTGCAGCTCTTCAAAGGCATTTTAATTGTATGTGCCCCGACTGGAACAATATTCCCGGCCCAGTACCTCCAAAAACAATGCTCCTCATTTCTTGTAATCTTGATTGGGACCACTTAGCAATTGTGAGTCTCTCACACATGTGCTTGTGGTTAGGCCGTGGTGTTTATAAGCTGCTCTTGTAAATCTGTGGTCTGTTTCAAAGATTTCCATCACTGGCATGCTGCTTTCCATAATTGCTAACATACTTTTTTGTTTTGACTTATTTAGAATAGCCATTGAACGTGTCAGCCAATTGGCACTGCTAGGAAGGTGAGATGGTTTTGTGCAGTCTTTCTAGTCTTGACATGCCACTTGTAACACTGGCAGCAATTCAAGTCACCCAACCATGCCAGGATGGCAAGTATTCTTTGTACATCCATAGCTCACTGGGTACTATACGAACCTTCACTTAGAATCCATACCTTCTGACTCACTCAACAACTTATATTTACATAACACCTACATCATAAGAACGCTCCATCCCAAGAGATCTCAAACAGGATTAGTCAGACAAAGATTAATTCTTTTCCAAAGACTGGAAATTACAGTGTGCAGGTCTCAGTGTTCACCCCTGACTTGCAAAGTTTAAATCTTGGCCCAATGTCTGGAGACTCGTTTCTGATATGGTCCTGCACCCTTGCACAGGTTACAAGGGGAGACCTGACCAGAAGTTCACTGTTTTCTTGACTGTAGGCTCATGTCTTGTTCACACCCTCTCCAGTTATCTGAGATCACAGTGTTCAAAGTTTGTGAGAAGATTTGTAGCTCGGGTGCTCGTTGCTGTGGTTCTGTTCGCCGAGCTGGAAGTTTTTGTTGCAAACGTTTCGTCCCCTGTCTAGGTGACATCCTCAGTGCTTGGGAGCCTCCTGTGAAGCGCTTCTGTGGTGTTTCCTCCGGCATTTATAGTGGTCTGTCCCTGCCGCTTCCGGTTGTCAGTTTCAGCTGTCCGCTGTAGTGGCTGGTATATTGGGTCCAGGTCTATGTGTTTGTTGATGGAGTTTGTGGATGAGTGCCATGCCTCTAGGAATTCCCTGGCTGTTCTTTGTTTTGCTTGCCCTATAATGGTAGTGTTGTCCCAGTCAAATTCATGTTGCTTGTCGTCTGCGTGTGTGGCTACTAGGGATAGCTGGTCGTGTCGTTTCGTGGCTAGTTGATGTTCGTGGATGCGGATTGTTAGCTGTCTTCCTGTTTGTAGTGTACAAAATCCCATGCAAGGACTGCACAAAACACTATATAGGACAATCATATGAGCGCTTGGTACTCATCCACAAACTCCATCAACAAACACATAGACCTGGACCCAATATACCAGCCACTACAGCGGACAGCTGAAACTGACAACCGGAAGCGGCAGGGACAGGCCACTATAAATGCCGGAGGAAACACCACAGAAGCGCTTCACAGGAGGCTCCCAAGCACTGAGGATGTCGCCTAGACAGGGGACGAAACGCTTGCAACAAAAACTTCCAGCTCGGCGAACAGAATCACAGTGTATACCTCAATCGAGTATATGAGAGGACCACATTTTTCAACTCAGCATAAAGGTCACCTCTCCTTTTCCAGCAAGAAGTGCTTTGCGTGCATTAGGAGACAGTCAACTTTTCATCACTGAAATGCATTTGTACTCACCTTACATGTCAGTGCATGGGATCGACCAGATAATCTGGGTCCTGTAGTCAAGGGAAATTAAGACGCCTATGCAGAGAGAGCACTCAAGATGAAGAACAAATGAAGGTGGATCCTCCAGAAACAAGAGTGAGGTTCAAAGCTAGCTTCAAGCTTGAAATGGCAATATTTGTTAACTTGTGGGTGGCACGTTGGCACAGTGGTTAGCACTGTTGCCTCACAGCGCCAGAGGCCTTGGTTCAGTCCCCGCCTCAGGCAACTGACTGTGTGCAGTTTGCACATTCTCCCCGTGTCTGCGTGGGTTTCCTCTGGGTGCTCTGGTTTCCTCCCACAGTCCAAAAATGTGCAGGTCAGGTGAATTAGCCATGCTAAATTGCCCATAGTGTTAGGTGAAGGGGTAAGTGTAGAGGAATGGGTCTGGGTGGGTTGCTCTTCAGAGGGTCGGTGTGAACTTGTTGGGCCGAAGGGCCTGTTTCCACACTGTAAGTAATCTAATCTAATTTGAAAACTGTAGTGAGGAGTAATGGGTTTGGTGAGTTTTTGTAGAGAGAAGATTCCGCATCTGAAAAGCCAATCTAGTCCAAAGTGGGATCCTTATGAAAAAGACATAGAAGTGACTCAGAAAGGATTCAATAAATTCTTTGCCTCAGATGCCAAAGTATTTTATGCTTTTGAGATATTTTGTTTGTGCTTCAAATGTACTCTTGAAGAATGAATTCATTGAATAAAGTGTGTCATATTGATCGGATTTGAATCACCAGTGCTTTATTTTCTCACATTTCAAAATGATGTGACGTATACTAACACCAGCACTTCACATTCTAAATTTTTTTGTACAATTCCACCCTGATGTTTGAAGGTTTCAAAATTCAACACATATGCCCTACTCCATTGTGAAGCAGGTGGGATATATAACACTGCCTGTCATAATTAGCACATCCATAGCAACAACTAGTCTTTCCTGAGGATCACTGAGATGTGGAGAATATCTTCTTCATCCCTCCTTCTCTCTTCTAAGAGTTCTTGTTCCTTGGACAACTTCACTTGATTTGGCCAACACTCAACGTCTACAAAGAGATATCTCAAAAACGAGTGGGTGCTCTAGCTGATGTTTTCCATGTCCAACTCTGTTTAATGGACCATATCAATTTGTTGAATTCTGTAGCAAGAGATTTTAAAAAGTTTACAAGGCTTTTATTTTAAATTTATAGCTTAGCACAAAACCAGTTTTCACTTTTTCCTCCTGAACCCTTTCCCTCTTTAGAATCTAACTTCCCACTGAGAAATGACCTGGTTCTTGATAATTTCCAATCAATCAGTGCAGAGATGTTCCAATGTTGAGGGCGGCATGGTAGCTCAGTGGTTAGCACTGCTGCTTCACAGCACCAGGGACTGGTTTGGTTTCACCCTTGGGCGACTGTCTGTTTGGAGTTCTCCGTGATTTTCTCTGGCTTTTCCAGTGTCCACAGATGTGCAGGTTAGATGGATTGGCCATGCTAAATTTCCCTAAGTGTCCAGGGGTATTCAAACTAGCTAAATTAGCCAAGGGAAATTCAGGGTTACATAGAGCAGGTAGGAGTGTGGGCCTGGGAGGGATGTTCTTCAGAGGGTCACGGTGGACTTTAGATTAAATTCCCCACAGTATAGAAACAGGCCATGTGGTCCAACAAGTCTACACCAGACCCATTCCCCTACCCTATATTTACTCCTGAATAATACACCTAACACTATGGACAATTTAGCATGACCAATTCACCTGACCTGAACATCTTTTGGATTGTGGGAGGAAACCAGAGCAGCCTGAGGAAACCAACACAGACACGGGGAGAATGTGCAAACTCCACACAGACAGTTGCCCGAGGCGGGAATCAAACCTAGGTCCCTGGCACTGTGAGGCAGCAGGACTTATTGGGCCAAATGGCCTGCTTCCACACTGTAGGGATTCTATGAATACATAATTCTGGAGTAGGTGAGACTTGAATACAGGAGTCCTGGCTCAGAGGTAGGGGCACTACCACTGTTCCACAAGAACCCTCTAAGGACCCAGTTCTTAGCTATTTCTCATCAGCCTTTTCGGGGATTAGATTAGATTCCTTACAGTGTGGAAACAGGCCATTTGGCCCAACAAGTGCACACTGACCCTCCGAAGAGTAACCCACCCAAATCCATTTCCCCTCTGACTAGTGCACCTAACATTATGGGCAATTTAGCATGACCTGCACATCTTTGGACTGTGGGAGGAAATTGGAGCACCCAGAAGAAACCCACACAGACATGGGAAGAACATGCAAACTCCACATTGACAGTTTCCCCGGGCTGGAATCGAACCCGGGTCCCTGGCGCTGTGAGGCGCCACCCGAAATGCAATGACACATCTCTGGAGCAGATGGGACTTGAACCTGGGCTTCTGAGTAGGGACATTACTACTGTAAAAGGACCTAGTTGTTCCTTTTTCCTTTTTCTTCTTTACAAGATCAGACAGACCATATTCCGAGGCCATATTCCCCTGTTACTCTTATGAAGATGTTAGTAGTTGTTGATTTACAATAGTACTTTGAAAATCAAAAAAAAAGGCAAAAGTATTATTAGTAATTATATTTCTTCCTAATGATAATTTTTTTCAAAGAAAATATGATGGTATGTCATATGATCTTTTGAGAATAACCAATTTCTGATAAAATAATAAGGAGCCAGTTCTGTTTTATTACCAAACACATCTGAATGGCTTTTTTCCCACCATTACGTTGCTTGTGGTATTTTTCACCTGTTATCCACCATTACTGAATCACCCAGGTCTCCAATTAATCAAATTCTATTCAATGTCCAGAAAGGGGAAGGTGGGGGGGCTAAGTCAAAGTGGAGGTGGAGGGGAAGATTAATCACTCCACCACTCTCCCCAGCGCCCACCTCTTTCTGAAGGCATCAAGAGCATTGACAGACATCTCGTGCCAACTGTCCATGGACACCCGGACAGAAACGTAGCTGCGGTGAGGGGCAGACAGTTGTAATGACCCCTGTAATGACCCCTTCCACAGCCTGCTGCCTGGATCTCTGCCTGTCTTCACCTGCCCCCACTTCACCACCCTGCCCCTGCCACCTCCTTTATCTGCAGCTCCCCCTACACCCACCCCCAGTCCCGAAGAAGGGTTATACCCGTAATGTCGACTTCTCCACCTCCTGGTGCTGCCTGGCTTGCCGTGTGTCTCTGAATCCTATTAATGGCCAACTTGGTCAGGACCAGGAGCAGGCCCATGAAGACACCCTCCAATCTGCCCATACTCCTCCACACTAGATGCTGAAAGATCAGGAGCATAGAGCTAAAGTGCAACCAAAAGCACAACAAAAGATTTCTCAAATAACTAAAAGAGAAGGACACAGCTCTTTAGTTTTTTTGTTGTCCAGAAGTGTGTTCTCTTACACACAACTGAATGTTTCTACCCCCAACACTGAATCACCCATGATATATTTCTACCATCAGAGAAGTACTTGTGTTTCTTGCATGCAAATCCTATCCAGGGCAATTCAAACCATCAAAGATAAAGGAGAGGAAGGCCCAGTTCGGATTTTTTTATATAAAGCCTACTCCACCTGGTATTCCCAGACAGATTCCCATCCAACCAGGCCGGAGTCAACTTCACTTCTGAGATGAGACAACATTGGGCGTGTTCAGACTAATATGGCTATTGGCAGGAGAAAGTGAGGACTGCAGATGCTGGAGATCAGAGTTGAAAAGTGTGGTGCTGGAAAAGCACAGCAGGTCAGGCAGCACCTGAGGAGCAGGAGAGTTGATATTTCAGGCATAGGGTCTTCATTAGGAATGAAAAAGGACTTATGGCCATGGGAAGGACCCAGTTCGCAGTTTCCTTATTAAATCAGCCAGTTCAGAGATGCTATTACCCACCTCTCGAGTAGTTAGTTCTTGAATCCAGGCCTTCATAGCTCAGAGGTAGGGACACTACCACTGTGCCACCAAGACCCTACCCCAGGGCACAGTTCTTATATTTTCTAATCAATCTGTTCAAAGAACCTCTGGAACAAGTGGGATCTGAACCCAGGTTCGCCCGGTTCAGAGAACAGTGGCACAGTGGTTAGCACAGTGCCAGAGACCCGAGTTCAATTCCCACCTCCGGCAACTGTCTGTGTGGAGTTTGCACATTCTCTGCGTGGGTTTCCTCTGACTGCTCCGGTTTCCTCCCACAGTCCAAAAATGTGCAGGTTAGGTGAATTGGCCATGCTAAATTGTCTGTAGTGTTAGGTGAAGGGGTAAATGTAGGGGAATGGGTCTGGGTGTGTTGCTCCTCTTCGGAGGGTCGGTCTGGACTTGTTGGGCCAAAGGGCCTGTTTCTACACTAAGTAATCTAATCTACCACTGCACCAGATGATCCCAAACTCTCTGAGAGAAGAAATTCCTCCTCATCTCAGTGTTAAACTGGTGTCCCTTTATTCTGAGACTATGCCCTCTGGTCCCAGACTCTCCCATGAGGGGAAATATCCTCTCAGCATTGACCTTGTCAAGCTCCTTAAGAATCCTCTGTGCTTCAATGAGATCATCTCCCATTCTTCTAAACTCCAATGAGTAGAGTCTGCAAGTGTACTTCTTTTTATGTAAAATTCTTTGAGTGCGTGATCATCCCAAAAGGCACCATACAAAAGCAAGCCTTTCTTTTACAGACAGTGCTTTGGTTTTAAGATAGGAGTGGGGGGCGCGGGGAGAGAGAGAGAGAGAGAGTGTGGAGCAGGAGGCAGTAGGAAAGAGCTTGGGTACTCCAAAACCATATCGAGAAAGATTTTGAAATGAATAGGGACAGACCAATACAAATCTCTCCACACCAGCCCAATTCTAGTCAGCTCACGATCAGCCTCAGAGATCATATATCGCAAACTGAGCACAAACCTCTCTTATTAAAATCTGGAACTAAACATTAGTTTTGGTAATGGCTGCTGATTACTGTAGAAGTCCATTTGGTTCACTAGTGTCCCCCTGGGAAGGAATTCTGTGACTGTACCCAGCCTGGTCAACTCCAGCCCCACATCAATTAATCTTAGCTGCCCTTGGAAGTGGCCCTGGAAAACACTGAATCCAAGTGTAATTACAGACGGCCACCAAATACTAGCCTTGCCAAAAACACCCATATCCCATGAAAGAATATCAAAAAGTCATATTTCCTGGAGAGTGTGGCTGTTGCTGTTCTTGCTTGCAGCCCTTCATTAGTCTGGATTGTCTAAACTGAACACAATATCCCAGGATTTACAGTGAAGAATTTCCTTCTAAATTATTTATTACATTGGAAGCAGGCAACAATTTTCTGGGGTTAAATCTGGTCAGAGCCACCTTAGTGCCTCCTTAATGGGAGCATTCGATCTCAGAGAGCAGAACAATGAAAGGATCAGACGTGGGCGCTTTTAGTCCCGAGCGATACATTTCAATTACTTATCCTAAGCAGCCAAAAGCCTACCTATTTCAATCTCACAACAGAGACAGATTTGCCAGTCCAACATAAATGGGAAATGCAGTGCCAATTGCTATAAATGTATCAAAATTTGCAACAGCAATTCCACTTGAGACCTTAAGATGCAGGAGCAGAAGTAGGTCATTCGGCCCATCGAGTCTGTTCCACAATTCCATGAGATCATGGTCTATCCAACAATCCTCTATTCCACTTTCCTGTCATTTCTCTTAATTCACTTACTGACTAACAATTTGTCTCCTCAACCTTGAATATTCTTAAAGTTGCAACCTTGACAGCCCCCTACAATAAAAAATTCCACAGAATTCACCATCCTCAGAGAAGTAAACCTCCTCATATGTTTCTTAAATGGGCAGCCCCTTACTCTGAGATTATACCCTCTGGTCCAAGACTCTCCCACAAGTGGTAACAACATCTCTACAACATCACATCAAATCACCTAAGAACCTTATATGTTTCAATAAAGTCACCTCTTATACTTCTAAACTCCAACAAATAATGGCCCAACCTACTCAACCTCTCCTCATTAGAAAATCTCACCATACTTGACCTCAACCTCATAAGCCTTCTCTGGATTGCCTACAATGACAGTATATCTTTTCTCAGATAACGAGATCAAAAGTGCTCAGCATTCTAGGTGTTAAAATATTAGGGGGTGATCTGATCAAGGGCTTCAAGATATTAACAGGAAAAGACAGGGTCACTAAAGATAAACTATTTCCACTGGTTAGGGATTCTAGAACTAGGGGCATAGTCTGAGAATTAGGACCAAACCGTTCAGGAGAGATGTTAAGAGGCGCTTCTACACACAAAGAGTGATATGTTGGCAGTGGCTGCAGGATCAGTTGTTAATTCTAAATCTGAGATAGATTTTAGTGTCATAGAGATGTACAGCATGGAAATAGACCCTTCGATCCAACCCGTCCATGCTGCCCCTCATAATTTTGTAAACCTCTATAAGGTCAACCCCCCCTCCCCCCTCAGTCTCCAATGCTCCAGGGAAAACAGCCCCAGCCTGTTCAGCCTCTCCCTATAGCTCAAATCCTCCAATCCTGGCAACATCCTTGTAAATGGGCCAAAGAAGGCATGTTGAGTTATGACAGAGATCAGCAAAGACCTCATTGGAATGGTAGAACAGACTTGAGGGAGTGAATGGCCTACTCCTGTTCCTCTGTGTGACTTGACTGGATACAACGTGCTTCAAAACATTCTGAAGTCTCAGGAAAAAGGCAGCATTGAAATGGCACTGATTTCTCCAGCAGTATCAGCTGCGTTAGATTAACTGCTAGTTAGAGAATTGTTCAGAGTGTTGTGTAAGGACTTCAGGACTCTGGGGAAACCTTGTGATGATGTCACAGAGCTGTAAATCACTGTGTATAAATAGAACAACATGGGCAGAGATAAAGCACACCAGCTAATTAGACTAGAGTACATTACTCTCTTGAAGATTCTCAAGAGCACATGGGCATGAACATATGTGGATTAGTCCATAATAATGTAACTATAAGATCAGAATGTTGTTTATCTATGATTCTCACATACAGCAGGATTTAGTGTTAGGGTTGACTAAATAATGTTACTTTGAAGTCTAAGTCTATTGACAGTTCTCGACTTTGCCTTCTCCAATCTGTCCTGAACCCAAACTCAGTGTGGCATCAAAAATCACCCAATAAATGACACAGCAAGACATTTTTTTCTCAATTTGAAGAAGTGTCACATCTGACTGATTGACCTCCCTCCGTTTAAAGCCCCTTCCCTTTGTTCTGATCAGCTCGTGATTTGTACCTTTGCTAACATCCATATTCACTAAAAGTTGCTTCCTTACCCTCGTCCTGCTGAGGGATTACAACTTTGTCCCATAGAAGAGTCAGCTGACTCGAAACATTAACTCTGCTTCTCTCTCTGTGGATGATGGGGAACCTGGTGAGTATTTTCAAGCATTAGGAAGTGCTCATGTCTTGGGCAGTGGCCCATTGGTGGAGCATTTCAATGAAAGATCGAAAAGTTCCTCAACCCAATGCTCATTAATGACTCTCAACATAAAATGACTGAAGGCCACTATAAATACTGGCTGGGCCAAATGGCCTGTTTCTATGCTATAAAGTAATCTTGTTCCATCCTTGACAAACTAATTCAGGGCCTTGTCTGAGTGAGTGCCACCCACCAAGAGATCAAATTTCATACTGGAGTCAGAGTCACAATAACAATATTGATTTCTATTGAACTGAACCACATGGGAAAACACTGCCAACATATTAGGAGACTTTATGACCTCCCAGCAAGAATCATAGTTCCTCAATTAGTACTGAAGAGAAATGGTTAAGTGAAAGGCCCCATTAGCAGTTCCATCCGAGGACCTGTTAAACCCAGCTTTGTTTTGGTTTGAAATCTGGAAAATGCACGACACATCAACTTATCAATTTCCACTGCTTTGCCTGAGAACTTAAAGCCTCTTAAATGTTGTCTTTACGAGTGAACGCGGAGGCCTGGATTTGCTATCAGAGGATTGGAGCCAGGAAAAGGAATTCAGTCTCTAATTGACGAAGGGAGATCAAACCCTTTGGAAAATGTGCATGTGCGTGTGTCATTTCAGCAATACGACACTGAAGCTGAAGGAAAATATTCCTTCCTACGATCCAACTCCATAGCCCACACAAGTTTGGTTACAGTTTTTTTCCATTGTTCCAGGCTGTACACATTTGTTCTGTTTTAACTGCGCCTAGCAACTATTGTCCTGTAACTGTACTTGCACAGCAGCAGAAACAGCAGCTGTAAGGACCTGCGAGAGTGAGAAACACACAGCGGTTCATGCCTCTTGCAATCTGCTCCCAATTGTAACTGTGGAGAAGTCATTAGCAGGTTGTGTTCAGTAGACTCTGTCTATCGGAGGAATTCTGTTTCAGATTCCGTCATACTCCAGCATTCTCCTTGAATATTAAAACTTCCTGATTTCCTGTTTGCACTTGTTTTTCTTCCAGTGATGCTCAACTCTGGCAAATATCAAATCTGGCACAGAGATACTACTCTTAATAACTGAGGGAGATGGCAGCATTGTGGAAATGTCACTGGATTATTAACCTAGAACCTCAAGATAATTAGATTAGATTATTAGATTACATTACAGTGTGGAAACAGGCCCTTCGGCCCAACAAGTCCACACCGACCCACCGAAGCGTAACCCACCCATACCCCTACATTTACCCCTTACCTAACACTACGGGCAATTTTAGCATGGCCAATTCACCTGACCTGCACATCTTTGGACTGCGGGAGGAAACCGGAGCACCCGGAGGAAACCCATGCAGACACGGGGAGAACGTGCAAACTCCACACCGTCAGTCACCTGAGGTGGGAATTGAACCCGGGTCTCTGGCGCTGTGAGGCAGCAGTGCTAACCACTGTGCCACCGTGCCACCCATAAGGGACATGGGTTGGAGTACAGCCATGATGGATGGTGAAACTTGAATTCAATAAAAATACGGGTTTTAAAAAGTTGGTCTAATGTTGACTATTATGGATTGGCGTAAAGGCCCACCTGGCTCACTAACATCATTTATGGAGAGAAATTTGACCTACATGTGGCTGCCTTCTGGTCAGTTAAGAATGGGCAATAAATGCAACACCTATACCCAATATACGAGTAAAAAAACTCACCATCTAGAATCCAAGCATCACAACAGTATGGAAGGCCATTCAGTTCATCAAGTTCATGCTGGCCCTCTGTAAGAGCAACTCACATTATCTGCCCATTCCTGCCTATTTGCTTCATGCCTTACCTTCTGGGATAAGTATGTTTTGTAGATCTTGATAAAATTCACATCAAATATACCCGGAAGCGGTGCATTTGAAATCCTTGCCACATGCTCCAAAGGAGTTTTTCCTCCTAACGCTATTCCTTCATTTATCTGTCTTCTTAAATCAGTGATCTCAATCCTTCTACCAACAGGAATGATTTCTCCTTATGTATTCTGTCCAGACCCTACATCGCATGAATGCCTATAACCTCTTGATCTCATTTTCTTCAAGGAATATTACCACAGCTTCTCCAATCTCTGACTTCATCCTTGCAACCATTCTCATGAATCTTTTCTGAACTCTCTCTAACACCTTTAGAGCATTTCTAAAGAGCAGTACCTTCACTCACTTCTAACCCCACCTTCTCCTGTTCTCTTGTTGTACATTTTGTTCATTTTAGTACTATTACCAATCTCTGCACTCAACCGAAACTTTGTCTCCCAATATTTTGTCACCGACCAGGTCAATAGTGCCTTCCTAATTACATTGCGGGTCTACCTACAGCACTGGTACAAGAAGGGGCACCATCTTGTGGACAATTATGGACAGGCAATAAATGTCAGCCCAGCCAGTGAAGCCATGTCCCACAAGAGAATTAAGAAAAGTTCTCCACAAATTGTCCTCAACAAATGTATTTTCTCAGCATAGGAAAGGTTTAGAGGGATATGCACCAAAGGCAAGCAAATGAGACAAGTTCCAGATCTTGGGGAAGACTTGCAACTCAGATTGTGGATCAGGTTGTCGGTCTGCTCACGGAGCTGGAAGGTTTGTTTTCAGATGTTTCGGCATCATTCTAGATAACATCGTCCGTGAGCCTCTGGTGAAACACTAGTGCTCTGTCCCGCTTTCTATTTATGTGTCCTGGTAAAAACAATGACTGCAGATGCTGGAAACCAGATTCTGGATTAGTGGTGATGGAAGAGCAGTTCAGGCAGCATCCGAGAAGCAGCGAAATCGACATTTTGGGCAAAAGCCCTTCATCAGGAACCATTTATGTGTCCTGGTTTGTTGAGGTGAGTGATATCATTTCCGGTTCTGTTTCAGAGACGTTGATAAATGGGGTCCAAATCTATGTGTTTATTGTTGGAGTTCTGGTTTGAATGCCAGTTCTCTCGGAATTCCGATCGTGTCTTCGTTTGGCCTGTAACAGGATGGATGCACTGTCTTGGCATTCAAACCGGAACTCCATTAATAAACATCTCGATTTGGACTCCATTTACCAAACTCTCAGAAACAGAATCGGAAATGATATCACTCACCTCAATGAACCAGACCATATAAATAGCAAGTGGACAGAGCACCAATGTTCCACCGGACGCTCAGTGATGTTACCTAGCAGGTTGACAAAACATATGAAAAAAAAACTCACCAACTCATCGAGCAAACTGACAACCTGGAACTAGCTCCATTTGGGAAACTAGGTTGGCATGGACGAGTTGGACCAAAAGGTCTGCTTCCTCGCTGTAAGACTCCAGGACTCTATCCCACACATGCTGAAAAGTGAGATTCCTTAAAACGATGTAAAAATCCTAGCAGCCAGCACCCATCTCTAGGTGTGAAATGCCCTCCTGGACATTCACTATGGTAGTCAGAATGTGCCGAGGCACTATGAGCTAACATTGACGTCTCCTGTCCGTAATTGCCCATAAGTAGATAGTGGTGCCCATTCTTGTACCACTGCTGTGGGTAGACCCACAATTTGATTAGAAAGGGACTATTGACCCAGTTACATCCAAGTGAAAAACAAAATGGCCGCTCATTGTCCACAATGGGAACTATTTGCAGATTCCCATAAAGAGGCTCAATTCTCTGTTTCTCCTGAGGTAGACGCACCAGCTGAAAACCAGGTCTATGGTTCCTAACAAAAACATAACTTATTCATAAAATGCATCAAACCACAGAGGTTTCAGTTCAAATTTGACATTGCCTAGAGTGCAAGTTTTTTCCATGCAGTGCATGGCATTCTAAGGATGTTTCCCCACACCTACAACTGCAACAATACAGGTCTGCGTTTCATGTGGTGCTGTTAGTCTGAGGAGCAGAACAGCAGGAGAACATCTTTGGCCCTTTTCCGTACAGTGCCTAACAAGTGATCCTTCAATGATTGGAAAGAAAATGATAAGATTTCAAAAATGATGACCAGGATGTGAAGCTAGGAAGGAAAATATTATCTGGTTCTGAGGAAGGGTCACTTGGCCTGAAATGTAAGTCTGATTTCTCCCCACAGATGATGCCAGACCTGCTGAACTTTTCCAGCAATTTGTGTTTTTGTTTCTGATTCACAGCATCTGCAGTTCTTTTGGATTTTAGAAATGACTCCATGTTCGATTGGTGAACTAGAGTTTCATTGCCTCTCTGATCTACTTTAGTTTGGTGTAGCTAAGAATCTAGAACAGCGACAATACTCACCTGCCATTCTGCTACAATTCACAGGGGTCTGATTTCTTCTTGATTTACCTTGTTGTCTCTCCTACCTCTTTGAAGCTTCCAGATGGCCTTTAACTCTTCATCTATTCCAACAATAAAACACTCAATATGGCCTGATGCAGTGCGACGATGAACATTATGGCCTGCGCACCACATCATCCTGACAATAAAATGACAAGTGGCTTCTCTAAACAAAGCAACTTTTGACAAATTATTTTCTTTCACGAAAACAGTATTCCCTCAACCCATTTCCTGTGTTATTTTATTAGCACTGAGCTGTTGAGATTTAAGAGTGACGGCAGCTTTTTTCACATTATAACAATCTGCTAAACCCACAGCCAAGTGAATGTACTTTAGGAAGCTCCGAGGAACTTCTGTTATCTGTTCTCCAATTATCCATCTCCCCAATTACCTGACAGAGCTTGTGCTGGATAAATTCTTTTGGAGAACATCTGCTTCACTAATCTCTTCTATATCTCAAAAATCATTCTTCTATATCTGACGTAAATTGACCACATAGTGCAAGAAAAGTTCACCTTAATTTATGCTTTTTGCTACTGTTGTACTTGTCTTCATTCCCTTGTCAAAGTAGTTGATGTACAACAAAGATCAGATTCTTAATAATTCACCTAGGGGATTCCCTTCAATTAATCATCAAATTGTTGCTATGTAGCAGTGGTGGTGGGAAGGGATTTGGTGACAGATAGGAGAGAGCTGTTTTTACAAAATCTCCTAATTTGTGTTTTATGTACCTTTGGAAATTTGTGATTATGAGCCATAAATTTGTTCAGATCCCGAGAAACTCAGCATACAAGCATCGGTGGAACTGTACCATTGAAATTTGACCTGTCCTATCTGTCCATTTTCCTTCCCACCTCTCCACCCTCCCCAGCGACCTATCACCACCACCACCCCACCTGCATCCATCACCTTTCCAGCTATCTTGCCCCAGCCCCAACACACACACACACACACACACACACACCTGATGAAGGGCTTACGCCCGAAATATCAACTCTCCTGTTCCTCGGATGCTGCCTGACCTACTGTGCTTTTTCAGCACTACGCTTTTTGTAGCATCTGCAGTCCTTCACTTTCTCCAAGAGTTGAGGTACCAGAATTTGGGAGAAAAGTTTTATTTCCAGAATACTGCCTGATGGATAAACATTTCAATGGCAGTCTGATGACCCTAGTAGCAGATATCCTGGCTGAGAGACAGGCGAGATACTAGAGGTAGGGAAAGTATTCTAATTGATCATTCACAGCATTGGTAGCTACCACTGTCCATCCCCTACATCAGACAAATCAAGAAGGATTAAAACCCCAAAGGAATGCAGAAATCAGAAACAAAAGCAAAAATTGCTGAGAAAACTTAGCATGTCTGTGGAGAGAAAGCAGAGTTAATATTTCCAGTCCAGTGACCCTTCTCCAGAGTATAAACCCTGCATTCCAGAAGGAACTGTTACTTATAAAGCACCTTTCACAATCTTAGTATGCCCGAAGCACTTTACATCCATGAAGTAACTAATGAAGTGCAGTCAATGTTGTAATGTAGGAAACACAGCAACCAATTTGCACATTGAGAGATTCCACAATTAGGCAAAGGATGACAAGATCACCTGCTTCAGTGATACTGCTTGAGGGGAACTTGGTCAGGACACTGGAGAGAATACTCATACTTCTCCAAGTTAGTGCTCTGGGATCTTTTATCTCCTCCTGAGAAGATCGATGGGGACTTTCTTGAGCATCTCATTCAAAAGATTGCACACCTGACATAGAAGACCACTCTCAGCAGAGTATCCACCGAGATTTTACACTCAACTCCGTTTAGTGCCACTTGAACCCTCAACTTTCTGGTTCAAAGATAAGAATGTGACTGGATAGTATTTAGATGCACCTGTGACTCCAAGGCATACAAGGTTGTCGACCAAGTGCTGGAAAATGGGATTAGAATAGTTAGGTCGTTATTTTCGACCAGCATAGACTTGATGGTCTGAAGGGCTGTTTCCTCTGCTGGATATCTCTATGGGCATGACTATGATGAAGACACAGCTGAGACCATAGCAGCAGTAATACCGGGATCAAACACAAGGGTGCAATGTATAAAATACACCAGACTAGCTCAGGCAAAACTTTTCATGTTAGTTTCCTGTTCTGAAATTTTATTTCTTTATTTTTCTAATTTATTGCTATGATTTTGTACTTTTGAACTTCTGTAATGCTGGACTTTTTATTTCTTTTTTTTATAATTTTCTTTTCCTAAGAGTTTGTACTCAAGGATCTGTACCAAGATATTTTGCTACCGAAGATGGCACCATAAGTGGCAACTTGTAAACACTTCACTGTATTTATGTGAGTATAAGTGACAATAAAGCTGATGCAATTCAATTTGATTCAATACTTTGGCATTTCCATCTTCTCTTATTTAGTTGGATTATGGGAGGTGCTTATTTTGGGAAACTGGGATTTTTAGTCTTTCATCTATTTGGCCAGAGCCTATGAGGAGTGAGAGGTACTGAAGGGGTGCGGCCACTTGCTAGGATTATCACTTCACCAAACCAGGCATGAAGAGCTCCTCTTGGGTCAAGTCAGCACTCCTCCTTCCAAGTTAACAGGCTGCATGCTCAAATCTCAGGAGTGGCACAAAGTTAGGTTGATACTTCAGTGCAGTCCTTAGGCAATATTGTACTGTCTGAAGTCTCCTTTCAGATGAGCAATTAAACTGATGTCCCTCTATGCCCTCCAAGGTGAAAGCAAAACATTCTGGCATCTTGGACAAAATTTATCCCTCAGCCTACATCATCTAAGTAAGATGATCGCAATTGCATTGCTGTTTGTGGAAGCTTGCTTTGCATAAAATGGCTGCAACATGCCCTAATTTATAAAGTGGCTGAATTTTAGAAGGTTTTAATTGACATCCTAAGGTAATGAAAGACTGTATATAAATGCAAATTCTCTCTCTTTAACTCACAACAAGACTTCCTAGAATCTTTAATTGGATGGGGAACAGATAAACTGTGAAAACAGTGACTGACTTCAGGGTATTTAGAAAGCATTACACCTGACATCCCAAAATTTATTTGGAAAATTCTTGACACTTCATTATGTTGCTTTTCCAGAACACTAGTTATTTACTTTATCTCTGGGTGTTTTCTGAAGAAGTTTGGCTAAAAATTCAATTTAACTAAAGGCCCATTGCAAGGAATTGTCAGTGTTTTCAAAATGTTGTATTCCATTTCTCTGTCACATTTAACAACACCAAGCCTGCACATTTTGGTGTCTATCACTTTTGATGTTAAAACCCTCATCAGCCAGGGCTGGGGTGGGAGGAGAAATCACTGTCTGGTGCTGCTTCTCCTGTTCTGGGTATTCTTCCACTACACCCTCTATTTTTAACTGACGTCATCTTCTGTCAAATATCTTCCTAATAAGGCTTGGATCCTACAGAATAGAAGGAGGTCATTGGGTCTTCAAGAGAGTTCCAGTCAGTCCGACTACTGACCAACCTCCCCCACCTGTAATTTCCCTTTTATTATCTCCATGTACTATTCCGGTTTCCTTTAGGACATTAATTGAAGCTATATCCACCTCAAGGTCAGAGGGAGCATCCATTCCAACTCCTAAGCACTCTTTCTGTGAAGGGTTTTCCTTGGGTTACCTCTGATTATTTTGCCAATCAACAAATGCAGGTATCGAGAGTGGTGCTGGAAAAGCAGAGCAGGCCATGTAGCATCCGAGGAGCAGGAGAATCAACGTTTCGGACAAAATGAAGGGCTTTTGCCCAAAATGTTGATTCGCCTGCTCCTCAGATACTACCTGACCTGCTGTGCATTTCCAGCACCACACTCTCGACTCTAATCTCCAGCGTCTGCGGTCCTCTCTTTTGCCAACATATGTAGGTGTGTCAGCTGAACGTCAATCCTTCTGTTATTGGAACAGCTTCTTTTTATTCATTCCTGGGATGTGATTGTCACTGTCTAAACCAGCATTTATTTCCCACTCCTAATTGCCCCAGAGAGGCAGTTAAGAGTTAACCACATCATTGTGGGTCTCGAGTCACATGCAGCTCGGACCAGGTAAGGATGGCAGTTTCCTTCCCTCAAGGGGATTGGTGAACCAGATGAGTTTTTCCAACAATCAACAATGGCTTCATGGTGCTAATTTTAGTGGATTCAACTTCCGCCATCTGCCATGGGAAATTTGGACCTGTGTCCCCAGAACATTACCTGGGTCTCTGGATTAATAGTCCAGCGTTGATACCACAAGGCTATCGTTTTCCCACCTTAGTCTATCTAACATCTTCATAATTTTCTAGATTCCATCAAGTCTCCTCTGGTTTCTGGAGTACAATCTCAGCATCTCTGCAATCTCTCAACCCCAGGACTGTTCTAGTACATTTCTTCATATCCTTCTGGGGTCCAGAGTTAGAAGCCACAGACACAGTGGAGTTGAACTTTTTTTCTATAATTCCAGCAAAAAATCTCTGCATTTGTATTCTATGCCTCTGCTTGTAAATATCATCAAAATTGGAGGTTTTGATATGATACATCTTACAACCATTGCACTATCAGACTGTTGCACACAATGTGCTTACACAGCATTTGCAAACACCATTCTGTGTCTATTATTATTTTTCTGATGGTTTTTCCTAAAATGTTCTTAAATGTTAGTTTTTGATTTTCAGGGACTACATTTCATTCTTACTAACTCAGTTATTAAGTGCTGCAGTCACACAGTAACAAACCTTCTACATTTTTGATCGTGTAAGTGGTGTTTGGACACACAAATGAGAAGAATTAGAAGATTGCGGTTTTTTTTGGTTAAGCAAATGTATTGAGGGGTATGGACCAACAGAGTTAGGGCACAGGCCAGCGATGATCCCACTGAACGGCAGAAGAGGCTCAAGGGGCTGAATGGCCTGATTCTGAAGAAATTTGCTCCTAACAGTTGTCTTTAAGTTGACCGTGCTGTGGAGCTCCCTACCCAAGCTATTCAATGTCTCCCCTTTCTCTCGATATTCCTTAACATGTTACTGAAAACCTATCTCTCAGATCATGCATGGGAACACCATCACCTGCAAGCTCACAGTCCATCCTGCAGTGATTTCTTTTCCAGATGAAAAGGCCACAGACTGTTCAATCTTTCCTGATACATATAACTTCTTAATTCTGGCATTGTTCATCAGATCATTTTGCACTTTTTCCAATACTTATAAAATAGTGACGACTGCAGACATGTGCAGGACTCAAAGTGCAATCTAACCAAGGTATAATATAAGGTCCATATAACATCGCTCCTATTCAATTTCAGATGATGTTACAAAGAAATCCACTGACCACAATTTGGGTTCCATTGTCTGGCAAGGTGTCAATGGCAAGGCTGGCCCCAACTAAATCCAGGCTCAGGCGGTCTCCTTCAGTCTCCAACGTTTTGATGGAGTCGATATTGACAGGAGCACCACGCTTCCAGCGCTGGCCTTTCGGGTTCACACCCACCGTGCTTCCAGTCGGTAGTTGGTAAGTGAAATCTGTTCAATTGTACAAAAGA
>NC_057742.1:7177751-7204370 GCF_004010195.1 Chiloscyllium plagiosum
ACTGCACACAGTATTCCAGATGCGGCCGCACCAGAGTCTTATACAACTGCAAGATTACCTCAGTACTCCGGAACTCAATTCCTCTACCAATAAAAGCCAGTACGCCATATGCCTTCCTCACCGCACTATTTACCTGGGTGGCAACTTTCAGAGATCTGTGTACATGGACACCAAGATCCCTCTGCTCATCCACACTACCAAGTATCCGACCATTAGCCCAGTACCCCATCTTTTTGTTATTCTTCCCAAAGTGAATCACTTCGCACTTAGCTACATTGAATTCCATTTGCCACCTTTCTGCCCAGCTCTGCAGCTTCTCTATATCCTGCTGTAACCTGCCACATGCTTCCTCACTGTCAACAACTCCTCCGACTTTCGTATCATCCGCAAACTTGCTCACCCAACCTTCTAACCCCTCTTCCAGGTCATTTATAAAAATGACAAACAGCAATGGTCCCAAAACAGATCCTTGCGGAACACCGCTAGTGACGGCACTCCATGAAGAAACTTTGCCATCAACTACTACCCTCTGTCTTCTTCCATCCAGCCAATTCCTAATCCAAACCTCCAACTCACTCTCAATGCCATATCTCCGTAGTGGGGAGGCTGGAGTTGATTAATGCCATGACCAGCCTTTCAAAGCACTTCATGGCCACCGAGGTTAGGGTCACTGGGCGGTAGTCATTGAGACATGCTGCATGAGCCTTCTTAGGCACAGGGATGATGTTGGCCCTCTTGAGACAGGCAGGGACAGTGGCCTGTTGCAGGAAGAGGTTGAAGATATCCGAGAAAACCTCTGCCAGTTGATCTGTGCCTGCTCTGAGTGCACGGCCTGGTACGCACATGAAGGAAAACTGATCTGACCTCTGATGCAGTGACTGATGGGATAGGTTCGTCAGGACTTGTCAAAATAGGTGTTACCTCGCTGCCAAAATTCTGCTCAAAGTGAACATAGGAGGTGTTGAGATGATTTGGGAGGGATGTGTCATCATCTGCTATCTCACACTGTCTCTTTTTAGAACCTGTGATGTAATTCAGTCCTTGCCATAGCCGCCAGATGTCTGTCTGAGTCCCTAGTTTGGATCAGTATTGGTCCTTGTCTGTCTTAATGGCTCTGTGAAGGCCATATTTGGATTCCTTATATTTGAGTGGGTCTCCTGATCTGAAGAGGAGAAAGTGAGGACTACAGATGCTGGAGATCAGAGCTGAAAATGTGTTGCTGGAAAAGCGCAGCAGGTCAGGCAGCATCCAAGGAACAGGAGAATCGACGTTTTGGGCATAAGCCCTTCTTCAGGAATGATCCCTGAAGAAGGGCTTATGCCCAAAACGTCGATTCTCCTGTTCCTTGGATGCTGCCTGACCTGCTGCGCTTTTCCAGCAACACATTTTCAGCTTCTCCTGATCTGAAGGTCTGGTTTTTAGCAGGTTCTGCAAGTCCTGATTCATCCAACAATCCTGTTGGGGAACACCCGGATTGACTTCCTCGGTATGCAGTCCCCCACACACTTGCTGATAAAGTCTGTGACAGTGGTGGCACACTCGTCCAAGGTACTTCAGGACTGTTTGAACACGGCCCAATCAGCCGATTCCACCGGAGTTGATCCTCTGCCTTCTCCAACCAGCACTGGACCTGTATCCGCGAGGGGGTCTCCTGCTTGTGCTTTCACCAATCGACGTACTGTGCATGTGTAAATAAAAGGTGACTGAGTGATGGGATACCAGCCTTTGTGGAGTTAGTTCAGCTGATAAATGGGTGTGGTGGGAGAGCAGCTCAGGAGTGAGAACGGCAGGTCGCCCTCTGTAACAATCTCAGGGTAATATCACTGTGACATTGTACCTGTTTGCTAACATGCCATAAACTACATCTTGTTCAAGACTAGATATACTTCCCATTGATCTGGCAATTGCTCTTCCTATGCTATGCCAGATCAAGTGAGCCCTGTAGATCCTTACCCTAAAAAAGGTTAGAGACAGCAAACCTATCCTACCACGTTCAGACACAACATAGAACACAATGGGTCTACAGTGAGCATTCCAACACAGGATTTTCTTTTACGAACATCCATCCAGTCAAAGGTCACATCTCATAGACAGCACTAGGCATCTGTGGCAGCCAAATAATCCCCCAGGACGACACTGGAGTGAGAGCCTTGATTTCTGTGCTCATGCCCTCGATTGGGACTTGATCCTGAAACCCAGTTCAGAACTGAGAGCACTACCAACTGAGCCACAGTTGACAGTGTGTGATTTCTCAAGCTCTAACACACATTCCCTCAGCAGTTATCGGCTGTCATGTTTTGGTGACTGAAAGAATCTTCCCTCACATCAACCCTTCATGCAGTGATCTGCCAGGGAAACAACACCAGTCTCTGTACACAGCTGATTTCCTTCTTTCAGCTTCTGTTTCCAGCAGGCACAATGGATATTGAGAATAAAACATATTTTACAGGTAAGGAAAATGCAGTTGCTTAATAATTAAAAGTGAAACTTTAATTAAAATCGATAATGCAGCAATTATTTTAGGTTGGAAACAATTTGCGCAGGAATAAGTCACGCAAAGGCTGATCTGCTGTTCAATTAAACTGTGGCTAGTCTCTACCTCAAATCCTCCTACGCACCCTGGTTCCATAATCATTAATACCTTTGCTGAACAAAAATCTATAAAACTCAATTTTAAAATTTATAATTGGCCCAGAGCAAACCTTTTGTGGGGGTTGGAGAATGAAAGTTCTAGATTTCCACTACCCTTTTGGGAAGTGGTTCAGGAATCTCCCCTGACTGATGTTCAGTGACTTTTAAACACAAATTGATTTGTTGGAGCTCTGTTCTATAGGGTTATTGCCAGAATTGGTCTATCCGCTGCAGCAGGAAGGAAAATTGGCTGAGGAAGCAAATTCTCACTTTTGGCTCCTCTGAGATAAATGAAAAAACTTATTTAAATCAAATGGTAGAATTCCTGATAGTAGAAGTTTAATTATTATCCCGTAATCGAGTTCACACATATGTCACTCGGGAAGGTTAAAATCTCCCCCATCGTATACTTCTACCCATCACAGCAACCCAGGTCGTCAGGGATCCTGTGTTGCTATGAGCACATCAATGGGAATCCACCATTTATCCATCCTTACGAGAACTCACCTGTCCACAACACCCTGAATGGCCTGGATCCAAGTCCAGGCCACATTGGGAACAACCCTCTAAAAGATTTCAATTTTCTTATAGTGTGTGCAAAATGATCTGACCAAGATTCTGTGAATCCTTGATCCAATCAAATATTTTTCAGAATGACATAAAAACAGCAAAATAGGAAACAGCCTGTCCTCCCACTAACCCCATGTTCCTTTAAAGAGTGCCCCCACATGGGTCCATTACCTGCCTGGTGTGAAGCATGAGGTTTTTCATTCATTCATGAAATGTGGCATCGCTGGCTGGACACTCTGTTATTGTCCATCTCTAGATGCCTTTGAGAAGGTAGGGGCACGCTGCCTTCTGGAAGTGCCTGGCGTAGACAGACCCACAATGCTGTTACTGATGGCATTCCAGGATGTCAGGGAATTCTACTCACGGAATCTTTGACCTTTTACATGCCTAAGGTGGAGTCGAGAGTGTGGTGCTGGAAAAGCACAGCAGGTCAGGCAGCATCTGAGAGGCAGGAGAATCAACGTTTCGGGCATAAGCCTTTCATCCTCAATTCTCCTGCCCCTCGGATACTGCCTGACCTGTCACTCTCAACTCTGATCTCCAGCATCTGCAGTCCTCGCTTTCTCCTAAGGTGGAGTATGTGCCACCCAGAGGAAGCACATCTGAGGAAATAGTGCACTGAGCTGCCAACATTGTGAAATCTATTCACTTGAAGGCGAGCTGCCTGCTCAGATTATATATCACTACTACCCACACCAGGCTTCCCTTGTTTTTGATGGACAACTCTCCACTCCCTTTGTTGAAACGTTTTGGGTTTAATAACTATTTCAGAAACCTACGCACAATTGAATCTAACATTCCATAACAGTGCTGAGGGAGTGCTGCACTTCCAGAAGTTCCACCTTTCTGATGAGATCTTATACTAAAGCCCCTACAGCCCTCTTGAAAAGATCCTGTTACATTATTTCCAAGAGCAAGAGGCATCTCTCTCTGTCCTGTACAGTATTCAGTTCTAAAGCACTATCACTAAAATACATGAACTTGTTATCATCTCATTGCTACCTGTGGGAACTTGCTGGGTGCAAATTTGATGTCACAGCTCCTACATTACAACAGTTCCCATAATTCACAAGTACTTAATTGGCTATAAGTTGCTTGCCATTCTTTTGGGTTCTCTTTTATGTTTACAATGTCCTTTAAAGGCAGAAAGAGGAATCTTAGCATGAAAACTGAGAAATTGCATCCAGTATTCACTGAAATATTTTAGACAAAGAAACAGCTTGCATTTATACTCAGTGCCATGCGATGGGCGGGTTGGTGCTAGATGGCAGTCTAATGGCCGATTAACCCTCTGGCAATCTGTGCATAGGGTGAAACATCTGTGGAACTGATCTCCAGCAAAGGTTTATACCTTGCACAAGGACTGAGGGACGTGGAGAGATTAGAACAAAAAGGACAAGCCGGGAGAATGACAGTTTGCTTGATATCTGTGATACATCTTTTCCCCACTCCAGATATTCTCCCACATGGGATGGTCACGTGGCATTTTACACCTGCTGCTTGTGAATGTGCATCGCTCAAAGACACAAAACTCAATTAAAACCAGTTCTAAAAGTGTTCAAAAAGGAAGCACCAAAAGGCAAAGAATTGCTTGACATACTTGTACATTCATCAAACGAAACTTTGTTTTCCATGAAGATATAATTTCTGACCTGCTTACAGCAAACACCGTGGGCTGACAAATGATATTTAATTAACTCATATCTAATGACAGTTGTGAGGTTTTCTTGTGAAGATGAAACTGCCATGTAAGAGTCTGTAATGCAATGATGGATGGTTCCGACTGGATTCAGGAACACAGGCCAATCAATCACAATGGAGTCCGAGAGTGCACACAGCTACCTGACAAGATTTCAGAGAGTGCATCATCTTTCATTCCGTCAAACTCAATCAAGCATCCAATCACAATTACAACTTTTATAATTCATTAACCCTTTGGACTGCTTTGCAACTGCTGATTCCCATTAAAACAAGATGTTTGAGGTCTTCCTGGTGGCTCAGTTAGCAAGATGGTTGATGAACCTGTAACTGGCTCATTCTCTAGTGAGATCCCAGTGGCAGAGCTGAGCTCTGGGCTAGGACAAGTCTCTTTCCATACTCCAACACCGTTCGTGTAAAGAATGAACTCTGGACAGGCTAGCAAACTATTGTGCCCTTCTTGGGTTTGTATTTTGATTTGTATCGCTATGTGGAGCAAACTGTTATATGCTTGACTTTGCTACAAATCTCCCTTGTGTTTGTGGCTAGGCAATGGTTTCTTAAGGAGATTGAGACTTAATAAACACATCTGTAACTTTAATCTTTGCCAAGTATGGATTGGCATACCTTGGTGCATGGGTACAATTTGCCATCATTTTAATACAAACCAAAAGACATTGGAGTATGGAAAAAGAGGGAAAATAGGGCAACCTTTTTACCAATCTGTTAAACAGCTGGAATAAAGGATTAAATCCAAGTAATTCATCTTTCCATCAGACACTGAGTCAGTAATTGTAGATATCTAGAACGCAATATTTATTTGTTGCATTTCCAATCCCTGTTGAGATATTCCCCCAGCTTTAATTATAATGATGTGTTTTGAGGGGTGCCTAGTTTTTTCCAGAACATAAAAGAATATCTATCTGGGCAGAAGACTGTTACTCCCAAAGGTTGTGAGTTAGCCATTGATTGGCATATTTGTCTGAATTAGTTCATTCCCAAATATAGGTCATTCACTGACAATGCACGTTTCATCAATGCAATTTGGCTGCAACATGATTGGTGAATTGGGAACGATCTTTTAAAAACCTGAGCTCCCATTGGCTATTATGCGATTCTGTCCCTGATTACCTTCAGTCCCACTCTAGGAGTTTATTTCAGGTCAAACAAAAAAGAGATTGGATGACGGGGCAAATTTTTTCTGACCTTGTTGTTGATATTTCCAGGATGCTTTTAGAAATTATTGTAGGGGAAATGATTGAATTTCAAGATTCTCCTTATTCTGACAATGCACCAAGCCATCCTCCCACTTCGGGTGAGCTTTCTGAAAACATCAAAGTTCTGTTTCTGCCTCCAAACACAACCTCTCTCATTGAACCCATGGACCAGGGTGCAATAGCAGCTTTTAAAGCTTATTACTTAAGATGTATATTCAGGAAGCTGACTGCAGCTATTGATGGGGATAATGAGGACAGTGTTCTTCAATTTTGGATGAGCTTTAACATTAAGAATGCTATTGACATCATTGTGGAAGCCTGGGGTGATGTCAGTAAGGACTGGTTGCTTGCAGTTTGGCAGAAGCTGCTCCCAGATTTTCTTTATGATTTAAAAGTGTTGAACCATTAGAGGAACCACCATCAATCAGATAACATTGTGTCGTTCTTACAAAGCAAGTTGGATTTGAAGAAGTGATGACTGATCTACAACTTGTTGCTGCGGGGGATATTGAAGCTCGAGATGAAGACGATGAAGTCCAGGAGCAGCACCACGAGAACTTTCCTCTTGCCTTCTAGCCTGAGGGAAGTCGAGAAGCAGTTGCAGTTCTTAGAAGACAATGACTATAATGCAGGATGCAGCAGGATAGCAGTTTGTGGCATAAAGTCTTATCTGGCACCTGATGTACAGCTTCTTCATGAAAGAAGAAAGATGGTAAAGCAGTAAAAACTAGATGCCTTTTTTAAGCCAACCCGCAAGAAACACTTTGAGGACAATGAACCACAGCCATCCACTTCTGGGCTAAATATTTTCTTGCTTTAAAACCCTGCACCCAGAACTGCACCTGAAAGCAATGATGGTCCGATGATGACCCTGAGCTCTTGTCTTAATCCAGTAATGCAACTCAGCAAACTCAGAAGCCCCTTAAAGTGTTAAATGTATTGTATTATTTCATTAAAATATATGCGTTTAAATTTACTTAGACTGTGCTATCGTTTGTGTTAGGCTCTCTACTATTTTCGTTTTGATTTTTACTGATATTTTTGGTGATTTGCCCCAACCCTGTTTTTCTCATAAGCCCCGTTATTTCTATTGTACAATTTTCTATAACACAAGGTTGCACGAGAATACAACTACCACATTATAGCACAACAGACTACAATGGAATAGATGTTCTTTGCAAAGCTGCAGAATCTGAATTTGCGAGTTTGGAGAGAGCGCTGTAAGACATCTCATGTTATACTACCTTTGTAATTACTGTTGTGTTTTAGCAGACATAACCATGAGTCCCTGATCTTTCCTCCTTGCCTCACATAACTGCTCCCCATTATCAGTCCCATCAATCGTTTATTCATACTGATATCAAATAGAATTCAACTTTATTCACCTGCTCAGTCATGCATTTCCTCATGGTAAAACTCAATGTCTGTTCAGTTAAGAGTCTTTGCCATAGATTAGGGGCAATACTCCTGCCTCTGAATCAAAAAATTGTGACTTCACTTTCCACTGCAGAATATAAAATCTATTTTTTTTATTTATTCATTTATGTAATGTGTGTGTCGCTGATTAGTCCAGCATTTATAGCCCATCCCTAATTGTCCTTAAGGAGATGAGTCACCTTCCTGAACAGTTCTTGAGGAATAAGGGCATGCACAGTGTTGCTGAGCGGCTTGGAAGAGAATATTCAGATGATAATCTTCCCCTGTATCTACTGCCCAAGTATTTCTATGTGGTAGAGGTTGTGGGCTTGGAAGAAGAGCCTTGGTGAGTTACTGCAATGCATCTTGTAGATGGTACACACTGTCACAGTACATGGTAGTGATTGGGTGAGTGAATGCTGAAAATGATGGATGGTGCCAATAAAGGAGGTTGTTTTGTTTCTTGGGTATTATTGGAGTTGCCGTCATCCAGGGAACTTTACAGTATTCCTCAAGTTTCCTGAAGAAGGGCTTATGCCCAAAACATTGATTCTCCTGCTCCTTGGATGCTGCCTGACCTGCTGCACTTTTCCAGCAACACATTTTTCAGCAGTATTCCTCAAATTCTTGGTTTTTACCTGATTGATGGTGGATAGCAATCAGCTACTCACCGCAGAATTCCTAGCCTCTCACATGCTCTTGTGACCACAGTTTTTATATGGCTGGTCCAGTTCAGTTGAATGGTAACCCCAATCCCAAAATGTAAATAACAGAGGACTCATTGATGCCAATGCCATTGAACATCAAGAGGCGATTGTTGCATTCTTTCTTGTTAGAGGTGGTCAGTTCTATCACTTGTGTGGTGTGAATGTTATTTGTCACTTACCAGGCCAAACCCAGAATAATAATTCACTGCAATGCTGAGGCAGTGCTTCACTCTAGCTATTTTTTGAATGATATTAAAGCAAGGGACTAACTTCAATGGACATTAACGATCCCACAGCACAATCCTGCAGAACAGTACAGGAGTTCAAACTGATGCATTAGCCAAGATTAAGCCCAGTGCAACATTAAAAACAATCAGTTTTGAAGAAGAGTCATACTGAACTTGAAATGTTAACTCTGTTCATCTCTCCACAGATGCTGCCAGACCTGCTGTACTCCTCTAGCATTCTCTGTGATATTTCAGATTTCCAGTATTTTCCTTTTACTAAAAAAAAATCATCTGGACATTGCCGTTTGTGCGAACTTCGTGTGGACAAATTAGCTGCTGTGATTTCTGCATTATATCAAGGAGTACACTTCAGAAGCAGTTAGCTGACAAAGAAACTCAGTGATTATTTGGCAAAATATAAAAACTGAAACTTCTCATCTTCTGTAACTTACAATCTCATAAAATCTAAAGCAAGGGCTATGGATTGTTTGCAATTTTGCTCAATTATGTGCCTAGACTTTTCTCTCTTGTGAATGTTTGGTGCTATGATCCTTCTCCTGGACTTGGCAATAAGTTTCAAAGTACAACTCTACAATATCAATGTGAACTGCGCTGTTCACACATTATACCTTTAACAGTTTGTAGTGCTTCAGTGGAGTTTTATCAAAATAAATTTGACATTAGAAGATATATCAAGGCAAGTAACTGATGGTTGAGATAAAGAAGGATACTTTTAAGGGAACATTTTAAACATTATACACTAATAATCTGGATGAAGGAACCAAGGGTATTGTTGCTAAGTTTGCAGATGACACAAAGATGGTGGAAGGGGCAGGTAATGTTGAGGTACCAGTTAGGCTGCAGAAGGACTTGGACAGGCTAGGAGATTGGGCAAAAAAGTTGCAGGTGGAATACAGAGTGGGAAAGTGTGAGGTTATTCACTTCAGTGGGAAGAATAGAGGCATAGACTACTTTCTAAATGGATAAAGGCTTTGGAAACCTGAAGCAGAAAGGGACTTGGGAGTCCCAGTTCAGGATTCCCTTAAGCTCAAAATGCAGGTTCAGTTGGCAGTTAGGAAGACAAATGCAATATTAGCATTCATATCTCACACGACACCAGGTTATAGTCCAACAGGTTTATTTGAATTCACAAGCATTTGGAGCACTGCTCCTCCATCAGGTGAAATTCTTCAGCTTGTGATTTCAAATAAACCTGTTGGATTATAACCTGATGTCCTGTAACTTCTGATTTTGTGCACCCCAGTCCAACATGGGCATCTCCACATTATAGCGTTCATATCAAAGAGGGCTAGAATACAAGAGCAAGGATGTACTGCTGGGGCTGTATGAGGGTCTGGAATATTGTGAGCAACTTTGGGCCCTATATCTAAGGAAGGTTGTGCTGGCATTGGAGGGGTCCAAAGGAGGTTTACAAGAATGATCCTGGGAATAAAGGGCATGTCATTTAAGAAGCAGTTGAGGACTGTAGGTCTGTACTCAATGGAGTTTAGAAGGAGGAGAAAGGATTTTATTGAAACTTACAGAATACTGAGAGGCCTGGATAGAGTTGACATGAGAAAATGTTTCCACTTGTAGGAGACACTAATACCTGGGAGGGGCACAGTCTCAGAGTGAAGGGACAACTCTTCAGAACTGAGATGGGGAAGAATTTCTTCAGCTAGAGGGTGGTGCAACTGAGAAATTCATTGCCACAGAGAGCTGTGGAGGCCAAGTCATTGGATATATTTAAGATAGAGATAGATACGTTCTTGATTAATAAGGTGATCAAAAGTTACAGGACGAAGGCAGGAGAATGGGGTTGAGAAACAGATCAGCCACAATCCAATAACAGAGCAGACTCAATGGGCTGAATGGCCTAATTCTGTTCCTATATCCCATGGTCTTTTGCTCTAAAGAAGGAAAAAATGAAGATATAGTTGAAGGAAGTGAGTCCATATTGTAGGATTTAACAGCTGGCCAAGTCACTCTGGTGATGTAATGAACGTCAGGATATGCAGGAGGCCAGCAATCAGCGTGCAGAGATTTTACAAGTTCTTTGGGCTGAAGGACATAACAGAGATAGGAAGAGGTGGGCTCATTCAAATAATTTGTTTATGTTACACAGAAGGTCAACTGATCCAAAACAACGGAAATCTTGTTCCATGCAGCAAGAAAAATCAAACCCGAAAGAAGGTGGATGAAGAGCAAGTATTAGGCAGAAAGTACTATGCTGAGCGAAAATGAGGACTGCAGATGCTGGAGATTAGAGTCGAGAGTGTGGTGCTGGAAAAGCCCAGCAGGTCAGGCAGCATCCAAGGAGCAGGAAAATCGACATTTAAGGCAAAAGGCCTTCATCAGGAAAGTACTATGCTGCAGACTGCAGTGAAACAATTTGTGTCGGGGAAGAATTCTGATCTCTGCACTAGCTCACAGTTTCTTAGAAAAGTTGCATTCGTTTTTGTGGGCAAATCAAAGACTAGGAGTCAGAGTTTAAAGTTATGAGGTCATTTATTTAAGGCAGAGATGAGGAAAAGAAACAGGGTTTGAGAATCTTTGCAATTGCCTTCCTCAAACAGCAGTGGATGCAGAACCTTACAAATATTCAATGCAGAGATAAATAGATTCCTAATCACCCAGCAGAGGAAACATTTGATAGGATTTGCAGAACAGTAGTGGTGAAATTAAAATCAGATCAAGTATGATCCTATTGAATAAAGGAGCAGGCTTGATGGGCTGAATGGCCTAATTTGTTTCCTTGTTTGTATGTATGTTGTAAAAGACTTCATGTTATATGTGATTGAGTCCAAAGGAATGTCAAGAACTCCAATGACACATAACATTTCATTAAATTTACTGCACAGACACAGGCCACTCAGCCAACTTAGTTCTTTCTGGTGTGAATCCTCCCGCCTCTCTTCACATCATTATTTACTCTTACCTCCCTCACCACCCCTTAACTATGACAATAATTCATTCACGCGATGTTGTTATTTATCTCAACTACAATATTTAAAAATCACCTGGAAGGGTACATGAATAGGAAGGGTTTAGAGAGACATGGACCAAATGCTGGCAAATGGGACTCAATTAATTTAGGATATCTGGTCGGCATGGGCAAGTTGGACTGAGGGTCTGTTTCTGTGCTGTATGACTCTGTGACTCTACTCCATATGGTTTAGAATTCCACATTCTCACTGTGCTCTGGGTAACGAAAATGCCCCTGAATTCATCATTGGATTAATTTGTAATGACTTTATAGTTAATTTCCATAGGTCCCACAATCAGTAGCATCACGTCACCCCTCAGCCTTCAGGAAAAGTGACAATGCTTCAGCCTTTCCTGCTTGTTCTAACCTCACAGTTCTGGCATTGTCAATGTAATTATATTTCCCTCATATTCTCTTTGGTGCCCCTTTTATAATACCAAGACCAGAATTATGCGCAAAGTATTCTCTGAGCTGATACCTCTTTCCAGCATCTTTGATTTCAAATTTGCCTTCTAACACAAGATACTGTGCTCACAGCATGTAGGAGCTGAATTCGAAGGAACATAGAGTCAATGTTGTAACCCCCTGGTTCCTCAAACTGAGCTCCTTGCTGGGGCTGCCTATTCAGTAAACTTACTCTACAGGGAACTGAGAGTGTCAATACATATTCTTTTACTCCTGGATCCTGCCAATAGTGACTCCATGTCTTTAAAAGAGCAATTGTGGCGCTTCTGAGCTGGATGGATAGATTTTCTGAGGTGTTTATAACCACAGGTGGCAATCTCAGGGTAAGGATTTGCCCAGTTTGGAAAAAGACAAGGAGGAATTTCATTTCTCGGAGGGTAGTGAATCTGCTGAATTCTTTACAGTAAAGAGCTGTTAAGATAGGGTCATTATGCATGTTCAAATATGGGGTGGACATTCTTTATCATAAAGGAATCAAGGGTTATGAGTCAAGGCAGGAAAGTGGAGTTGAGGATTATCATATCAGCCATGATCTTATTGAATGGTAGAACAGATTCAATGGGCTGAATGGCCTACTCTACTCCCATGTATTATACATGACTCATGATATGAGGAGGTATAGTTCACTATGTGACCAGACAGGCCATGATGAACTTATGAGAAAAAGGACAATAAATGAGCCATGCTGGGAAATTGAAGCAAGCCTTGACCAAAGTGACTGTGCCAATAAGCATGTTGCAGACTCCAGACAGACTGCAGTATACAATTGACTCAGCAGCTGCAGACAATACTTGAATTGGAATTGAATGGAATTGATCTGAATACCATCCCCAGAATCAGAAACATAGAGTTGATCACCAGATGAAGGGCCGCCTCACAAATTATTTGGAAAGGGCTACCTGGCCTACATGTGCCCCCAATACCTCCAGAAATGGATGCCCAAGGACCACCCTGCCATTGACATGTCAACGCCTGATTGGGTCCGAATGATCAGAGTGGTCGAGTCCTGATCGATCTATAGGTAGACATTGAATACCCTCTCAAAAGGGCATGAAGACTTCTAAGTATTAGAATCATAACAACACTACCCTTGGGCAGTAACATGCGACCAACCACTGAGAGGAGAAGATATCCCTGGAACCACCAGGAGAAGATAACCAGACAACCATCACCATGAGGAGGAAGGCTAAGACCTCATGTGGTGGTATATGACCATCCATCGTTAAGTTAAAGATTGTTGATTAGATTTATAGTATAAATTGTTAGTTTGCAACATATTTTATTATGATATTAATTGTGTTAAATAAATAAATATTATCATTTATTACTATTAAGAGTCAACTTGCAGTTTCTTTGCTAAGTATAAGCATTAAAACATGCTGTGTGGCAGGTGCAACAAGGGGTCGAGCATTTGACTGCAGATCCAGCTACCTCCTTTATACAGGCACCTTGACTGAACATGAGATGTATTGCAACTGGTGTCTCATATTTGGTTAAATCAGGTGGGAGTGCTCCTACTGGTAGAAGGTCAGGGTTGGGACGGCACAGTGGCTCAGTGGTTAGCACTGCTGCCTCATGGCTCCAGAGCCCGATGCAATTTTCCATTCCAGTGACTATCTGTGTGGAGTTTGCACATTCTCCCCGTGTCTCTGAGGGTTTCCTCCCACAATCCAAAGATGTGCAGTTTAGGTGGATTGGCCGTGCTAAATTGCCCTGTAGTGTGTGTTAGCCACACTAGTAAATGCGGGTTTATGGGATTTGAGTGAGAGGTTTGGGTCTAGATGGGATGCTCTTTTGAGGGTTAGTGCATACTTGATGGGCCAAATGGTCTCTTTACACACTGTAGGGATTCTGTGATTCTCTATCAAGAAGATGGTCAGATATGCTTCTTACCAGAAAGGCAAGCCCAGCTAAGTACTCCTATTACTGTACACAGTTTTAATTGATTAGTCAGATGTATAAAGACATATCTCTGGTACAGGTGGATCTTAAACCCAGGCCTCCTGTCCCAGAGGTAATATCGCATCCACCTCCCTGCCTACCCTAATCCGGTATTTTCCATAGCCAATCCACCTATCCTGTACATTTTCTAATTGTGGGAGGAAACCAGAGCACCCGGAGGAAACCCACACAGACACAGGGAGAATGTGCAAACTCCGCACCCTTCCATACTAAAACTGTCTTCACATAAAGAATCCGTATCCCTCTATTCCCTTCCTATCATTGTATTTGTCCAGGTGCTTCTTGAACGGTGCTATTGTGTGTCTACTTCCATCACCTCCTCTGGTAGTGCAATCCAGACACTCACCACCCTTTGTGTGAAAGTCTTGTCTCACACATCTCTTTTAAACTTCCCCTCCCTCACACCTTGAACCTGTGTCCCTAGAAATTGATTCCTGTCACAGAGGTAACATCACAGGAGCCCCTTCGGTTTTTTGTATATTTGCTTCACTGGCCTACACTTGCTTTATCACTCCCTGGCTTCATCAGATTTGATGCTCCGCAGAGATTTGAACCCTGAGCACAGTGAGGTTTCAATCTTTGATAACATCTCTGTGTCTGAGTGATAATCTGATGTCAACATTTCTCGGTGCGGGGGAGGGGGCTTTCCTTTGCTGCCATTCTTTAACTGACAAATACATCATGACTTGCTTGAATTCACAACATCAGGTGAATGGAAAAGACTGTACACAATGACTTGCCACTGTTGGATGGTGAATTGCAATTGGGACAGAGTTAAAGCAGGTCCAATATGCAAGAGATCCTCATGAATTGTTCCTGAATGTTAGGTGCTGACTGACTCACTTCCTCAGAGATATTCTCATTTGCATCCCTTAAGCTTGAACAAAAATTCTGTTGATAGCATATTAAACGTCTTTAATTAAATTCAGCTCATAAACATTAACTGCATCCCTAGAAATAGGAACAAACTATGGTTGTTGAATTTGGTGGAAATCCCTGGCTATTTGACTTATCTATATCCCTCATGATTTTGTAAATACTATAAGGTCAGCCCTCAGTCTCCAATGAGGAAAGTTCCAGCCTATGCAGCCACTCATACAATCCCTAAAGTGGGGACAGGCTACTCCACTCATCAAATCCACACAAACTCTCCAAAAGTATCTCACCCAGATCCACCTCCCTCTCTAGCCTAACCCAGTATTTTCTATGGCCAATCCATCTACCCTGTACGTCTTTGAATTGTGGGAGGAAACCCACACAGACACAGGGAGAATGTGCAAGCTTCACACAGTCACTCGAGGCTGGAATCGAACCCAAGTCCCTAGCACCACGAGTTAGCGGTGTTAATCACTGCGTCACCACACCACGCCTTATAACTCAAGCCTCTGGTCTCAGTTACATCCTTATAAAACATTTTTAACACCATTTTTCAGTTTAATAACATCCTTCCTATAGCAGGATGACCAGAATTTGCACAGAACTCCAAAATTGGCCTCACCAATCTTTTGTACAGCTGTATCAAAAGAACAAAGAACAATACAGCACAGGAACAGGCCCTTCAGCCCTCCAAGCCTGCACTACCACATTTGGCCCTTCCATACCAAAACTGTCTTCACACACTGTCTTGACCTTCCAACCTACATCACCTCACATTTGTCCAGATTAAACTCTGCCAATTTTTGGCCCATGCCTCCAGCTGATCTATATCCTGCTGCATCCTCTGACAATCCTCCTCACTATCTACAACTCCACCAATCTTTGTATTGTCTGCAAACTTACTAATTAGATTAGCTATGTTTTTCTCCAAATCACTAATGTAGACCTTGAACAGCAGAGGTCCGGACACTGATCCCTATGGAACACCACTAGTCACAGCTTTCCATTCTGAAAAGCATCCTTCCACCGCGACCTTCTGTCTCCTATGATGAAGCCAGCTGTGTATCCAACTTGCCAGCACACCCCGATACCACGTGACTTCACCTTTCGTACCAATCTGCCATGACATCCCAGCTCCTGTACTCAGTGCTCTGCTCAATGAAAGCTAATGTGCCGTTCTATGACTCTGTTGCCTTTTGCTTCCATGATGTGCTTTAGTGCTTAATATCCTCATGGAGTCAAACTAAAGATAGAAAGCATTCTTTTTCTGAGAGCCAGCACAGGTATGATGGGCTGGATGATCTTGAGCTTTTCTATAAGATAAGGCAAGATTCTATAACAAAATCTGAAGACTGGATTTGTCTGAAATACCTATGCTTAGAAACGAGTCCCTTATCTCCTCATGCAAATGTCTTGTTTAATATATGAACAGTAGTCAAGGCTTGGCACACTTATCACATTCTGCTTCAAGCATGGGAACACCATCATCTGAAAGTTTCTTTCCAAGCCACTCACCATCCTGACTTGGAAATATATCACTGTTCCTTCACTGTCACTGGGTCAAAATTCAGGTATACCCTCGTCAGGGCATTGTGAATCTACCTACTAAAGCGGTTCAGAAAGCAACTCACTACCGCCTTCTCGAAGGCAACTTGGGATGGGCAATAAATGCTGGCCCAGCCAGCAATGCCCATGTCTCATGAGTGAATAAAAATAAGCATAAAAGCACTCAGGATATTGAGGCCCAATTGATTTGCCTCTTTGCCTCGCAGTCAGAATCTGTGAGCTCAGACTTCACTCCTCGAAACGTTTGTAACGTGACAAACTACTGTGGGTGCCCAGAGACCAATTTTGAAGCTGTTTGGAAGCAAATTGCAAAAAAAGGTACAACAGACAGGGGTTGAACATAAAAGAAAGTTTAAGCAATAAAAGGTGCTGAGATTTTAAGCAGAGTAATGGAGAGAAAGCAGCTGATAGCAAGTGTTTTGTATTTCCAGGCACTATAACAGAGGCAATGAAATGGTTTTGCATGATCTACTGCAGCACTTTAAAGGATCATTTAGCTCAGCATTTGTTTTTAATATCTTGTAAATAAAATTGAAACTTCTTCACCATCCCTCCTGCCCAACCCCCAAACCCTGTTATTAAGAAGTAATGTAATCTGAAATGAAATGCAATTTTGATTCTTCATAGTTCTGCTCCATTATCTTTTATTGATGTTGGAACAGTGGTGGGATTTCAGACTTAGATTGGTGCAACAGTTCAAAGTAATTCATTGTTTGTGAAGCATTTTAAAACATTTCTGGAAGATGTGATGAAGTGGGGTGGGTTGGTGGATCAGTGATCAGCATGACTACCTCACAGTGCTAGGGACCAGGGTTCAATTCCAGCCTTGGTCAACTGTCTGTGTGGACTTTCCATATTTGCCGTGAGTTTCCTCTGGTTACACTGGTTTCCTTCAATGTTCCAAAAGATCAGGTGAATTGGCCATGCTAAATTGCCCATCGTGTTAGGGCATTTGTCAGGGATAAACGTAGCGAAATGTGTCTTGGTGGGTTACTCTTTGGAGGGTCGGTGTGGACTTGTTAGGCCGAAGAGCCTGTTTCCACACTGTCGGGAATCTAATTGTTTAGGAAACCAGCAGAAATGCAACGGAGATGTTTGAAACTGGTTTTCCACAGTGCCTGAATCCTTGGTGCAGCTGAATCAGAGAAAAATCACACAACACACAAGGAGATCATTCAGCCCATTGTTCTTGGACTCATAGACTCCTGACAGTGCAGATAGAGGCCATTTAATCTTTTGGAACATTGAAGGTCCACTGGGTCTGCAATGACCTCCAAGGAGCATTCCATCCTATCCCTGCAGCCCCGCATGTATTATGATCAAACCACATAATCTTTGAACTGCGGGAGCAAAGTGGAATATGGTTCCTAATCAACAACTGTTAATGTCTTCGTAAGAGTAACAGGGGAATATAGCCGAGGAATATGGTCTATCCAACCTTGTAAAGAAGAAAAAGGAAGAACTAGGTCCTTCACAGGGGGCTCTTATGGGATAGAGATAGTGTCCCTACCTCTTGGCTAGGAACCCAGGTTCAAGTCCCATCTGCTCCAGAGATGTGTCACAACATCCCTGAACAGGCTAATTAGAAATATCTGAGAACTAGATCGTTCGAGGGTTCGTGTGGCACAGTGGTAGTGTCCCTATCTCAGAGCCAGCAGACCTGGGTTCAAGTCTAACCTACTCCAGAGGTATGTAATCATAGAATCGCTACAGTGTGAAAACAGGCCATTCAACCCATCGGGTCCAGATCGTACTCCGAAGAGCATCCCACCCAGACCCATGTTTCTTACCCGAGGAGAGGAAGTGGCCTAGTGGTATTATCGCTGCACTGTTAATCCAGAGACCCAAGTAATGTTCTGGGAACCTGGGTTTGAATCCTGCCATGGCAAATGATGGAATTTGAATTCAATAAATATCAGGAAGTAAATGTCTAATGGTGACCATGAATCCATAGTGCCAAAACTCATCTGGTTCACTAATGCCCTTTAGGGAAGGAAGTTGCCATCCTTACCTGGTCTGGCCTACATGTGACTCCAGACCACATAGATATGTGGTTGACTCTCAACTGCCCTCTGGGCAATTAGAGATGGGCAATAAATACTGGCTTAGCCAGTGATGCCCTCATCCCCTGAATGAATAAAAAAAACCCATATGGATAGAGAGAGAGAGTTGTCTGAGGCTGTAGATACAGTTGCACCAGGAAATGGATCAAAATTCAGCAGGTGTCCAGAAAGGTGAATGACAAAACCCCTTTAAGGGATAAAGGAACAGGCTGGGGCAAATACGATTAGAATTAATACCAAGAAGGGCTCATGCCCGAAACGTAGATTCTCCTGCTCCTTGGATGCTGCCTGACCTGCTGCGCTTTTCCAGCAACACATTTTCAGCTCTGATCTCCAGCATCTGCAGACCTCACTTTCTCCTAGATTCCTGAAGAAGGGCTCATGCCCGAAACATCGATTCTCCTGCTCCTTGGATGCTGCCTGACCTACCTGAGCTATCAGCCAACCTCAGTAAAGCTTCAGTATCAGATCCTCACAACATTTCATTAAGAGGAACATAGAAAGATCAGAACAGAGAAATGGGCCCTACAGTTTATCTACTTTTGTCCATCATTTAACTCTACGTATTGGATCAGTCCAAGTGCATCTAGTCTTTGCTTTGGTACCAAGCTTACATTGTGTTCCTTTATATCTTGTCGGATTGGAATCGGTCCATTTAATTTTGAATGTCTCAGCCAACTTGTCTTTGCTGAAGTAGTACTTTTTATCTATTCCAGCCAACTTGGAGTCAGCAGGTCCTTTGTCATTAGATGATGAGATGAAGCTGTGGCATTAGCATGCAGCCAGCTCTGCCCATCCAGCAGTGCACAGGTCACAGCCACGAGGTGCTGGTGTTTCAATTAGACCAGATTAGATTCCCTGCAGTATGGAAACAGGCCCTTCAGCCCAACAGGTCCACACCAACCCTCCAAAGAGTGACCCACTCAGACCCACTCCTCATTTTTACCCCTGACTAATGCACCTCACACTATGGGCAATTTAACATTGCCACTTCACCTAACCTGCACATTTTTGGATTGCAGGACGAAACCGGAGCACCCGGTGGAAGACCACGCAGACACGGGGAGAATGTGCAAACTCCACACAGTTGAGGCTGGAGTTGAACCCGGGTCCCTGGTGCTGTAAGGCAGCAGTGCTAACCATTGAGCCATCGTGCCGCCCCTAGACATTATGCCATGTGTCAGTGTCTGAGCTTGGAGCTACCCAGCTGATGGATAAAGACTGAGCTTGGAGCTACCCAGCTGATGGATAAAGACCTCTGCTGCCAGGCCCACATTTAATGGAATTCACTGCCACAAAAAGGCTGTGGAGGCCAGGTCATTAAGTATATTTAAGACTGAGATAGATAGGTTCTGGAGTATCAAGGGTTACACAGAGAGAAAGCGGGAGAATGCGGTTGAGACACTTATCAGCCATGTTTAAATGGTGGAGCAGACTCGATGGGCTGAATGGCCTAATTTCTGCTCCACGTCATACTGTCTTATGGTCAATTTGGGGTGATCCAAACACTACCTGCATGGATCGGTCACACACTGCATTTTGCAACAATGCATTTTACCTAACCCAATTGACATCATGTTATTGGGAATCCTACACAACATTTCTACTGGGTGGTTAGATCATGGAACTTGTCAGTACATGGAGTAGTTGAGGTGACCAGCATTTGAGAAGGAGGAAGGAGGAAAAGATCAGCAAGATATGTTGATAGGTTGATATAGTAATAAGCAGAGGTTCATAAGGAAGACAAGCACTGCTCTCGACCACTTAGACCAAAAGGACTCATTCTGTCCTGCACATGTTAAGTAATACTATGCCATAAGTATGCAATGTCAGCTTTAACTAGAATTTTATGTTCAAAAATCCTCTTGGGGGCCTATATTTATTTTTCTCTCAACTATTTTCGATCAGAAAATGTTATTTGGGTGCTGATAAATGTAACTTTAGATGGCCACTTGCCTCAATAGCAGAAAGCTGTTTGGTAATAACTTGCAAAATCATCATGGGTTAAATGTTTAGTTTTATGTCAAACAGGCTCCTCTGTAGCTCATTGAGAAAGTAAACTGGACAGTGTCACATTGAGCCTTATATCAAAGGAAGACATCAGAGTTAGCCTTCTGTCAATACTAAGTTAACGGAGTTAGGTCAGGGCAGTGATTGTGCTCCCGCAATTGGTCTCAATTAGCCAATAGCTCAGAAACGGAAAAATCTACCAGGATTTCTGTTGTTAATTGCTGTCCAGTGATCTCTGCTGCGTACAGTTGTGTGGGTGTCTGGCAACAAGCTAGCTCAGCTGTGAAGTCTCTTATGCTAACTACTACAAGGATCTTGCCTGCTACATCTGGCCACTTGGACAAAGGATGAGGAACAGCAGATGCTCTGAGAAATATATGTGACTGAAATCAACATTTGCAGAGGAAAGGAAATGAATTCAGAGGATTTTTCTATGTTCACAATGTATTTTCAGGTTGTTGAAATCCCCGGCATTGTCAGAGATTAATGGATATTCTCTTCCCTACCTGTCCATCTTCCTTCACACCTATCTGCTCCAGCTTACTGTACGACCTATCACCATCACCTGCAACCTTGCATTCCCAGCTACCTTCCCCCACAGCCCCACTTCCCTCCTATTTATCTCTCAGACCCCTTGCCCCCCCCCCCTTTCATTCCTGATGAAGGGTTTATGCCTGAAATGTCGACTCTCTGCTCCTCAGATGCTGCCTGACTGGCTGTGGTTTTCCAGCATCACACTCTCGACTGATCTCCAGCATCTGCAGTCCCCACTTTCTCCTCCTTAAGAAGGTGACAGCTTAGTTTTCTTCCTGAGCTGCATTGTGCAATTGAATTGCTTGCCACGCTGTTCCAGTGAGTAATTAGTCCACTGCAATAACGTGACTGAATTAACACATACAGTTAAACTGCCTTCTCAAAAGTATAGCCGTGAATCTATTTGGGTGTTTATGACAAACTAACAGCTTGTACTCAATTTATAAACTGATTAGAATTCCCAAAGGCAGATGTTAAGTGCCATTCACTGGATTACCAGCACTGCACCATTATACCCATATCTGAGTGCCAAGGATTAAAGTAAGTCTTCTCTCTATTATTGAATAGGTTCTTGTAATATACGGCATTGCTTTCATAGACTGCTAGCACATAGCACAGAGCTTTGTAGATATTTTCTAATCAATTATTCAGTTAGTACACAACTCTGGAGCAGGTGAGCCTCACACCTGGGTCTCCTGCCTCAGAAGCAGGGACACTGCCATGCTAGAGGAGGCACTGTATAATAAGAGCATCAAGCAGACTTTCAGACATGAGGTTGGCAGGCCTGTTTTGGAACACACTCCAGCTTTCTCCCCATTGGTTGACTGACTTAAGACGCTCAATTGCCATCAACCAGGGTTCACCTTACAAATGATGTGCGACTAAATGGAAATTGGAAAGCCACACACAGCCCAGCACAGCTGCAGGATGCTGAACGCCACAATGAAAATTAATTACGCGAAGGATTACAGACTGTGTTTTCTCTTTCTCTCTTGGAACTCGCTCAGCCAGGCAAGCAACTGGACCATGTTGTCTAAATGAGCTGTTAAGCGGGAATAAAATAATCTTTCTCTTACGAAACAAATTTCCCACTCAAGCTTCCAGTTTCACAACACAATCTCAATTAACAGAGCCACAGGAAACACATGTCGACACTGATTGCTGCTCGAGGCCAGCAGACCTTTTGAAGAATGGTTCCAGTTAACTGCCAACTATTTGCATTGCTAAGTTGCACATCAGTTTTGGATGAGGAATCATTACACAGGTGTCCTTCCACTTCAAGTTATTCAAATGAAGAAAACGAAAACCTGGGTGGAATCTGTCAAGCTCCTGAACGCTGTGAGCCGTGGCAAGAAATTTGGGAAAAGTGAGTGAGGTTTCGCGCCCTTCTTGACTTGGAGAGGAAAAGGTCAGATGTTCCAACCAAGCCCTAAATCTCAATTCAAGATTCTCGGGTAGTGAGCAGCACGAAGCCCATTAGCGTAGTTTATCATTCATTAACACCTTCGTTATCACATAAATCTCACCTCAATAATATGCAATCTCCCAATCTCCCACTCAACAGATAACAAGATCCAATAACATGACGACTCCAGCTCAACACTTGTTCATCCAGATATTCCTGTTGGACACCCTGATCCAACATTCAGGGGACCCTGTCCGGTCACCCATCCCACACCCACAGAAATCCGACCTGTACCAGCCTCACCACAACAATGTACACCTCCAACTCACTTACTGTATGGCTCTGCATGTTAATGTTCAACTTTGAAGTTTGAAAGGCTGCCGCTCACAGGGACAGGCACCCGGCTTACAGACTGGGCCAATGTGTTTCAGAGAATCCCTACAGTATGGTAGCAGGCCATTCGGCCCATAACATCAGACAAGATGGCAGCAGCGGTGGAGTAGGCAGCATCTAGGCTTCTGTGCGCGTGCTTGTCCTCTTCGTCCACTTCTTTTCCTTTTCATTTTTCCTTCTTTTTTCTCAAACTTGTCTGATAAAGAGAGCTCTTCGGTGAAAAGGCAGCTTCCAGAGGCAGTGTAGCTCCAGAGTTGGTGGGTTGCCCGGGAAGCCTGGAATGAGACTCTTGCTTCCACCTGAGGAGGCCCATGGAGGTAGCAGGGCGTGGGCTGGGAAACTGTAGTGGGACTGTCACAGTGGAGAACAAAAGTTTGACTCTCTTTAACATAACTTTTTAAAAATGTTATTCTGAGTTAATGTGAATGGAGCCTAAGTACGGGGATGGTACACACTTTTTACTGCATTTTATATTGAATACATGGGACAATAAATGATTCAATTCACCATCCTTCCAAAGAGCATCCCACCCTATCCCTGAATTTCCCATGGCAAAGCCACACTTCCCTAGGCAATTTAGCATGGCCAATCCACTTAAACTGCACATCTTTGGTCTGCGAGAGGAAACCGGAGCACCTGGAGGAAACCTACATCATCTTGAGGTGAATGTCTGTGTAGAGTTTGCACGGTCACCTGAGGCTGGAATCAAACCCAAGTCTCTGGTGCTGTAAGGCAGCAGCATTAACCACAATGCCACAGTGCTACCCTCCCAGTTGCTCACTCACTCTCTTGCAGCACACTCACTTTGCGTCTACCTGACTGCTGGCAGCATCCCTACCTTACCTTCTATCACCTTACCCTCTCAGCCAGAGCTTCAAGGCTCACGGGTCTATTGCCCTGCCTAGCCGTTCAGTGCAGACTTAAAGCCAGGCACCTAACAACCAGATTCATTCCTCCTATTGACCAACCAGGTCTTACCCACCATCTGTATTCACCTATCAGAACCTTGCCATTCCGCTCCCCCTTCCCACCAATCACCCCCCCCATCTCTTTACCTTCAGCTCCACCTACCCTCATTCCCAGTCCTAAAGAAAGGTTACACCCAAAACGGTAACTTTCCCACCTCCTGATGCTGCCTGGCTTGCTGTGCTCTTCCAGCCTCCTGCTTGTATACCTTGGATTCCAGTTTATTTGTCTCTGTTGCCATGGTCAGCAGTCATCAGGGTGGTCAGTTTACTGTACAGTACTGTCCCATCGCAGTCCCACACCTTACAGCATGTGTCAGCAGCCTACACAGCAAACACACTGCATTTGTATCAACCAAGTGACCTTGTCTCACTGTCAAAGATCTGCCTTAGTCACATCAGGATGGGTGATGGCTGGTGCAGTCAGTTAAGGACTTTGTTCAGTATCAGTCCAGGAGCTTGGGCATGGTCAGTTTAGATTAGATTAGATTCCCTACAGTTTGGAAACAGGCCCTTTGGCCCAACAAGTCCACAGGGACCCTCACCTAACCTGCTCATTTTTGGATTGTGGGAGGAAACCGGAGCACCCGGAGGAAACCCACGCAGATATGAGGAGAATGTGCAAACTCCACACAGATACCCAAGGTGGGAATCGAACCCGGGTCCCTGGCACTGCGAGGCAGCAGTGCTAACCACTGGGCTACTGGGCCGCCCCTTTCTTTTTCTTTTTTCTAAATTTTTTTTGGCTCTCTGCAGCAGAATCCCATATCCTCATTTCCCATCTGTCCCCAAAACCCAGCAAGTTTAGATTAGATTAGATTCCCTACAGTGTAGAAACAGGCCCTTTGGCCCAACAAGTCCACACCAACCCTCCGAAGAGTAACCCACCCAGATCCATTTCCCTCTGACTAATGCATCTAATATTATGGGCAATTTAACATGGCCAATCCAACTGACTTACATATCTTTGGATTGTGGGAGGAAATCCATGCAGACACTTGGAGTGGTCAGGTTCAGGATCCTTGCCTTGTAGGTGGTGGGGAGCTGAATGCTAGGGACCCACCTAGGAGAAAGTGAGGACTGCAAATGTTGGAGATCAGAGTCAAAACGTGTGGTGCTGGAAAAGCACAGCCGGTCAGGCAGCATCCGAGAAGCAGGAGAGTCGAAGTTTTGAGCATAAGCCCTTATCAGGAATGTGAAGAGCTGATGAAGAGCTTATGCTCAAAACATCGATTCTCCTGCTCCTTGGATGCTGCCTGACCGGCTGTGCTTTTCCAGCACCACACGTTTTGACCCACCACCCATCTTGCCATTTTCTGTCTTGTTGTGGGCTGTTTCCTCCTGGAATGAGGTAGAAGGAGGGACTGAGTGAGACAAACTCGGTGGCACAGCTGCTAGTGCTGGTGCACATGGGGACACACCCCGAGTGTGAGAGGATGCAGCACCAAGGCGGTGCAGGGGGTTAGGATCAGGTGGGTATAAGTTAGTATGGGGAGATGTTGCATGTAAGAGTGGGAGTGGTCGAGCATGAGCCTTGATGGAAGGTGGGTGCAGTAGGAGAGGTCGAGTGAATAAAAGGTTACAGAGAGAGAGAGAGAGACACACACACACACACACACAGAGAATGGTGGTACTTGCCCTGGCATGGTGGAGAAGCTCTCTAGCCTATCCTCAGCATCGCCGGGCATTCCTCCAGAAGGCACTGGTGCAGGGAGGGGGTGGGGGTGGGGGCAACCTCGTACCAGGCTGGCAAGTTCTAATGTAGCGGCATCTTCTGCCAGTCCTGGGGGATGGGGGAATGCCCTTTCACTGTAACTAGCCCGTCCACCAGAATGGCCAGCTCCCTGTCCACCAAGTGAAGTGCCAATGTCCCCCCTATCTGATACGTCCAGGGCAGATGTCACAAACCATGCAGGGCAGCTGAGGAGTGACAGTGTTTTGTCGAGAAACATTATGTCTTTTCCTCACCGGTGCCAGGAATCCTGGGATATCCTGGTAGTGGCATGTATCTCTGCCTATTGTGACTGGGAGAATTGGGTTAACATTGGACGAGAATGGCACCATAGGGACACAGGGGTGAGTTTGGGATGATAGTGTGAGAAATCTCGCTAGGCCTCAGAGAGAGAAACCCTCCATAAAACCTGACAAAAATTAACACTCTGCTGATTTCATTCAAGATTCAGCCTAAGGCTTCCGTTCATCCTAGAGTCCCAGTGAAAAAGACTTCATGACCTGGGGTGGGGTCAAAATGATTGGTCCATTCTTTTTCCAAAATTAACCCAATAGTTTGTTTTTACTCTTTATTCTTGTGTGGGACGTGGGTGTCATTGACAAGAGAGGCATTTATTGCCCATCCTTAATTGCCCAGTGGGCAGTTATGAGTCGCCCCTGTAAGGAGGTCAGCTAGGTGGAGTGTGTCAGAGATACTATTCACTTATTTGTCAGAGAAAAGTGTCAGAGATACTATTCACTCTGTGATGATGATGTTCCTTTAACAGGGTTATGTTGTCCTTGGCTTTTTTTCAGGAGGTGGTAAAAGCACAGGTTCTGAAAAGTCTGGGGTTGAAGGGTTTTAGGGCCAATTTGATGATAGCTAATAGATACTGCCTCAGGCAAAAGGCTTTTACGTTCTAAATAAAACACTTCTACAATGAAAGGGGTGTGACCAGTTCTCCCAGCTCAGCTTTTCTCTGGTTTGGTTTGGTCTGGCTGTTCACTGAAAACAGCTTAAAAATGTGTTGCTGGAAAAGCGCAGCAGGTCAGGCAGCATCAAAGGAGCAGGAGAATCGACGTTTCGGGCATAAGCCTTTCTTCAGGAATGAGGAGGGTGTGCCAAGCAGGCTAAGATAAAAGGTAGGGAGGAGGGAATTGGGGGCGGGGCGCTGGGAATATGATAGGTGGAAGGAGGTTAAGGTGAGGGTGATAGGC
>NC_057742.1:7205635-7225376 GCF_004010195.1 Chiloscyllium plagiosum
TCCGGCCTATCACCCTCACCTTAACCTCCTTCCACCTATCGCATTCCCAGCGCCCCTCCCCCAAGTCCCTCCTCCCTACCTTTTATCTTAGCCTGCTTGGCACTCCCTCCTCATTCCTGAAGAAGGGCTTATGCCCGAAACGTCGATTCTCCTGCTCCTTTGATGCTGCCTGACTTGCTGCGCTTTTCCAGCAACACATTGTTTCAGCTCTGATCTCCAGCATATACAGTCCTAACTTTCTCCTTGTTCACTGAAAACAGTCAGGCAGTTGTGAAGTTGCTGGACACAAAGAAGCAGGTCCATGCTGATCCTCCTCTCCCTCTGACTTCTCTCTTGTAAGACTCTGTGTTTGATTTTTCTTTTTGTGCCAAGGAGTGTTTATGGGGATTGTTGTAAGTATTTAGAACAGCTTCATTAAGTTGGGATGATCCATTGGGTTTTCGGAAAAGGTAGGTTCTTCTGTATCCTGTTCTCTTTTGTTTGTGGTTCATTCGGTAATCTTTTAAATAAATTATGTTTTGTTTAAAATAAGTGGTTTGACCAGCTGTATCACTCCTCGAATATCTGCTATACACCTGCTTAAAACAAGTTAGGGTTTCAGCTACTTTCTTGAAATGTTTTGAGAGGGTCTGGCCTGGTCCATAACAATTCTCAGAGCGGCTCTGAGGAAACTGAACCATTGTCAAGGAGAAAGTGAAGGCTGCAGATGTTGGAGATCAGAGCTGAAAATGTGTTGCTGGAAAAGCGCAGCAGGTCAGGCAGCATCCAAGGAACAGGAGAATCGACGATTCGGGCATAAGCCCTTCTTCAGGGCTTAAGGCCGAGTCAAGGAGTCTCCATGTATAAATAAAGGGTGACTTGGTGATGGCATACCAGCTTCTGTGGAGTTATCTCAAACCCCATGGCTGTGGGTCTGGAGTCCTATGTAGGCCAGACTGGGTAAGGATGTGCAGACAGCATTCCCTCTCAGCTCCATGGTCAATGTTCCATACACAGCAATCAGCTTTGGCTCACCAATCGCAACACTGACCTCCACTTCTGGAAGTCACTGCTGAACATTGACCTTCGAGGCCTGGAGAGCTGCTCAGAAAATGAGAACGAACGCTGAATGCAGGCTTCCTGCACAAAGGGATGACTTTACAATCAACAACATTGACATGGTCATTAGACCAGCCTTTAACTAATTCAGATCCCACCACCTGTACCCATGCTCTCCAGACCATTAACCTCCTGATATTTCCACTGTGCCACTGCCTATCCTAGTAGATTAACAAAATTAACCATCTCTATTTAGAAGTCCAATGCTTGATTGGGCTCCACGGATCCATCTTGAACCCATTATAATTTCATCATTAACCCTGGAAGGGAATTTCACGGATTCAAAACTTAAGCAAAGATGTTTCTCCTATCCTGAGTTCAAAAATTCATACATTTCACAGTAGAGCTATGTCGCTATGTTCCACCTCTCTAGTACTGAGTTGCTTCAAATGAGATTTTATCAAATTTGAGCTATGATGGATGTAAACAATCAACTTGTCTGCAATTATGATTTAAGTCTACTACCCTTTAAAACCTTAACGCTCCTTCATCAATTTTTATTTGACCTTTCAAAATAAATATGAAAGATAGCCAGCAATCAGGCTGTGGAAGAGGCTCCCTTATTGATCTTCTGTCATCTGTTACATGATCAATAATGTAAACAAACCTATAAAAACTCTGATGCTGCACTTACATATACCATTTTCACGGTAGAGTTTGACATTTAGCAAATCAGCAGCAAATACTTCAAACTAAGGTACCTATTCAATTTGATTCTTGGTAAGGTCAAAGGTCATGGTAGAGCTGTGGGTGTTTCAAAGGGAAATCCACTTATCCTGCAGGATGGAGGTTAAAACACCATCAACACCAGCATCACTGAGGGAGCTATTCAAATAAACCATCACAAAATATATCGATTACTAAGTCATTGAATGTAAATCTTCCTCAACGTCTGGGGAAAATTTCAAACAGGAGATCGATGCAGTTTGGCTGGGAATCTCGCTGGCTTAAAACCTGAGAAATGGACAGAGAAACGCACAGCATCAAGAGGATGTTGTGTCTCTTTGAATTCAGAGATCACTTGGTAATCTGCCTGATGAAATTGATCTCAGCACCTCACTTACCTTGCAATGTTATCCCAGGAGATTGTCAAAGAAAATATCTTATACTGATAGGAACTCACTGTTGAAAAGGTGACAGAAACAAATTCCACCAACAGGGAACTGGATAAATATCCTTGAAGTTAAAGGAAACTTTTGCTGAGTTACAGAGGAAAGAGCAAGTTGGAAGTGTGGGATTAACTGGATAGTTCTCTGATATTACAATTGTAGTGGAAATGGACTATCAGAACTTAACCTTTCATCATTTGCTATTAAAATCTGAGGTTTTCATGGAATATTGATAGTTTTAGAATGGACACTGCTTACCCAAGATGGCAGCCATGATCACCTGAGAAAGGCAGGCAACTCACATGGAATATACAAAACCAGCTTCCTTGGAATTAGCATTTTAATTAGAGGCACTGAAGCAGTGAATTGTGAGAAATTCTCATTTCATGTTTTCCTCACACTTGCATGATTGCTTATTGGAGATGCAACGTTACCTGTGGAGTGTTCACTTTGGAAAGAGACATTGGAGTTCAAACATGTATATGAACTCTGTTTTAAGTGGATTTCCTTTAAGTGTCAAAGCAGAAAAATAATGTGGACTGATGACAGCAAGGATACAGAAATCCCTTATCTCCCACTGTCTGCCTGAAGCTCAGAAACTGACTGATGTAAATCAGCTTAGAACAACAACAATTGACCAGCACGTCATTAAGAAGGAAAGAAGATGGCAGTGCAGTTAGATTCAGGGTTCAGTCACACAACTGAGCTGAAAATGTGTTGCTGGAAAAGCGCAGCAGGTCAGGCAGCATCCAAGGAACAGGAGAATCGACGTTTCCTTCCTCAGTCACACAACTCAAAGGTCTCTTTAAAAAAAAACATATATACTGCTACTGCCTTTACCTTCTTGTCTGTATCAAATACAAAACTCCCCACAACCCAACTCTTCCAACATCACCTGCCCTCAAACTCCCTAATCTCACTCCCACGTACTTTGTAAGCTCATTATCTGTTTCTTCTGTATGTGTTTGATGTCACATTTTATTATTTTTATGCATTACTAAGTCCTAAACCCTACTTTTTCACTCAAGAAAACCTTGGAATTGGTTCCCCATTGTTTTTAATCTGGTTAACTAAGTTTAATTGCCCTCGCCAATATCGCAACTTCAGCGATTACACATTCCACTGTTTCACTTAAAATGGCAAGGCATGGCCTTTCTCAGCCAATATGGAACTAATAACTAAAAGCCACGTTCCTGACTCTCAAACACAGAGCTTTGCATCTACTTTAAATAGTTCACTTAAACAGTTTTAAACACTGTTAAGTACCGAAAGCAGTCTGATGGTTTTTTAATATGAGAATAAACAAGTGAGGCGCAGTTCTTTCTTTCAATGCAGAGTACAGGTGCAGATGCTGTACTAAATTAGATGGTTCTCTGAAAGTTATACACAACTGAGCTACATTCCTGTAATCTAATTGTCCATCAATCTGAAAGCATATGGGAGTGCCGCAAATGTTTGAAAATTACAATTGTTTCGCAAATAAAGGGAATCAGTAAATACAGGGTGTAAACGTACCAGAACTTTTTTCACATTGTTTTCCTGCTCCAGAAGATGTACAGGGTATTGGTTTTAATTCTTCTCCAAAAGAGTGCACCTTCAACATTGCAGCTCTCCCTCAATTCCGCACTGGACTGTCAGCCTAGACTATTTAACATCGCGTGGCATATTGGTGCCATGGCAATTCAAAGCTTAAAATGACCAAAATAAAAGCTATCTGCCAGAATTGTTGATATTTCTTTCAGAAATCTAGGTGAGGGGTCCTGCTGAGAGACCAAGACAGCACAAACATTGAAATGAAGAGCAGAAATCTTTTCTTAAGTCTGTCAATAAAGTTTGCCAAATTAAAAACTGGATATGGCAATGGGCTAATTAATTGCAATGTGATCTCACGGGAAGCCAGCTGAAGTCAACAACCAGCTGCCAAAGCAGATAAAGACAAAATATTCGGCCCCTGGCTTTGATTATGAGACAGAAAAAGTATTCCAGATCCAACAATTCAAGGCCTAAATTAATTAGCTCTTCCAGACTATTGGCTTAACCACAGAAACATGTACTGAACCAATTTGACTCTCACCTTGAAGTCAGTCTGCCCTGTCTTCATGGTTAACACAGCATTTTGGAAGTGATGGTATTCTTGCCTTAAGCTGTCTGTTCAAGTAGAGACCAGATGTTGCCAGTGCCATCACCAGGAGTGCTCGGAGATTACTACACTGAAGGAAGTGCTGTCTTTTGAGTGAGGATTTAAACTGAGGTTATATTTGCCCTCTGAAGAGAAATACACTGGGACTGATTCACAGAATACAAGGATGGTTATCCTGTTTAATACAACAAGTGACCTACTCATTATTGGACCCTGCTTGTGAGACTTTGCGGTGTGCAAATTGGTTGTTGTACTTAGTACATCGCACCACTTCAAATTCTGAAGGGTCACTGGACCTAAAACATTAACTCTGCTTTCTCTCCACAGATGCTGCCAGCCCTGCTGAGTTTTTCCATCAATTTCTGTTTCTGATTTCCGCCACCTACAGTTCTTTGTTCTTTTGTCAAAATTATTTCTTTGGTTGGAAAGTGCTTTGGGAATTTGTCTGATTACGCAAGGTGCTATAGAAATGCAAATCTCTTTCTCATTAGGAGCTAATATCTAATATATTGGTTTCAAAACTTTTCTGTCGGACTTGGAAATGTCCACACACTCCCATATTAAAGTCACAAAATCTGAGAAAAAGCAATGCCTTGGTCAGAGAAGTAAAATGCACGGTATTTCTTAAATGCTAAAAAGTTGGAAAATGTAGATGTGCAGAAGGACCTAGGTGTCCTTGTCAATATGTCCCTGAAGGCTAACACACAAGTGTAACAAGCGATTATGAAGTACACTGGAATGTTAGCCTTTATCACAAGAGTACTGGAGTACAGGAGTGGGAAGTCATTCCTCAATTGTGTAGGAGCTTAGTTAGACTGCACCTGGAGTACCGTGTACAGTTTTGGTCTTCTTATCTCAGGAAAGATATTATTTCCATCAAAGCGAGTTCAATGAAAGTTCAGGATGATGGGTCTGTTCTCAAACAGGATGCTGGGTCTGTCCTACAAACAGGATGCTGAGTCTGTCCTGCAAACAGGACTTGCGCAACCTGGACCTCTATTCTCGAGAGTTTCATAGAATGAGAGGTGATTTCATTGAACCTTACAAGTACCTTAGAGGGACAGGCTGAAAAGATGCAGATAAGATGTTTCCTGGTTGGGAAGTCCATTCAAAACTGAAGACAAAATTTTAAAATACAGGGATGCCACGTAGGTCCAAGATGTATTTTACTCAAAAGGTTGTGAACCATTGGAATTACTGACTGCAGAGGGTAGTGGGAGCTCAGTTATTGAGAATATATAAGGCGGGGATTGATAGATTTCTAATCACCAATGGTGCACAGGGGTAGGTAATGGCATACATATTCATCTCACCCTAAAACTCTACGCTTCTATTCATTTCTCCATCTCACAAGTTTCCTCTTAAATATGTCCATACTTTTTCCCCATGCTAATGAGCTCACCACTCTAACTGCTCTCTGGGTAAAGTTTCTGTTGAATTCCTGACTGGATTTATCAATGAACCACCTTGTTCTTATAGCCCTGAGCTTTGGATTTCCAGAAATGCAAACATATTTTCTGTGTCTGTACCAAAAGACCCAGGTTCAAATTCCATCTGCTCCAGAGATGTGTAATAACATCTCGGAGCAGGTTGTTTAGAAAACTCCCTGCAATGATAGAGGTGGGATCAAGACACACATCATAAGATAGAGGAGGCCTGGTGATTTGGCCTGCACAAAAATAATTAAAGCTTCAAAACATTACAGCACCAATCACTGCTGTACAACCTCTAGCTTGCAAACCAATGTAAAATTAAAATAAATTTTCAGCAGTAATAAGCCATCTGGAAAAACAGCATCCAGTCTCTTTATGTCACATCTAATAAGTGGCTCGCACCCAAGAGAGGATTTAAACACTTTTTTTTAGTATTTTGGCTCAGGCATTGCCATCTGTCCTGGTTAAATCAGGCAACTTGTGGACCTTAACTGCAGCTATTTCCCATTCGGTGAAAAAAAATAAGTTTGCGATGATAAAAGTAAAGCTGTCCCACACGGAATCCAGTTTCCAAGCTGTGCAACATGGCTTGGGCTAGACAGAGAGGAATTTGCTCAAACTCTTTGCTCTGCATTGTATCATAGTGAGACATAGTTTGAAAAGAGTTCTGTGCAGACATTGCATGAGGATATAATGAGACCGATGATAATACCTCCAGTCAAGATGTTTGCCAGTTGAACTCTGTCAAGATTAACATTCAAAGAGAAGTTGTGTTAAACTTATGTAGAATATTAATTAGATCGCACTTGGAATATGGTATGCATTTCTGGCCTCGATATTATAAAAATGATATGAAAGCACTAGAGGAGATAAAAACAAAATACTCAAGAGCCAGAAATGACAGATTATGCCTATAAGGAAAGATTAAATGGGCAGAGATTCTTTTCTAAAGAAAAGAGAAGATTAAAAAGTGGCCAATAGAGGTAATTAAGATTATGAAATGGTTTGATAGAGTTGATGTAGGGAAAGTATTTCCATTTGTGGGGTGAGACATTACCATCGAGCCATAAATATAAGGTGGTCATGAACCAATCCAAAAGAAAACTCAGTAGAAAAGTCTTCACCTAGAAATTGATGAGAATTTGGCCTCGTTATAACAAGAAGGAGTTGAGGTGAACAGCATCGGTGTCTTCAGTGGGAAGCTAGATACCCCACGAGGGGGTAATGGATTGACAGAATATGTTAATGGGATTGAAGGTGGAGAGTGGGAGAAAGCCAATGTGGAACATAAACACTGGCATGGGTCTGTGGAGCTGACTGGGTTACTTCTGCACTCCAAATACAATGATATATGAGAAAAATATCCAATTGGATATAGGACTGGAGTTTCCAGTTGAATAAGGTTCTGGAGTTTGGAAGGGATTATGAACTAATTCCAACAGAGGAACTGCCATCATGAAGAATGAATGGGAACAACTGTCAAGGTAAAGCTCAAAAAAATTAAATATCTTATGCTATATCATCTAGGGATCCCAGTGATTGACATGGTATTAATTATGTTTGTCCAATAATATTGACTAAGTTTTGACAGTTCTCTTATTCCTGGGAACTTTTCATAATGTCAGGTAGTGTATCGCAGCTGCCAGTCATGATTGATGTTCATACTGTTGATCACAGTATTTCAGGAAGCTATTGATGAGAAACTGTCCTTTGTGAATGAAGGTGAGAACATCATTGCTGGCAATCAGAATATTTCTCATGTTTTCTTCCCATCAAGCAGTTGAAAACCAAATAGAAACCCAAATTTGACATAAACCTTTTTCTGTGCTGTTCTGCTAACATCCCTGAGCTCAGTTCAGTTGAGCATATCATCTTGTTGACACTTACAATTTTCAAAACAGCCACTTCATGGAATTCTTGTTACAGCCGCGTTGTAATGAAAGATGCAAAATTGACATGGATGGTGTTGCGCTGAAATTGTATTTCCCAAGGACATCACTGAAGCTATCCAATGTTTTTTCAGTTAGGACACCACTCATTGGGCCTGCATCTCACATGACAGGGTAAAAGTGAGTACTGCAGATGCTGGAGATCAGAGTCAAGATTAGAGTGATGCTGGAAAAGCACAGCAGGTCAGGCAGCATCCGAGGAGCAGGAAAATTGATGTTTTGGGCAAAAGGCCTTCATCGGCAATCCTGATGGAGGGCTTTTGCCCGAAACATCGATCATCCCTCATGACAGTAGAGGTTGTTCTGCTATAAACTGCGTTTTGTTAACGCAAATTCACTGTAACGCGATTGACAAATTGGGAACTTGGTTTCTAAAGCACAAACTTTTAACATGTGTGTTGGCTGTAACACAATTACATCGCCAACACTTTAAGTGCTGTTTCTGAAGCAGCCATTGCGTTATAAAAGAAATATCTGTAAGTTAAACTCAGCATTTTTATTTAAAAATTCATTCATGGGATGAGGGCTTTGCAGGATAAGCCCATCCCTCATGGCCCAGAGGCTAACCACATTGGTGTGGGTCTGGAGTCACATGTAGACCAGACCAGATAAGAATGGCAGTTTCCTTCCCTAAAGGACATTAGTGAACCAAATGGGCTTTTCTGACAATCAGCAATGGATTCATGGCCATCATTAGACTCTTAGTTCCTGATGTTTATTGAATAAATATTCCACCATCTGCCGTGGCAAGATTCAACCAGGTCCCCTGAACATTATCTGGATTAACAATCCAGCAATAATACGATGAGTTTTCATGTATCTCTAGGTGAGGAAACTAACATATTTTGGTGCCTGGGTTGAACATGCTGTTCGTGAAGGATTGGTGTAGAAACTCTTGGGCCATGAGGTGCAAACAGAACGATCTAGAGAATAAGAAACCCCAGTGAAGCTAGGACTGAGTGGTCACGGATTTGTGGGAATAGACAATAGTCAATGGGTGCAGGAGTAGGCCATTCTGCCCTTCGAGCCTGCACCACCATTCATTATGATCATGACTGATCATCCTTAATCAGTATCCTGTTCCTGCCTTATCTCCATAACCCTTGATTCCACTATCCTTGAGAGCTCTATCCAACTCTTTCTTAAATGAATCCAGAAACTGGGCCTCCACTGCCCTCTGGGGAAGAGCATTCCACACAGCCACTACTCTCAGGATGAAGAAGTTTCTCCTCATCTCTGTCCTAAATGGTCTACCCCGTATTTTTAAGCTGTGTCCTCTGGTTCGGCACTCACCCATCAGTGGAAACATGTTTCCTGCCTCCAGAGTATCCAATCCTTTAATAATCTTATATGTCTCAATCAGACCCCCTCTCAGTCTTCTAAACTCAAGTGTATACAAGTCTAGTCACTCCGTCTTTCAGCGTAAGGTAGTTCCGCCATTCCAGGAATTGACCTCGTGAACCTACGCTGCACTCCCTCAATAGCCAGAATGTTTCCTCAATAGCCAGAATCTTTCCTCACATTTGGAGACCAGAACTGCACACAGTACTCCAGGTATGGTCTCACCAGGGCCCTGTACAGCTGCAGAAGAACTTCTTTGCTTCTATACTCAATCTCTCTTGTTATTATGGCCAGCATGCTATTAGCCTTCTTCACTACCTGCTGTACCTGCATGCTCACCTTCATTGACTGGTGTACAAGAACACCCAGATCTCTCTGTACTGCCACTTTACCTAACTTGATTCCATTTAGTCCATGGGGTCATCGTTGGTGGGAGGGTGTGAAAATTCATGAGTCAATAATCATAGTGATAGTGTGCCCCATGGAGACGCATCCTACAAATCATGGGGTGAGGGGGGGAAGGTGGGAAAATAAAATCAGGAGAGTCAGTGAGGGGAGGAGGAGAGTAACTTTCAACCAGGTGAGGCCTGTGGTATCCTCTTGAGGACACTGAATGTTGTACTTTCTGCCATAGAGGATATGCAGCATTAAGGTCTGCAGTCAAACTGGCTGATGCAGTAGGCAGTAACTTTGCAATTTAAATTAGACCCTGCTCCTCTGCCCCAATTCAGCAGGAGGAGGAGGGAGGAAATTAAGACTGAGAGGGGATGTAGCATTAACCCAGCAATCCCCTTCCCATCATAATGCCCTATTTGCACCAGGGAGGTGGCAGGGGAGGAGGGGTGTGAAACCAGCCCTACATTATATTGCTGTGGCAGTACTGAGGGAGTGATGTGCTGTCTTTCATATGAATCAAAGCTTTGTCCAGAGGCATCAGATGGATTTAGCAGATCTATTGGATTACTGGAGAGTAGGAACCATCCCAATGCTTGAGCTTATATTTCTCTCTTAAATGGCACTAAAAAATCCTGAAGAACCGCATTTTCATCTCATGGCCAAAATTTTAAAAATACAAGCTGTGTTTTATACAGTGGTGGTCAACTGTATTACAAAGCATGCTAACTGCTTTGACTTGAGCAGTTTGAGTCTATGCTCACTAGAGTTAAGAAGAATGAGAGAAGATCTAACCATGGTATCTAAGGGGATTGACAAAGGAAACGTAGAGTAGTTGTTTCCTCATTGTGGGGCAATCTGCAGCAAGACGTCACAGTTTTAGGCTTAGGAGTAGCAGATTGAAAGTAGAGATGAGAAGAAATGACTTCTCTGGAAGCATTGCGAATTTGTGGAATTCACACCCCTCAGAGCATGTTGGATGTTGGAATAAAATAAAGAAGGAGACAGATTGTTAATGAGGGATGGGTTAAAGGATTAGGAGGAGAGGCAGGAGAGTGGAGTTGAGGCCAAGATGAGCTCAGTCCATCTTAAATGGAGACAGCGGCTGGAGGTCGTGAATTGTTTATTCCTGCTCCCACTTCTTCTTCCTCTGTTTCATTATTATGTTATGCCCTTGTTCCTGTTGGACATTAAAATCTCATTAAAGAATTAAACTATTTTATTAAAGTCTTTCTAGCTGGAGTCTAGTATTTGACAGAACCACTTAAATATATTCCAGATGACTTTTTTCCCCTAAATGCTTACTTTCCTATCCTTACCTTTCCATCACTCTAACACCAGCTGACCATTTTGCACATGGGAGCAACTTCATGAAAAACTTGTTACTTGGCTGAATTCCAAACTTGATTAGTCAGTTTTTTTAATGGAAGGAGAAACGCTGATTGCAAAAATTGAGTGTGAAATGAGAAGGGGTTAGAAGCAAGAAGCAGACCCACATACTGAAGGGCTGAAGGGTCTCTTTGTGCATTGTGTTATTCTACAACACTGCTCGCCGAGCTCTCACACTGTTGGAGGAATTAAAGAGTCGATGAGGAATCAGTAAATTAAAGGAGCAACCAATAAAAACAGGCAGTGTTAACACTGTCAACAGTGACACCAGCCAATCATACCAAGGCAAACTTGATCTTCATTTTCTGCACTATTGGAGGGGGACAAAAATAATTACTTGCAATATAATTTTCAGCTTTTGCTGAGCGAGTTATTTTGGTGCTGTTATCAACCAAATTGAAAATTGCTTCAGGTTCTTTGACTGGCTTCATTCAATGTGAATCTGAGAGTGACAATGAATGGGTTGCTTGTCTCAGGCCCACAGTGCACAAAGCCTGGTCCATATGGATCAAGGAACAGTTCTCAAGCAGCACAACTCTTCTGACACCAAAGCAGCTCATGTCCACATGCAGCAAGACCTAGGCATCAGTCGGGCTTGCGCTGATAACTGGCAATATTTGCTCCATCCAAGTGTCAAGCTATGACCATCGTCAATAACAGAATCATAATTCCCTATCCCAACAACAGAGAATTTACCTAGGCGAAAGTGAGTACTGCAGATGCTGGAGATCAGAGTCGAGATTAGAGTGGTGCAGGAGAAGCACAGCAGGTCAGGCAGCATCCGAGGAGCAGGAAAATGGACGTTTCAGGCTTTTGTTGTGCTTCTCCAGCACCACTCTAATCGTAACAGAGAATTTAACCATCACCTTTCAAAAACATCACGTCATTAGTGGATCGTCACAGTGGATCAGGCAGCATCCATGGAGAGAGAGCAAGCTAACATTTCTCAAGTCTAGCTGACTCTTCATCAGAGCTGAATTGAAGCGTGGAGTACTATATGCTGTAGTTTGGGAGGGGGAATGATGTGGGGTGAGTGAATGTATGGTGCTGGTGGAGAAAAGATGTTGGTAGTTCAGATTAAGTGATCAGAATATGGGAATGGCAGATCAATGGTGTGTCTAACTGCCAGACTTGAAAGGACAGAAGTCTCACTGGGGTGGGAGGAGGGGAGAGAGGACATGATAACAGGAGTCCAAAAGTGTGGTGCTGGGAAAGCACAGCCGGTGAGGCAGCATCAGAGGAGCAGGAGAGTTGATGTTTCGAGCATAACCTCTTCATCATGAATGTGGATAACAGGATGTAACAAGCTAAAAGAAAAGGAAGGAATGGGAGACGGTTGACAGTTTGAAGGTGTTGAACTCAGTATTAAGCCCAATAGTGGCTAGTCTGAAGATAACATGCTGCTCCTTCAGCTTACACTGTGATTCACTGGAACACTGCAGCAAATGGTGCTGATGAATTGGCCAAGAACAGACGTGTGGGCAAGTGAGCAGGGCGGCGTGTTAAAATGACTGGCTATGGGAAGGTCAGGGTCATGCTTGTGGACAGACCAGAGGTGTATATCACCACCATGAGCTCCAATGGTTCAAAAAGGCAACTCACTACCACCTCCTCTTCATCAACTAGGAATGGAATGGCCAATAAATGTGAGTCTTGCCAGTGATACAGACATCCAGGAATGAAGACATTTTCTAAAAGTTCCCAAGTTCACTTTCTACAAAGGTCCCCTCATGTAGTTACTTTACCATATCTCAAACTAACTTACATCTAGAAGCTTATCAAATCAGGAACAACTGCACACATAGATATATTGTAAATGACCAAGTTGGGATTTAACTATGATAGACTTCAAGGCAGCAAGCTGTAATCTTTTTACACCCAGAACCCTATGAACACTTCACCTTCCTCTGTGCATCCCCAACTCCATCAATGGTGCTCCATCTTGGTTAGAGCTAGCTTTAATTCCCTTTCTGAACTTTTCCATCTCACCATCTCTCTTGTATAATGTTCTCCTTGGAATGCCTCACCAGTTACGTCTTTCAGTGGTCCTAAAATAGCTACGTGACTAGGTATTGAATTTTGCCTGATTGCTGTCCTATGAAGCTCCATAGAGTCCTACAGCATGGGAACAGACCCTTTGTGTTCAACAAGCCCACGCCAAACATTATCCCAAACTAAACTAGCCCCACCAGCCTGCTCCTAGCCCATATCCCCCCAAACCTTATCTATTCATGTAATTATCCAAATTTCTTTTAAACGTTGTAGTCCCACCCACATCCACCACTTCCTCAGGAAATTCATTCCACACACGAATCACCCTCCATGTAAAGTTTTTGCCTCTCACGTCTTATTTTAATCTCTCTTCTCTCATCTTAAAAATCTGTCCCTAATATTCCATTAAAAGATGCTCTATAAATACAGTTTGTTTTTGTATTGTATTGAAAGGACACTGCAGTACATAAACGCAATAAAGCCACCTTACTAACAGAACACAGGGATTATCTCTATTTTAGGAGCCATGCCAATGACAGTCCTCTTTTCAGAACTTATGTCTCTTGTAAACCTTTTATTATTACATAAAGCTTTTGTCATAATTCCCTTTCATTTCTCAGTCAGCCCATTAACTTTATTAAACATGTCTAAAGATTAGGTTGTTGATCTCCTCACAGTCAACACTGTATGAACTATATCACCTATACATCCCAGTATCTTTACAAAGGCAATGCTTCTCTTCTGTGTTTGCCAACTCAGTCTACCTTCTTAGAATGAAATGAGTGCCATACTGAAGTTTTAATTAGCTATTCCAAAATATTAAGACCGAAGCTATATTCGGTTCAACTTCCACGCAACCACAGTGTGCTCTAAAATAATGTAAAACACAAGCAAACTTCCATGATGTACCCTAGTTGGCCACTACCATTCTGTACCAAATCTAAAGTTACTACCCAACACAACTCACATCCCAAACCGGTCCTCACCACAAAGATCCCAGTTCCCAGAGTCAGCTCATGATCCAGATGAACTGACAGCTGAGAAATCACACACTCATTTTTAATGTGGAGCAGATCATGTGATGTGTTCATTTTAGGCTTGTTTTCCAAAAAAAAAGCCAAAATTTAAAATGATAGATATTGGCACTAAAATAAACTGTTGCATAATTTGTGACTACCAGTGGGAGTTCAGAACTCAATGATCCTTTTTATTTTCCCCGTGCAAAGCTGTGTGATTTCATAAAAGGCTTGCCATTTATCAAAGTCTTCACATCCCTCAATAAATGCTTGGAATGCATTTCTGACTAGTTTTTCAATCATTTCAAATTCTGTAAGAGATACAAGTTAGCACCAGAAACAAATCATTAGTGGTTGGATTCGGCAGTTTAGACATAATCACAATTGGGGATCTGGGTGAACCGTTTAGAACCCAGAGTGTGGATTTTTCTGCCATAACATTGATTGTTTGTAAGAAGGCATTTGATAGCATTCTTAGGTCTAAAGGGGATCATAGGGCATTGAGGGAAAGCAGGGAGTAGATACTGACTTAGATGATCAACCATGATCATATTGAAAGGTGGAGTAGACTCAAAGGCTGAATGGCTTTGTCCTGTTCTCTATGTTTCTACATTGTTGCTTTTAGTCTATTACAGAAAAAAATATACAGCTACATTCATGCTGAACAACTCACCCAACCATACAAGGAACAGTGTGATGGGTATTGTGTGGTCCAGTGGCCACCATCTACTGCTGCATGCAATTTACCAGTTCACCCAATCATAGTACATGAACAGCCACAATACTGTAATTTCTTACAAACTTTGTTCCATAGGGAAATTGAAAAAAATCATAAATTTAATTGGAAAAGGATCATTGCAATGCAAAGGTTAATTCCTTTTCATTTAAAATTTTAATATGGCCTAAACATTTTCATTATGTTACTAGCTTAAAGCCAGGTGCTGTCTTCTTGTTACAATAACATCAAACAAGATGCACAGCCTTAGGTATCAGAGCAGAAAAAATTCTATAATTGCAAAAGCTATAGGGGGGGTCTCAGCTCCAATGTGCTTTGTTTTCAGTTTTTTGTTCTGTGGGTTGGATGGGTTGAGTTGACAGCAGTTCCTATCAGCAAAAGTGAACTGTGACACTGTCAGATTGTCAAGAAAATCCACAAATGGTTCATTAATGTTCTTCTGTCAATTGGAGTTTAAAGGGGTTAGGTGTCTTTTATTTTACCTTTTAATAGTCTGTGTCTTTTATGACACCTTTTAATAGTCTGTGTCTTTTATGACACCTTTTAATAGATCATTTTATAAATGCTGCATTCCTCTTCTGTCAAAATGCCTTCAGTTCTTACTCTGCTTTTAACTGATTGGAACAATAGCTGTGCAATCTGATTGTTCTGCCTGCCCTCTACAATATCTCTTGGTAACTGAGGAAGAAGGGCAGTGGGGGTGGGGGGAACCACTACATGAAATGACACCCTCCACAAGAGACAGATTTGCCATGAAACCCTGATGGTTGCTGGGGACGGTACAGATGGATAATGTTCAAACTGATAGCTCCAAAGGATAATGATCATCATTGGAGGAGAGGGTGGTGTCGAGACAGTTCACTGTTGAAATTAGTCCAGGCTAATCGTTTGGTGACACTCAAATCCCATCATAGCAGGTAGTGAAATTTCAAATCAATTAGTACACAATCTAGAATTGAAAGCCAATAATGGTGACCATGAAACTATCTTTAAGTGACTTAAAAACAAATCTGCTTCATTAATGTCCTTGAGGGAAGGAAACTCGCTGTCCTTATCGAGTCTAAGTTAAAACTCACACAAGACTCGATTATAGTCCAACAGGTTTATTTGGAAGCACTAGCTTTTGAGGAGTTTTTTCTTCATCAGGTAGCTACTCGACAATAAACTTGTTGGACTATAATCTGGTCTGGTGTGATTTTTAACTTTGTCCACCCCAGTCCAACACCTGCACCACCACATCATGGCTTATCATGTCTGACCAACACATTACTCCAAACCCTAGAAATGTGGTTGGCTTTGAACTCCCCTCTGAAGTGGCCATTCAGCTTAAGAACAATGAGGGATAGGTAACAAATGCAGGTCTTGGCAGTGATGCCCAAATCCCATAAAAGAATAAATTGAGAAAAAGGACAATCCTCAGTGAAGCTCTTCCCTCTAAGGACAATGTACTTTCGAGCTAAAAAAACACGAAAGAGCTGCAGATGCTGTAAATCAGAAATAAGAACCGAAATTGCTGTAAAAGCTCAGCAGGTCTGGCAGCATCTGTGGAGAGAAATCAGAATTAACGTTTCAGGTCCAGTGACCCTTCCTCAGTACTTTCTAGCTCCTGGCACCATCCTGCTAGCAAAGATATTACCCAAATTGTCTCCAGTTACTAGCATGATCTGTTGAGATGTTATTCTGAATACATGTTATTTGCGAAGTGGGACCCATATTCATGGTGTGCATTTTGCAATGTGTGTTACTTTCCTTGTCTTCTGCCAAATGTTCTCTCCTCTTTTCTTGAAAGTTCCCACTCATCCAGTGGAAGTAGACCCTCTACTTTGTTCCTCTGGTCTATGTCCTCTATATTAATCTTTACCATTTGTGCCAATTCTGTGGAGCCATTAACTGCCTCCTGTCTCCAGCTTTAAGCTTTGAGTTTCTGCCCCTCCTCCAGTGTTATCCACTTCCCCTGCTCATAGGCGCTGAGGTCAATTGTAGCTCCTGTCATTGTTATGAGTGGTAGCAGCTAACTCCATGAATTCATTGAAATCACACCAGGATCTCGCTGATCTCAAATAGCTGTCATTCTAACCCCAGCAATCAACAAAAAGAATAAAAGGCAATAGAAACTGCTAAGGAAGCTCACTCATTAATCATGTAATGTTCTTATAGTGAAGTAGTCTTGTAAACATCACACCTACACACTGTATGACAGTCCACGGACAACACGTTCCATTAAGAGACTGGCATATCGCATGCATTAGAAGCTGCACACAAAGTGATAAGAACAGAGCTTGTTCTTTGAAATACTTTGTTTTAAATTGAAAACAAAGGTAGAAACAGCTTTCGTGTCCTGAAAGGCATTGAAGTAAAAGTAGCCATAGTCTCACTCTTGTATTACAGAAAGACAACTAATGGCTGTTTAACCTGAGGGTCACCTTGCCTAAGGCGAGGGGAGAGATTGCGACAGAAGGGTCTTCTTGGTGACCTCAGTTGGCACAGGAATTGAACTAATGCAGACGGTGTTGCCCTGCATTACAAGCCAGCCATCTAAGCTAACTGACGCCCGACTGAACGGACGACCCACCCCGTGGTGAGTTATATTTTATTATATATAATTATTTTATATATAAAGCAGAGCAGCACTGCACACTAGGGGTCTGGATGTAGGTTTGCTCACTGAGCTGGAAGGTTCATTTCGTCACCCTACTAGGTAACATCTTCAGTGGGCCTCCAGGCGAAGCACTCCTGATGATTCCTGCTTTCTATTTATATGTTTGGGTTTCTTTGGGTGGGTGATGTCATTTGTTGTGATTATGTCATTTCCTGTGGTGATGTCACTCCCTGTTCTTTTTCTCAGGGGGTGGTAGATCCGGTCTAACTCAATGTGTTTGTTGATAGAGTTCTGGGTTATCTGGCATTGAGCAAAACTTAATCAGACCTATCAGAGTAGTGGTCAGACCACAGATTTAATGCCACTTGCAGTCCTAGTCACTGAGACGCAAGTAACTGGTCAGAAGCAGAGCAAAGAATTTCCACATGGCTTTTACCGAGTGTCAGTGATCTGAATTACAAGAAATGGAAATGTGTTGCTGGAAAAGCGCAGCAGGTCAGGCAGCATCTAGGGAACAGGAGAATCGACGTTTCGGGCATTAGCCCTTCTTCAGGATCATTCCTGAAGAAGGGCTAATGCCCGAAACGTCGATTCTCCTGTTCCCTAGATGCTGCCTGACCTGCTGCGCTTTTCCAGCAACACATTTCCATCTCTGATCTCCAGCATCTGCAGACCTCATTTTCTCTTCATGAATTACAAGAAAGCCAGGAATATTTTCGGTTTTGGAGCCTGAGAGAAAAGTGTCTACACTACAGCAAAGTACTGCATTGCCTGTACTTGTGGTATAGCTCTGAAACAGCAGGTGAGCCCCAGGTGAACAGAGGAAGTACCTCAGGGATACCCTCCAGGCCTCACTGTGTCATTCCCACAGACATAGAGGAATCACCAGCCAGCCCAAGACCGTCCAAAGTGGCGGAGGAACATCCAGGAAGGCATCAAGTACCTCGAGGCTTGCCGTCGGGAAAATGCAGATGCCAGGTGAAAACAGCGAAAGGAGCACGCTGCCCCACCAACCCTCCAACCATCTCCTTCCCATGACCACTACCTGCCCCTCAATGTAACAGAGTAACGCTCTGTACAGTCACCTACAGACTCACCCTGAGAGTGAGAGAGAGTTATCCTCATCTGTGAGGGACCATCAGTGGTGATGATGATACTATATAAATTCAAGTCATTAACTATATAGCAACTCTACCAGCCTATGAGTTGGGAGGCTGGGCTGGACTTTGGGGGAAAGTAATACACTTTATAGTAAAGTATATTTATTCAGTTTACAGAATCTATTTCTTACATTTCACTCTCAAATATACAATACCCTCATGTCAAAAGTGAATTGAATATTGCAAAAGTGGCTTAAGACTTAAAAGAATATGAAGCAACAGATATAGATACCTGCCTAGATATACTGACTCAACTGATCATAGACTCCCAACAGTGTGGAAACAGGCCATTCAGCCCATCAGGTCCATACCAACCTTCCGAAGAGCATCCCACCACAGACTCACTGCCCCTACCCCACCCCTACGGTTCCCATGACTAATCCACCAGGCCTGCACATTCATGGACACTATAGCATGGCCAATTCACCTAACCTGCACATCTTTGGACAATGGGAGGAAGCCCATGCAGACAAGTGGAGAACATGCAAACATTACACAGCCAGTTGCCCGAGGCTGGAATCAAATCCAGGTCCCTAGCACTGTGAGGCAGCAGTGCTAACCACTGAGCGACTATACCCCATGATGGGACTACACTGTGAAACAAGAACAGAGCATTTCTGAGTATGCTGCTCCTTTGATGGATTAATTATTATAAATTCCCTTGTGAATCTTATTGACTGGAGTGATAAATCGGAAATAAAGGCACTGCTGGTTAATCTTGGCCTGATGCTAATGGGATAAGTGCTGCATTTCTGCAAAACTTGAAGTTCTCAGCTGCCTACACAGGAATCTACTTTTTGAACTCTGTTATGTGAACTGTTAATTAAGGGTTACTTTGAACTGAAAGTGTTATCAATCAATCTTCTGAGCTACATCAAGGTACAGGAAAGGTTGTAGACAGACTAAAGGAATACAGAAGGCGGAGGAATGACCTGACTGAGATTGTTCAGATTGCGAAAGGGTTTAATAGGCTAGACTAGTTCAGTTGTGGGGAGACTGGAAGTAGTGGTCATAAATCCAAGATAACCACTAATAAATCCAAGCAGGAATTCAGGGGAAACTTCCTTATTCAGAGAATGGTGAGAATGTGAAATTCACTGGGACACAGTTGAGGCAAATATGATAGATGTTAAGAGGGAGTTGGATAAATAGATGCGAGAACGGAATAAAAGGATATTTTAATTGGGCGGCACGGTGGCACAGTGGTTAGCACTGCTGCCTCGCAGCGCCAGAGACCCGGGTTCAATTCCCGCCTCAGGCGACTGACTGTGTGGAGTTTGCACATTCTCCCCGTGTCTGCGTGGGTTTCCTCCGGGAACTCCGGTTTCCTCCCACAGTCACAAAGATGTGCAGGTCAGGTGAATTGGCCATGTTAAATTGTCCGTA
>NC_057742.1:7225396-7270643 GCF_004010195.1 Chiloscyllium plagiosum
TTTCCACACTGTAAAGTAATCTAATCTAATCTAGTAATCTAATCTAATGAGGTGAGTGAGGAGACTTGGAAGGAGTACAAAGAGCAGCATAGAGCTAGAGAGAGTGGGTGTGTGTGAGAGTGTGTAAGTGTGTGGGATTGTGTGTCAGAGTGTGTGAGTGTGTGTCAGAGTGTGTGTGTCAGAGTGTAAGAGTGAAGTGCTTATTTCAAGGCAAACAAACTTATGCCTGAAACGATAGCTATGAGGTGCAATGAAAATGGGGCATGCTCCAGCAAAATGCAGGAAGTGCAAGGATCTGAAGGTCTGGCCTCTCTTGCAAGTCCCTCAGGAAAACAGCAACCTTCACTGCTCTACCCACTTCCAGCAGCACTCCGAAAGCTTGTGATTTTAAATAAACCTATTGGACTATAACCTGGTGTCATGTGACTTTGTCCACCCCAGGCACATGCATCTCCACACCATAATACTGGAGGGCCTTGGTATTTAAGTCTCCAACTTGTAACTTGAACCCACAACCTTCTGATTTTCAGAAGTGAGTACTATCCTCCCAGCCACAGCTGACACTGTGGTGAACAAAAACCATTAGGTTAGAAAATGGGGCACGTAACAAAGCAGTCTAAGAGAACATGGAATAGGCAACCACCCTATAACAGGGTTTTTCTGCAGGTGCACTCAAGGATTATGGGGCTTTTATTGAGCGAGTTAGACTGATGTGATTCTCACTGTGTCTACAACCTAAAATGGCCTCATTCGATAAACAAAAACAATTCTCACACCATCCACGATAGATCCAGAAACAAAAAAGAAATCATTATTCAGCTAGCTTGCAAAAACAAAGGATGGATTGCAAGAGGAAATTAGCTTCGATGTTGTTGCCAAGTTTCATGGCAGCCATAGAAAGGCCTGAGTGAAGCCAGTGCTGAGGTCCTATTTTTGGTCCTGGAGATTTCAGCTAGTACTGTATTGGTACTCAAATAATAAGAGGCATCTAACGTACGGCCAACCAGGTAGTAATCTATGATATATAAAAACTTAACTCCAATTGCCAAGAACGCTTCAAAGATAGGTTTCTTAAAAGAGCCACACACCAGAATTTGATTAGGATTTTTAGAATGGGGCAAGTATATATCAAGAGTACATAAATGGCAGCAAATGAAATGCAGAGTTCTTTGCAGTGTTGACCCTTGTTAAAGTTGAATGACCTTTTTTAAATATTAATTTATGGGATGTTGGTATCACTGGCCATTTGGTGTCAACCACATTGCTGTGGGTCTGGAGTCACATGTAGACCAGGCCAGGTAAGGATAGCAGTTTCCTTCCCTAAAGGATATTAGTGAAGCAGTTGGGTTTTTTCCTGACAAGAGTTTCCGAATGTATTAACTATTAGACTCATCAATTCCAGAGATTTAATGAGTTAAATTCCACTGTGTTAGGAATCAAATCTGGGTCCCCACAGTCTCTGGATTAATAGTCTAGTGAAAAAAGCTATGAGGTCATCACCTCATCAATGGGAGGTGACTAATGGCACAGGTGTGAATACAGCCTGAATCCATCTCCACAATTCAACGGATGTTAAATCCATAAAGTCAGGAGTTCTAATTTACTTATGGAAGCAAAATGAAAGCACTTTCTTTTTTAATGTTTAATCCTTCAAGTTGTGGGTAAACTAGCAAGACCATATTTACTGAGCTGGGAGACTGGCTGAGAATGGCCAGGATATTGACATAGCGCCCTGGGGACATGTGACCAGACTCTTCAAGCCCATTTGACAACATCTACACGTTGGACAGGAGAGCAATTAGCCAGCGTTTTATTTTTCTCAATTATCTAGGGATTTTTTGGGTTTTTTTTTCCCCTCGAGATGGAATGGGGCAGAGGGGAAACAGAGCCATGAGGAAAAGAAGTAAACTTTAATTCTTTCATGAGCTGGGGGCGTGTCACTGGTGAGGCCAGGCTTCATTGATTAACCCCGAATTGCCTACGAATCCAGTGGCTTACGCAGCTCATTCCGAGGGGCAGTCCAGAGAAAACTATGTGGATGCGTCAGCTAGAGAGTCACATATAAACCAGAGTGGAGTCAGGACAGCAGGCTTGTTCTCATTAATGAACCAGATAGGTTTTATCACAGCGATCACAATAGCTTCACTGAAGCTATTTTTAATTCCAGATTTTTACTCTTCAATCGAATTCAAATTCCACCAGCTAACCTTGGGCTATTTGAACCCTTGTCCCCAGAATATTAGGCCAGGCATCTGGATATTAGCCCAATGACATAGCCAGCATCATACTATCTCTAGATATAAGGTGACACCATGACAGATAGAGCAGACATTTTGGATGCATTGGCCTGCAACTGCCCTTTTGGGGATGACACAGTGGCATCCCTATGACTCTATGGTTAGCACTGCTGCCTCACCGCGCCAGGGACCTGGGGTTCGATTCCAGCCTCAGGCAACTGGCTGTGTAGAGTTTGCACATTCTCCCTGTGTCTGTGTGGGTTTGCTCCAGTTTCCTCCCACAGTCCAAAGATGTACAGGTTAGGGTGGATTGGCCATGGAAAATCGCCCAAAGTATCCAGGAATCTGCAGGCTAGGCGGGATAGCCATGAGAAAAGCGGGGTTACACGGATGGGATGGGAAGCTCTTTGCTGGGTCAGTGTGGACTCAGTGGGCCAAACGGCCTGATCTCATACTGTAGGGATTCTATGATGTTCACAAGGTTGTAACATGTGCCTACTGTCTTTGAGACGCGAGTAACAGCTCTTCTACTATATGGGCAGTGGTTGCTGTGATAACACTAATCCACACAATATAAAGAAAAGGGTCATAAAAAGATGGAGCATCAAACCAAGCAGGAGAAAACATCCGATCCATATCATATCAGATACTGCCATAGTAACATGTGAGAAAAGCCTTTAGCCCAGAAACCTGAACTCACTTTCTCTCTCCACACATGATGCCAGACCTGCTGAGTGTTTTTCAACAGTTTCTACTTTTATTTCAGTCTGCCAGCATCAAAGCTAGGAGGCATCAGTTTTACTGTATTAATAAGCCACACTTAACAAAATCTTCAATCCCCTTCTAGAGTGATTTTGTCAGGATCCTGTGGGTTTCTACGATGTGAATGTGACTGTACCCATTAATGTCTACGCTTTATCTTCTCACAGCTCTGTTTCACCTTGCGTTTTAATTAGGTCTCTGTGCCTCTTATGATGTACTTTCATGCATCAGAGCCACCTGAATGTTTAAACTCACTGATAGTTAGGCTTTAATTCCTTCACTTCCTTGAAATAGGGTCGCAAAATTGGGTGAAATTAGCTGCAAGAAAGTGTATGCTGGAAAACCGTGTGTTTATAAATCAGCAGTGCAAACCTACAAAGAGCAAATTAAACAGCACAAGTAAATAATAAACACAAGACTTTTCACAATGCACCACGCTAAGAGCAGTTAACATGGATCATTAACTGAACCATTAGTGTCTCCTCCCTCTGTGAAACTTCATTCAACTGTCTGTATGTGGCGCAGACACCTGAAGGTGGGTATTCCATCAAAGCTGCCTGACAGTAAAGGAGGATTGAGTGTTCTCTCTACCAGAGGAGACTGCTGCACACATTAATAGTTTGTCAGAGTTTGACATTTTTGAAATTCATTTTTTCGGGGTCTGGGAGATCATGGTTTGAACATTCCCCTCTTTTGGAATTCTAAGCCACAATTTCCCTTCTATTTAACCTGCATCTATTCACAGAGCTAACCCAATGCAAGATGGAAAATTATCTTCACAGTGTAACTGAGGAAATGGAGAATTCCAATCAGAATGTAAAACCTGTCAGCCATTCAGCTCACCTTGCCTGTGCTGGCTTCTCAAATGAACCCTTCAGTTAGGTCCACAGACCGATATCCATATGTTATGTGGGCAGCAAGAGATTTTCAGAGATTTATAAAAGGTTTCATTGTACATCTGGAGTTTAGCACCTGTTTTCACCTCTCCTATCTGGACACTTTCCCTGTCCAGAAGCCAACATCCCACTCAGAAAGAACCCAGTCCTTTTTACAGCAAGAAACTCAGCAGTGAATTAACCAATCATCCACTGACCAACAGATTCAGTATAATAATAACAAAAATCAAAAAGGGGGTAAACACTTTGTTGGGGCGGGGGGGGGGGGCGTGGGGTGATGATGGGGAAGACAGGCTTTGACCATATGCAAACAGACCTTGCCAAATTTATTACCTGATATACGTAACTACGCAACTATGATTAAAGATCCAGAGAAACCAGCTCTTTTTTGTTTGTAAAATACACCCACCACCAGTTAACCTCCCAGTTAATAAATTACAGATACTGCCCATTCGGGACAAGAACAAAGAAAATCAAAGGAGGAAACAAGGCAGTTTAGTGGGGGGGAGGGGTGAACTGAGTGAACATAGTGTTACTTTGGATCCCATATAGAGTCATAGAGATGTACAGCATGGAAACAGACTCTTTGGTCCAACTCGTCCAAGCCAACCAGATATCCCAACCCAATCTAGTCCCACCTGCCAGCACCCAGCCCACATCCATCCAAACCCTTCCTATTTATATACCCATCTAGATGCCTTTTAAATGTTGCAACTGTACCAGCCTCCACCACTCCCTCTGGCAGCTCATTCCATACACACACCATCCTTTTTTTTTAAATTTTCCCCTTGGGTCTCTTTTATACATTTCCCCTCTCACCCTAAACCTATGCCCTGTAGTTCTGGATTCTCCCATCCCAGGGAAGAGACTTTGCCTATTTACCCTATCCATGCCCCTCATGATTTTTTAAACCTCAGCCTCCGAAGCTCCAGGGAAAACAGCCCCAGCCTATTCAACCTCTCCCAATAACTCAAATCCTCCAACATCCTTGTAAATCTTTTCTTATCTAGGGAAGGATTTGTTGTTGTTGGAGGGGTCCATAGGGGGTGTACAAGAATGATCCCAGGGAATGAAGGGCTTGTCATTTGATAAGCAGTTGAGGGCTCTGGGTCCATACTCAATGGAAGTTAGAAGGATGAGGAGGAGATCTGCTTGAAACTTACAAAATACTGAGATGCCTGGATAGAGTGGACATGGAGAAGATGCTTAATTGGTACAAGAGATTAGGATGCAAAGGCACAGCCTTTTGGGGAAGGGATGAGGAGAAATTTCTTCAGCCAGAGGGTGGTGAATCTGTGCAATTCATTGCCACAGAGGGCTGTACAGACCAGGTCATTGGAGTGTATTTAAGACAGAGATTGGTAAGGGGATCAAGGATTATGGGGAGAATGCAGGAGATTGCGGCTAAGAAACATATCAGCCATGATTGTGTGGCAGATCAGAGTCATTGGGCCGAATGGCCTCATTCTGCTCCGATAGTCTATGGTCTTATGATTATTGGGGGAAATAATACAACCCCAGCCATGCAGTGTCCACTGTCCCTGAGTGCTTTGAAGCTACTGGCAAAAAATAAAATATAAAATAAAATAATAACGCGATCACCAATTCACCAAAGAACCCAGCTTCTCTTTTAAAAAATATATAAATAAACCCACCACGACATTTACAAAACACCCAATCAATCAAATGAGGAAAATACCTCATTTTCCTTTACTTTAGAAATGCACCAAACTAAGCCCTCACCAAATTAACAAAGTACGGGCAGTGCTGACAAGGGGTAGTGTAATAATTACAAAAACGGAAAATGGAGAGGGGAAGAACAGGTCAGGGAGGGGTGTTACTACATCAAGGTAATATGGAGTGAGGGAGGGAGAAGGACTAATACACTCCAGCCCCCGTAGGACCCAAATCGAAGAAGCCAGCTGTTCATCTTTCATTTTGAAAGATGTGCTACCAAATCACTTCAGCAACTATTTATCAAATAACAGCTAACACATTGGCCACCAGTGTGCTGTAGATCTCTATGATCTATGAATCTGACCAGGAGCAGGGTAAACGGCCAGCTGTGTATTTTTTAAGTCAACCTGTTCAAACATGTTACAGCATGTGGCTGGAGCAGATGTGACTTGAACCCAAATCTTCTGTGCCAGAGACAGGGACATTACCACTGCACCTTAAGACATTCAGCACTTACATTTAAAAGGGAGGAAGAGATGCAGGGGGCTAAATTAAATAGAATTGGAGAGTGAAACAGTGTTTCCCAGTCCCCACAGTGACCCCCTCTCTCTGAAGTGTTGTGGAAGTTGATGCTTTCTGTATTCTCCTTCTCTCTCTCTCTCTCTCGGGCACTCAGGTCTATGACTGCCTCCTAGACCGGTTTCCTGGACCTGTTGGTGTGAGAACTCAGCACTTTATTTTATTTTCTGTTATCACACACTACCAAACTGCTTTCTTCCCCATCTCCCAATCACCCGTGGTATTTTTCATCGATTAACCGCTATTAATCATGTTCCAATTGATGACCTTACATGCAAAGCATGTTAAGGGGCAGTGCAATGACATTAAAGGTGAGGGAAAGGTAGGAACAGAGGAGGGAGGGGATTAAATCAATATGGAGTTGGGGGAGGGAGTTACAACACACCCACTCCCTGCAGTGCCCACCTTTCTCTAAAGAAATTGAGCACATCTATGGGGATCACATGCTCAGTCTCAAGGACACTGGGCACAAACGAAGCCATGGAAGAGGGGTAGGCTCATCAACCATGACCCCCTCACTGCCCAAATCAACCTTTGCTGAGATGCTAGTACACATCTTTGGAACAGGTGGGACTTAAACTTAAGCTTCTTGGCTCAAAGGTAGGGACACTACCACTGTGCCACAAAAACCCTATCAAACCTAAGGAGCAACGTTTTCATGCAGATGCATGCATGGAATGAGCTGCCAGAAGAAGTGGTGGAGTTTGGTACAGTTACAACATTTAAAAGGCACCTGGATGGGTATATGAATAGGAAGGGTTTAGAGGGATACAGGCCAAATGCTGGCAAATAGGCCTAGATTAGGTTAGAATATCTGGTCGGCATGGACGAGTTGGAGTGAAGGGTTTGTTCCCATGCTGTACATCTCTATGACTCTGTGACTATAATTCAAGCTTCATCTGCCTTGGCGGGATTTGAACTGATGACCTCAGAACTTTCCCTCCGAACCCACAGCCTAAGTACCACATCCGATGGGTATCATCTGCTCTCCAGGGTTGGCATGGTTTACCCTTAAAGAGGCCAAAATTTCTAATAACAATCGCTGGGAAAACCTAGCAGATCTGGCAGCATCTGTGGAGAGAAAGCAGAGTTAACATTTCAGATCCAGTGACCCTTCTTCAGAACTGATACTAGCCCAGAAAAAGTTGGTATGTACTGAAGATGGGGCTGTGGGGGTGAAGTAAACAATAGGTATAGATGGAGACCAGAGAAAGAGAGAGGGAGAGGGAGAGGGAGAGGGAGAGGGAGAGGGAGAGGGAGAAAACAACAGTAGGATAGAAAGGAACACGTAACGGTCAGCCTGGGGGAATCAATAGCAGGTAGTGGGCAAGTTAGTAGCTGATAATGGGTTGTTTGTAGTAACAGTTCATGTAATGGCCTGGTGTGTGGGGGTTTGGGTAAGGAGATGGATGTTGCATGTCCAGGCTGTAAAATTAGCAACCTCGATATTGAGTCCTGAAGGCTGTCAGGTCCCTAAGTGGAAACTGAACTGTTGTTCTTCCAGCTTACACTGAGCTTCCCTGGAGCACTGCAGCAAGTCTGAGACAGAGATGTTGGCCAGAGAACCAGGGTGGGGTGTTAAAGTGGCAGGCAACTGGAAGCTCAGGGTCATTTTTGTGGAGAGAACATCGGTGTTGTGCAAAGTGGTCGCCCAGCCTATGTTTTGTCTCCCCAAGTGGAGGAGACCGTGTTGTGAGCAGTGTTTCTAACACGAACGCAAAGACCTACAGACATTTTTTTTTCACTAGTTTCCATCCTACCCTTTATTTTGCCTCAGGCTTTTGTGGGTTCAAGTCTCACTCCAGCAAGATGAGCCCATAAGGCCAGAGTGACGCTCCAAGGCAGTACCGAGTCGGTGCTGCATTGCCAGAGATGCTGGCTTTTGGATGAGCCACTAAGCCAAGGCTGTACTTGCCTTCCCAGCTCAATGTAAAAAAATCTCCTGGCACTGTTTCAAAACAAAGGACATCTCTTGTGCCAGATTTATCCCTTAGCTAAGCTCTAAAAATAGGAAGGATATTATTAAACTGGAGAGAGTTCAGAAGACATTTACCAGGATGTTGCCGGAACTGGAGAGTTTGAGGTATGGGGAGAGTCTGAATAGGCTGGGTTTTTTTTTTCACTTGATTGTAGGAGGTTCACTGGGGTGGTTTTTAAAATCAAGAGGGGTACAGATTAGGTGTACGGCAGGTGTCTTTTTCCCCGGGTGGGAGATTTCAGGACTAGGGGCATGTTTTTAAGGTGAGGGGAGAAAGATTTTACACAGAGAATGGTTCATGTGTAGAATGCACTTCCAAAGAATGTAGTGGGTACAGTTACAGTGTTTAAAGGATAGCTCGATAAGTACATGAATAAGAAATGTTTGGAGGGATATATGTGTCAGGAGCAGGCAGTTGGGACTAGTTTAGTTTGGGATTATGTTCAGCAAGGACTGGTTGGACTAAAGGGTCTGTATGACTCTATGGTCAGTGCCATAAAGTGAACAGAGGGGTTCAGCAGAGTCTATCACAGCTTTGCCAGGAAATGAACGAGATCATTGACCTCAGATATTCTCTTCTCATAGACACCTGCCTGACCATTTCGGGCCGTTTTAGTTGTTATTTCAGATTTGCAGCATCTGCAGCACTTTGCTTTTTCTCCAAAAAGCTACTTCCTTGGCTGCAAAACGTTCTAGAATATTCTGAGGGGGGTGAGAGGTGCTGTGAGGTGTAGGCTGGCTACAGTCCAGGGTTAACAAAAAAAACCAAACTTGAATTCTGAAGAAGGGTGCTGAAACTCTGTCTGTCTGTCTCTCTCCTCAGATGCTGCCGCACCTGCTGAGTTTCTGGTTAAAACAAAACTTGGTTGGACGCCCCAGCAACAGAGGATGGAATGGAAGATCCAAATCCAATGGTGAATCTGAATCTTCCTCATCCCTAATGAGCACAGTATCTCTCTGACTTGGCAAGGTTGCAGCGATAATTCACCTGCATTTTCACAGGCTGTACCTTAGAGAACAACCCTCGGGAGCTGGAGCGGGGCGAGGGGAGTTGGGGGGTGTTGGGGGAGGCACTGATGATTTCTGTGGAGAGACATTTCTGGAGAATCGCTGTCAGACTGAATTCAGGACCGGTTTATCCGCCTGATCGGAATGTTTAAGACTCGTCCTCGCTCGTGTCGTTCACACAAATGTCCAAGTCTCCCAGCTGCGGGCTCTGCCAGCATTGTTTTTTTCAATATTACTCATGAAACCCCCTCCCCGCAGCAGTCCCCCCATCCCAAACCCACAATAATACATTCCTTCCCAACCCTCCATCACTTTGCAAACCGCTGCTCCAGTAAACGGCATCCCGTGCTGCCACAACAAAAGGCATCTTTTACAGCTTTGCTACAAATTGCCTTGCACCCCAGACAGAGAGAGTGTTCCCTTTAACGTTTACAGCAACTTTCCAGTGTGTGAGAGACATCCGGGAGGATAATACTAAGAGCAGACCATCGCTTCGGTGTAGATTTCAGGGGTGAAAACAGGGCACCAAGATATTAACGAGACACCTTGGTCAAAAAGATTTGAGATGAATTCTACTGCAGAGCGTGCAATGAGAGAGAAAAACACCCTGAACCAGAAAGCTGGCTCTGTCGCCTTAAGCAGCATCTCTGGGAATGTTGCCCTGGGTATTTCAGGAGGGACAGAGAAATTTACAGCAAATCACCTTTTGCAATTGGTAGGACTGGGAGGAGAGTGGAACAGATAAATAAGAAGGGGAAATCTGCCTCTTACCTGTGAGCTCCGCAGCGTCCAGCTTGCCGAGTATTGAAGGCAAGTACAGGAGAAAGAAAGTACCCAGTCCCATGTTGTTGCTGTGGTCGGGAGCGTTTTGAAAATAGCAGGCAGTCCCCTGAAAGCGGACGGTGCACTGAGCAGCGGTGATGCTCCCTCAGCTCTCACCTATGAGAGTTTTATGTCCAAAGTCCATTAGAAACAGATGCGAGGGATTGCTCGAAGACTTGATGTTGGGGAATATCTCGTGGTCTTTATCCCTTCCCCTCTGTGGCTGCCTTTCCAACAGATTATTTTTGCATCTCTCTCTCTCTCTCTCTCTGGCTGTGTTTGTTTAAGAACTGTGCGGAGCTTGCAAAGCACGCCACACTCTGTCAGACTTTCATCATAACACGGAGAAGACTAAGTGGGACACACACAGAGAGAGAGATTGCAATAAGAGGGTGTGGGGGATTTACACCTGAATCCAACCAGCCCGCTTCTTATCCAGTTCCCAACCAGAAGAAACATCCAATCCGATTGACAAACACGCCTGCCAATCTTAGCTGCTGAATAATTCATTCTCCCAGCCCATGAGAATGAAGCTCTTCAAAACTTGCTACATTCTTGGTTTGGAGACGCTGGTGTTGGACTGGGGTCCACAAAGTTAAAAATCACACAACACCAGGTTATAGTCCAACAGGTTTATTTGGAAGATCAGCGCTCCGAAAGCTAGTGCTTCCAGTTAAACCTGTTGGGTTATAGTTTAGATCAGAGTGATGCTGGAAAAGCACAGCAGGTCAGGCAGCATCCGAGGAGCAGGAAAATCGATGTTTCGGGCAAAAACCCTTCATCAGGAATGAGGTTGTAATTAGGCTTTTGGAAGGGCTTTTGCCCAAAACGTCGATTTTCCTGCTCCTCGGATGCTGCCTGACTTGCTGTGCTTTTCCAGCACCACTCTGATCTAAACTCTGGTTTCCAGCATCTGCAGTCCTCACTTTTGCCTGTTGGATTATAACCTGGTGTTGTGTGATTTTTAACTTGCTACCTTCTTCCTCTAGATAATATTTTTTTCCAAATGCCACACAGGAAATGTCTCCATACAACATCTCCTTTCTGTCCCTGGTTATGCTGAATGACCATGGGGTAGCTGTAAATCTCGGGTGTTGAAAAGGAGTTCCAGAGTTGAGGTGTAATTCCATAAATGCTTCCAAAATGTTTTATTTACAAAGCGTTCAGATACTTAAGTCCACGCTGATCGGTCCCCTGGCCCGCGAGTGATTCGCACACGTTGTAACAGATTAAAAGCGAAATACTGCAGATGTTGAAAATCTGAATAAACAAAATGCTGGGGAAACAAGGCAAATCTTATTTAGAGAGAGAAACAGAGTTAACAGTCCAGTATGACGTCTTCTGAACTGATTCGAAGCATTAACTCTTTCTCTTTCCATTGATACTGCTAGACCTGCTGAGTTTCTCCAATATTCTGTGCTTGGTTCTGTAACAAAAAATGTCCCTCTCTCTACCACCCGTTAGAACCTTCTTTCAATAAACTTAACTGGCATTCCGTTTTAATTGCACTGCAAGATGTACTTCTGTCCTCTGTGAATTATTCTCACAAATTGCAGATTTCTGATAAAAACTTCCCCTTTCTCGACTATCCATTTTTTAAAAACAATCATAGCACTTTCCACATCGTTGGAATGTGCCAAGGAGTTTATCACCAGTGAGGTACCTTTTGCAGTCATAGAGTCATAGAGTACAGCATCAGACCCTTTGGTCCAACCAGTCCATACTGACAATTGTTCCCAAACTAAAGTAGTCCCACTTGCCTGAGCTTGACCCATATACCTCCAAACATTTCTTATTCATGTACCATTCCAAAAGTCTTATCAACATTGTGACTGTACCTGCACCCACCACTTCCTCTGGAAGTTCATTCCACACATGAATCACTGTTAAAAAATTGCGCCTTATGTTGTTTTTAAATCTTTCTCCTCTGACCTTAAAAATATGTGTTCTTGTCATGAAATCCCCCATCCCAGGGAAAAGACATCTGCCATTCACCTTACCTTTATCACTGATGATTTTATAAATCTCTGTCAGGTCACCCCTCAACTTCCTACGCTCCAGCCTCTCCTTCTCATCGTTGTAATGGAAGCAAACACCAGCAAACTCAGTTCCAGGAACAGCGGAATGATAACAATCACAATACTACTGCCAAGGAGATTTCTCCACTCTCTTCAGAATACTGCTACCTGGGAGAGCAGAGAGAACCTAACATCAAATCAAAAAGATGGCGCGTCAGACAGTGCAACACTCCCCTACTACTGCACCGAATTCAGTTCTGCAGTTCACCAAAGGACAAGGGATAAGGCCATTTTCCAACAGCAGGTATAGGCAGCAAGTGAAAGCTGCTCTCTCCCCTTTCATAATACCATTCAACACAGGGATGAAAATAATTAGGTGGTTGTTTTTGACTGGCACAGACTTGATTAGCTGAAGGCCTCTTTCTGTGCTGGACTATGACTGCACTTTTAATGTACCTTTCTTCTCTGGAAGTATTTCTTGGTGGATGGATTGGGGAAGAGTTTTGATGATTCAGCACACTCCACAAAACTGTTGAAGAAAAGTGGTAAGGAAATGCCAGGGCACTATAGACAGAGGAGGCTGATGTCTGTGGTGGTTAAATTATTGGAGGGAATCCTGAGGGACATGATTTGCATGTCTTTGAAAAGGCAAGGAATGATTATGGATAGTCAATATGACATTGTACAAGGGAAATTTGTGTCTCACCATCTTGATTGAGTTTTTTGAAGAAGTGGTGAAGGCAGAGCAATGGGTGTTGTCTATGTGGACTTAAGGAAGGCATTCGATAAGGTTCCACATGGTAGACTGGTAGCAAGATTAGATCACATGGCATACAGGGAGAGTTAGCCATTTGGATACAAAATTGGCTTCAGGGTAGGAGATGTAGAGTGGTGGTGGAAGGTTTGTACTTGGACAGGAGGCCTGTGACCAGTGACGTGCCACAAGGGTTGGTGCTGGGTCCACTGCTTTTTGTCATTTATATAAATGATTTGGATGTGAACACAAGAGGTACAGTTAGTAAGTTTGCAGGTGACACCACAGTTGGAGGTGAGGTGGACAGCGAAGAAGGTTACCTCAGAGTACAATGAGACTTTGATCAGATGGGCCAATGGGCTGAGGGGTGAAAGACGGAGTTTAATCTAGATAAATGTGAGGTTCAATGTTTTGGAAAGGCAAATCAGGGTAGGACTTATACACTTAATGGACAGGTCCTGGCGGTTTTCATTGTTCCTTGAAAGTGGAGTCACAGGTTGACAGGGTAGTGAAGAAGGCGTTGGATACACTTGCCTTTATTAGTCAGAGCATTGGGTAGAGGAGTTGGGAAGTCATTTTGCTGCTGTACAGGACATTGGTTAGGCCACTTTTGAAGTATTGCATTCAATCCTGGTTTCTCTGCAAAGGAAGGATGATGTTAAACTAGAAAGGGTTAAGAAAAGATTTACAAGAATGTTGCCAGGGTTGGAGGGTCTGAGCTATAGTGAAAGTCTGAATAGGCTGGGGCTGTTGTTCCTGGAGCATCGAAGACTGAGAGGTGACCTCATAGAGATTTATAAAATCATGAGGGGCACAGAGAGAATGAATAGCTGTCGTCTTATTCCCAGGTAGGAGAATCTAAAAATAGAGGGTATAGGTTTATGGTGAGAGGGGAACAATTTAAAAGGGATCTAAGGGATAACTCTTTCATGCAGAGACTGGTGCGTGTATGGAATGAGCTGCCAGAGGAAGTGGTGGAGGTTGGTACAATTACAGCGTTTAACAAGCATCTGGATGGGTACATGAATAGGAAAGGTTTAGAGGGATATGGACCAAATGCTGGCAAACAGGACTAGGTTAATATAGGATATCTGGTCAGCATGGATGAGTTGGACTGAAGGGTCTGTTTCCGTGCTATACATCTCTATGACTCTAAAAGCAGGTAATCCCTGGGAAACGAAGAGCTGTCAATTCCAGCTTTGCTGTGACACTACTTGCAGCCTGCCTTACTCTCAACCAAACAGTTCAGCTGAAATAATTAGGCCACACATGCACTTTCTAATCACTTTATTATTTTCTACACCTTCATTAAATGAGTTTGTATGTTCGATCTGTATTGCAATTTGGCCCTCACATATATAATCCAGTTCTCCGCTGATATGTTCTCTTGCTGAAACCTGCTCTCTGTGTGTTGATCAATGCTAATTACACATTGATCTCATTATGGCTTATGTTCATCAAGGGACTTGTCAATTTTCTCCCCTACTATCTTGAATGGACTGATTTATTTTGGACTAACAAACCTATAAAGTGTCCACACTGGGATGCAGTATCTGTCCATATTGTGTTGCAGACCTCGTGTTCATTCATCCATAGGGGTGTTGGAGCCACATTATCCATCCATGCTGGGATATAGAAGCTCACTGTTGTTAATGTTAAGTCTGATTTAGATGTATTTTTGTAAAGCAACGATACTAAGGGATATGGGTCAAAGGCAGGTATATGGAGTTGGACCACAGACCAGCCATGGTCTCATTAAATGGTTAAACAGGCTCAAGGGAATGGTGAATGGTCTCCTCCTGTTCCTGCATCGCTCCCTAATAAGGTTGCAAACCACACTGTTGATTTAAAGTGACCATTCTTGACAAGTGAGCTTAGACAGTCTGTTCAGCTGGAACTTTGAGAATAAATTCCAAAGGTGCAAGAAATCACAAACACAGTCACGTGCAAGAGACTAATACGAAAATCAAATGAAGTAGGAATATTGACACTTCCCGAAGACATAGAGTGAGTGGAGTGGAGTGTCCTGTCCAACATTTTTACTGGCATGGGTCTGTCAGGCCTACAATCCATTATTATGTTGAACATTGTGCGTATGCACAAAACTAATCTTTCTAAAGACTGCAGGCAAATATGCTGAGAAGGAATACGGGAGAGGAATCAAGAGAAAGAAGCCCTACTAATTTTCCTTTCTATATTCTGGGAATATTGATTTCCATTATGCAATGCTTCCTGAGATCAAGTACCTCAAAACAAAACAAAACAAGCCTTGGACTTGAGCCTCCTGAGAGTTACCTTTCTAAGGGCAGCAGGAGACAGTGTTATCAGTTGGAACTGGGACTGGTTCTCATTCTCTGCTCTCATTGGACATAATGACAATGAGACTCTAAACTCTGACATAATATGGATCGTGATTTAATTAGTTTTGCGTTGATATGAATTTAAACATCATATTAGTCCACTAATAACACAGTGAAAGCAAAGTCAAGAGACTCTAATGGGCAGATAATCAATGTGACAGTGAGTATTCACTACCAATCTCTAAATGATATAAAACACATTTTATTATTTCTCCACCATGTCAAAGTTGGAACTGCTTTGCATTCTCACTGTAATTAAGTGAAAATCTTCTGTGGTAACTTCTACATTCCACCTGTGACACAATCAGGAAAAGGTCAACATTCTCAATGGGCTGACCCAATATCGGGGACTTATCCTTGAATGAACCCTTGCCTCATTCTGTGGTTACAGCTATTTTAATCTGTTGAGAAAATGTCATAAGACCTCTCTGGAGCAGGTGGGACTTGAAAAGGAGTGAATTCTAAAGTTATTCCAAATGAGACTTGGGGATTTTTCCACTGGTAAGACTGAGAGGTTTACTACTGTAAATGCATTCATATTGCCTGAGATGGCATAGCACATTGTGTTGAGTTGTAGGCCATGGGTTCATTGAAGCACCACTCCCTTTGTTGCCCTAACGTTGACACGAAACCCCAAATATGGACAAAAACTTCGACAAAAGCTAGTGTTGGAGCAGGAAGAGCCCTGAGGAGAATTGCAGCCAGAGATTCAAAGCCAAAAGATTTTGGGTCCCAATCCCAGCAGAGCTGATTCCGGCTTTTCCTTTTTGGAGATGGATATTGGGGCAGAAATCTATCCTTGCTGCTTCTGGCTCCTGACAAATGAAGAGCAAATGGGACTAATTTTGTAACACAATATGTCACACCAATCAGTGTCCTTTTGCAGGTAATAGGATGCAAATATTTTCTGAAGGGATTGTTTGCATTTCCAACAAGAGTACCAGCAAGTTAATTTTGTTATTATGAAAGTAATCTAAAGTCAGTTTGGAAAGATAATGATGATTTATGTGGTTGTATCGTCTGCAGATAGACTGGGGTTGCTATGAGTTTTGTCAGAGAAACATAAGCAATGGAAAAAAAAGTGTAAGATCTAATCCGTTTCTGAAACTTAAATCTCAACGGCAGTAGGTCCCATGAAAAGGAGGATCTTTAACAGGTCTTGCTGCTTATTTTGCAATACCTGGGAGAGTCTATAGTCCAAGAGCTGGCAAAAAAAACCTCAGCAGGAAGGAGGACTGGATAAATTGACAAGATCACTGTGATATTTAAGAACAGAGAGAGAGAGAGAACCTACAAGCAACCACTTCACAGAGTCAAACCAATCTAGGAGAGTTCGCATGTAATTTCCTCATTGATCGGTCAACAGGATAGCCCTGGAGTTTCCAAGAATTAAAAACCTAGTTCCCTGGACACCACTACAGGTAACCGAAAAAGAAAAACTGCAGTGGCCTTACAAATGGTGTGTTAAAATATCCTTGAATATTTTGCGTATTTAGTTATAAAAATCTGAGTGACACCATAACTTTGAGCTTAGGTAAACTAATTGGAGCGTAAGAAACACTATATAAAATTTATCAAGCATCTGACTCGGTGTGGATAGATGAATGGACAAATGAGTGGATATGTAGATGAATTGGAATGAAATGTGATGTGCCATCTGAGTGGTTGTGACAAATTTGATTTAAGTACTGAGAATGGTGCTATAATTCCTGAGGAAGAACTATTCCCGTCAGCGATTGTAATGAATAAAAAGAAGCGGAGGTTAAAAAACTTCAATCTCTCTCAAATATCCTTTTTATGCATTATATAGTGTAACCTTTCTGTTCTAACATTGTTTCAATGTATCAGCTGTTTGAGTATTATTGGCTGACAGTTTGATGGAAGAGATAAAACAGTAATTTGCAGTTCAAGAAAGTTGAGTTTGAAAAGGGTGCATTCTCAACATTGACTCAGAAAATCTCGTGGCTGCAAAGACAGTTTTGTGATTTGTATTTCTTCAGGTTAAAAAAAAATGAGCATTTTGCTGTATATTCCACGTGCACAAAATTAAAACCCCTCCAACGTGTCGATGAAATGATGGCCTTTAAGAAGCAATCAGACGTCATACAACACCAGGTTATAGTCTAACAGGTTTATTTGAAATCACAGGCTTTCTGAACCTGTGAAGTGTCCACTTCACCTGACAAAGGGGCAACGTTCCGAGAGCTTGTGATTTCAAATAAACCTGTCGGACTATAACCTGGTGTCGTGTGACTTTTGACTTTGTCCACCCCAGTCCAACATCAGCACCTTAAAAAAGCAGAGTAGACAGTTCTGATGAAAAGGCAAAAGTGAGGACTGCAGACACTGGAGATCAGAGTCAAGATTAGAGTGGTGCTGGAAAAGCACAGCAGGTCAGGCAGTATCCAAGGAGCAAGAGAATTGATGTTTCAGGCATAAGCCCTTCATCAGGAATGGTGAAGGGCGTATGCCCAAAATGTCGATTTTCCCCACAGATGCTGCCAGACCTGCTGAGTACTTCAACCATCTTTTGTGTATCATTCAGATTTTCAGTGTCTGCAGTATTTTGCTTTTGGTTACACTTTGCTTTGGTTGTATGGATGACAAATAATAAGCAATTGTGGAACTTCAAATCATACCAATGTTATTTTTGTACTAAAGTAATCATTAACATTGGTTTAAACATCAATTTTCCCTGAACATGATCCAGGTCACTAGATTGACCTCCATCCGATTAATAGACTGAGGACGGTGAGCTTCCACTTGCTCAAAAAAACTCTCCAAATTGAGCTTGCTTTCTAGTATGCATGTTTTAAATTTTTTAATGGAGTATTTAAATGATTAAGAAAAAAAGTAGTGTACAACAATTAAATGATTTGTGGTTTTCAGAAATGTTCAGTTTTCTTAAATATCAGTCAGAGATTGTGGACTAGTCATTGATTTGTTGTGTGTTTGTAATCTAAATCGATTTAGTCTTTTTCAAGTACTGCTGCTGGAATTTATGGAATTTTCTATGGAATACTTTAGTTACAGCTTGATCCAAACATACATTCTCATAGCCTCCCCCTTCCATACCTTTTCTTCATTTGTGGAATGTGGGGGTTGCTGGCTGGGTCAGCATTTATTGCCTATGCCTAGCTGCCCCTTGAGAAGGGGGTGGTGAACTGCCTTTTGAACCACTGCAGTCCATTGGCTGTGGATAGATCCAGAATGCCCCTAGGGAGGCAATTCCAGGATTTTGACCCAGTGACACTGAAAGAATTGCCGATATGTTTCCAAGTCAGACCTGTGAGTGACTTGGAGGGGAACTTGCAGGTGGTGGTGTTCCCATGTATCTTCTGCTCTTGTCCTTCTAGATGGAAGTGGCCGTGGGTTCAGGCAGTGCTATCCAAGGATTTTTGGTGAATTTCGGAAGTGCATCTTGTAGGTGGTACACACTGCTGCTACTGAATGTCTGTGGTGGAGGCAGTGGATGCTTACAGATGTGGTACCAATCAAATAGCCTGCTTTGTCCTGGAACGGTGTCAACATTCTTGGGTACTGTTGGAGTTGCACTCATCCAGGAAAGTGGGAAATATTCCATCACACTCCTGACTTGTGCCTAGATGGTGGACAGGCTTTGGGGAGACAGGAGGTGAATTATTCGCCACAGTATTCCTAGCCTCTGAGCTACTCTTGTCGCCAATGTTTTTTTTGTATGGCGAGTTCAGTTGAGTTGCTGGTCAATGGTAACCCTCAGGATGTTGATAGTTGGGACTCCGTGGTGGTAGCACCATTGAATGTCAAGAAATAGTGATTAGATTGTCCTTTATTGGTGATTGTCATTGTCTGCCATTTGTCTGCTGCAAATGTTACTTGCCACTTTTCAGTCCAAGCCTGGATATTTTCCAGATGTTGTTGCCTTTGAACCTGGACTGCTTCAGTATCTGAGGAGCTGCAAATAGTGCTGAACATTGTCAGTGAACATCCCCATTTCTGATCTTCTGATGGAGAGGTCATTGATGAAGCAGCTGAAGATGTTTGGACATTGGGCCCAACCCTGAGTAACTCTTGCAGAGATGTGCTGGAGCTGAGATGGCTGACCTCCAACAACCATTGCCATCTTCCTATGTGCCAGGTATGACACCAACCAGCGGAAAGTTTGCCCAATACCCATTAATTTCTTTTGCTCAGGCTCCTTAATGCCATACTCAGTCAAATGTAACCTTCATGTCAAGGGCTGTCACTGTCTTCTCCCCTCTGGAATTCAGCTCCTTTGTCCATGTTTGAGCCAAGGCTGTAATGAGGTCAGGAGCTGAGTGGTCCTAGCGGAACCCAAACTGGATGTCACTGAGCAGGTTATTGCTGAGCAGGTGCTGCTTGATGACACTTCTATCACTTTACTTATGATCAAGAGTAGAATAATGGGGCATTAACTGCACAGGTTGGATTTCTCCAATATTTGGTATACAGTACGTACCTGGGCAATTTTCCACATTAGCAGGTAGATGCCAGTGTTGTAACTGTATGGAACAGCTTGGCTAGGGAAGTGGCATATTCTGAAGCACAAGTCTTCAGTACTATTGCCGGAATGTTGTTAGGGCCCATAGCCTTTGCAGTATCCAGTGCCTCCAACCATTTCTTGATATCATGTGGAGTGAATCGAATTGACCAAAGATAGATATCAGTGATGCCAGATCATTCACTCAGCCCTTCTGCCTGAGGTTTGGAGCAAATTCTTCAGCCTTATTAGATTAGATTAGATTAGATTAGATTACAGTGTGGAAACAGGCCCTTCGGCCCAACAAGTCCACACCGACCCGCCGAAGCGAAACCCACCCATACCCCTACATTTACCCCTTACCTAACACTAGGGGCAATTTAGTATGGCCAATTCACCTAACCTGAACATCTTTGGACTGTGGGAGGAAACCGGAGCACCCGGAGGAAACCCACGCAGACACGGGGAGAACGTGCAAACTCCACACAGTCAGTCGCCTGAGTCGGGAATTGAACCCGGGTCTCTGGCGCTGCGAGGCAGCAGTGCTAACCACTGTGCCACCGTGCCGCCCACTTATCTTTTGCATTCTTGTGTTGGGCTCTTCCATTATTGAGGACGGGGATATTTGAGGAGCCTTCTTCTCCAGTGAGTTGTTTAATTGTCCATCACCATTCACTACTGGCTGTGGCAGTACTACGGAGCTTAGATCTGTTACGGAGCCTATCACTTCCTACTTATCATGTTCTGCATATAAGTAGCGTTATAGAGTCATAGAGATGTACAACACAGAAGCAGACCCTTCGGTCTAACTTGTCCATGCCAGATATCCCAACTCAATCTAGTCCCATTTGCCAGCATTTGCCCCATAGCCCTCTAAACCCTTCCTATTCATATACCCATCCAGATGCCTTTTAAACTTTGCAATTGGACCAGCCTCCATCAGTCCCTCTGGCAGCTCATTTCATACACACACCAGTCTCTGCATAAGGTTGCCCCTTAGGTCTCTTTTATATCTTTCCCTTCTTACACTAAACCTATGCCCTCTAGTTGTCGACTCCCCCACCCCAGGGAAAAGACTTTGTCTATTTACCCTATCCATGCCCCTCATGATTTTATAAACCTCTATAAGGTCACCCCTCAGCCTCCGATGCTCCAGGGAAAACAGCCCCAGCCTATTCAGCCTCTCCCTGTAGCTCAAATCCTCCAACCCTGGCAACATCCTTGTAAATCTTTTCTGAACTCTTTCAAGTTTCACAACTTCCTTCCAATAGAAAGGAGACCAGAATTGCACGCAATATTCCAACAGTGGCCTAACCAATGTCCTGTACAGCTGCAACATGACCTCCCAAGTCTTATACTCAACCCTCTGACTAATAAAGGAAAGCATATCAAACACTTTCTTCACTATCCTATCTACCTGCAACTTCACTTTCAAGGAACTATGAACCTGCACTCCAAGGTCTGTTTGTTCAGCAACACTCCCCAGGACCTTACCATTAAGTGTATAAGTCCTGCTCTGATTTGCTTTTCCAAAACACAGTACCTCACATTTATCTAAGTTAAACTCCATCTGCCACTCCTCAGCTCATTGGCCCACCTGATCAAGATCCCATTGTACTCTTAGGTAACCTTATTCATTATCCACTATACTTCCAATTTTGGTGTCATCTGCAAATTACTAACTATACCTCCTATGTTCATATTTAAATCATTTATATAAATGGCAAAAAGTGGTGCACCCAGCACCAATCCTTGTGGCACACCACTGGTCATAGGCCTCCAGTCTGAAAGGCAACCTTCCACCACCACCCTCTGTCTTCTACCTTTGAGCCAGTTCTGTATCCAAATGGCTAGTTCTCCCTGTATTCCAGGAGACCTAACTTTGCTAACCAGTCTACCATGTGGAACCTTGTCGAATGCCTTACTGAAGTCCATATAGATCATATCCACCACTCTGTCCTCATCAATCCTCTTTGTTACTTCTTCAAAAAACTAAATCAAATTGTGAGACATGATTTCCCTTGCTCAAAGCCATGTTGGCTATCCCTAGTCAGTCCTTGCCTTTACTCTAGTTTGGTAGCTTCACCAGGTTGACACAGCATTTTTAGGTATGCCTGGCGCTGTTCCTGGCATGCCCTCCTGCACTCTCCATTGAACCAGGGTTGATCCCCTGGCTTGATGGTACTGGCTTAGTGGGGGATATGCTGGGCCAGGAGGTTACAGATTGTGCTGGAATACAGTTTTGCTGCTTTTGACGATCCACAGCGCCTCATGGATGCCCAGTCTTGAGTCATTAGATCTGTTTAAAACCTGTCCCATTTACAATGGAGATGATTCTCAGTGTGACGGCTGGGCTTTGTCTCCATAAGGACTGTGGGGTGGTCACTCTTACCAATACTTACATGGACAGATACATCTGCAGCTGGCAGATTGGAAAGGATGAGGTCAAGTATGTTTTCCCTCTTGTTGGTTCGCTCACCACCTGCTGTAGATCCAGTCTAGCAGTTTCTGCTCGCTTCCAGCATCTGTACGTAATTATGTGACTCTGGTATCATTGCCACGTTATACATGCTTCTGATTAATCCCATTATTCTACTGACCCTCATTAAAAGCTTACTTCCAGCAATGAAATAATCTTCAGCTGAATTCGTGACAAGGTGAAGCGGCCCCAGTCCCACTCCCTCAGGGATATACAGCTGGTGTTGGTTTAAACTGAGGTGAAGGAGAAGAGATCATGAAGGAGAATTCTCCATGCTAATCTTAGCTGATGTGAGACTTGAACTTATGCTGCTAATGTAATGCTGTGTTGCAAACTAGTCATCCAGCCCACTGAACTAACCAACCCCATTAGTCAGAAAATTGTGTCAGGTTACCACACATCATATTTTTCCTTCTTCAGTCATGGCATGTGGGTGTCAGTGGCTGTACGGCATTTATTGCCCATCGCTAATAGCATCAGTTAATATTTCTGAAGCACCAAAATAAATATCTTCAATTATGATGATGGATGGTTCATGGAAGATTTTATGTTAGGGGTTAGTCAGATAAGTTTGAAGAGAAATTTGAACTGAAACTGAACCAATGCAATTTCAAGCGCAATTTACACCCAATGAATTTAATATGTTCATTCAGTCTAGAGGCAGAAATTAAAGTCTCTCGTGGCTAAATGAGACTGTTTCCCTGCTTTCAGTAATTGGTCTTTCCAGTGGGACATTAAACTTGGGGCCCATCTCTTCTTGCTCTCCTGCGGTTTCCATTGAAGCAAATCAAACTTAAGGCTCCAGGAACATTGCAGTTTCCTTTCTCAAAGGAGATGGAGGAGGGAGGTACTGGGCACTAAACTCTTAATGGGTTTGTCAGTGATCTGTAGCTGTCGAGCATTTACAGCGATTACAGCTTGCTGCTTGTACTGGACGTGATGTAAGTTTCCAGCTAATATTCCAAGAAGCAGGAAACCTGCTGGATTAATTCAATGTTTTAGACCTTGGTATGACGTACAGAATCATAAATGGAGGACAGACTGTATCATTCTGTGGTTTATGTTGGTTTATATAATCCATGATGTAGTTCGATTTTGTAACACATCCTTAAATAACAATTTGCAGTTTACGTCGGATACTTTTGGCTCAGTTGGCAGCTGCCTCACTTGAGTAGGCAAGTTGTAGTTCAAACCAAATCCTGCAGACCTCATTAATGCAGTACCCCCCGAGGAAGCACCTCACTGTCAGAGAGGCAGCAACAGGGCAGCGCAGAGGGAGCACTGCGCTGTCAGAGGGGCAGTACCGAGAGAGCGGCACTCTGTCGGAGGGTAGTACTGAGAGAGCAGATAGAAGTGTCATCTCTCATATCAGGTGCCAAAGACGCGCCTCCTATTCCCCCTCACCAGTGGGTGTAAGAAATCCTATGAAGTTATACAGCAGAAGAGTTTATTCATTGTCCCGGGCAGTGTTAATTCCCCCAGTCATGACCATCAGAAATAAATGTTGACATCTGATCCTTTCGCCAGCTCTGTCATCACAGCCCAGCTTTCTGATGGCACAGAAAACTGACAGCTCCTTCACATGTACCTGGAACACTTTCATTCGGAGGAACTAGCATTCGGAATAGAATAGAGTGTTAGACCTGATGTAATGATGGTTGTTGCATATTTGGATGCAATGGGTGCTTTTGGTTCGATGATTTCCAAAGTTGTCCATCACTGGGGGTTTTCATGTCTCATATCTGGGTCCATTACCACGTAACAAATAGAGATCGATTGCTACAGTTAAGGGAATTCCAGGGATAGTATGTTGTGTGGACTTTGACAACCATCCCATCACCACAGGACACGCAAAGACATCCCCCGCACCTCCACTTCTATTGGGGAGTATTTGAAGAAGACTAAAAAGTTCAAAGGGGTGTGCTGTTTGCATTAAATGAAGAAAACAGAAAAGGGAGGACCTGTTGGCTCAGTTGGCTGGACAGTTTGAGAGAAAGTTATTCAGAATAACACCAGCAACACATCCAAATGCTCCCTCATTACGGTCCCTGGGACAGTCCAGCATTCACTCATACCTTCCCTCTGACATTGCAGCATTCCCTCATTCTGTCCCTCTGATAGAGCAGCATGCAACTGAAGGAAATTTGGAGACTGTCTCTTCCTCCTCCTGCCCCTTAGCAAAATCATAGCATTAGCCACGGCTCAGCAACCCTCAAAACATCAAGAATTCTATCTGAAAATAAGGCTCAGTCAATTTGTCAGAGTCGAAGCTAAAAGCTGTGAAGACTCATTGTAATCTGTGTTCTTAATGTCATTTATTGCCATACAAACAGGCCATTTGGCCCAACTGGTGCATGTTAGACTTCATGGAGACTTCATGTAACTATCGCTCCATAACCATATCCCTTTCTCTCCTTAACAACATAGAGTCATGGAGCATGGAAGCAGACCCTTTGGTCCAACTCATCCATGCCGACCAAATATCCCAACCTAATCTAGTCTCATTTGCCAGCACGTGGCCCATATCCTTCGAAACCCTTTCTATTCATATACCTATTCAGATGCCTTTGAAATGTTGTAATTGTACCAGCCTCCACCACTTCTTCTGACAGCTCCCCCCAAAAACACACCACCCTCCGTGTGATAAAGTTGCCACTTAGGTCCCTTTTAAATTTTTCTCGAGTTTCCTTTTTGGTGTTTCTTTGCAACAACAAATCCCATGAGCCTCAGTTCAACATTCTAATGACTCCCTGTGAGAAAAAAAGATTTATTGTCAATTACTCATTGGATTTATTAATTACTATCTTATATTTACGATCCCTAGCTTTGGGCAACCTGTGAAAATCCTCATCCAAAATAGGTCAAACAAATTTCAGGAAGTTCCCATTATCAGAAGTGTGCTGTACTTCCTGTATTCCCCAAACGACCAGGTTTTGGCAGCCAGCCATTCTTACTGAAGCAATCAATCAGTCTCTAGAAATTTGCTGCCTATGTTTCTTCTTGCTTAGTGAGGTGCAAATTTTCAATGGTTTTCTTGCTTTCCAGTCACAGTTCAAGCTCTTCCCACTTTTGAAAATTCTGCAAACATTCACTGCATTTCTCCTGTGCTGCTCAAACCAAAATCTTTTGATCCTTGATCAGATACAAGAGATGACCCATCAATCATCATGCTGGTCACAGAAGCAAAATGCAAAACCCTTTGGCATGAAACAACAGAGCCACAGGTAGTGCATTTGTTCTCCATTGGTGAGTATCCTTTGTAATAGCGCCATTTTCTTTAGTGACTGCCTTTATGGAAATTGAAATGCTAAATTCATTCAGGTCCATGTCCCAATCATCATTACCATCATCCAGGGGTCACATTGCAGAGTCAGTGTAGTTCAAACAGTTAAGGAGGTAAAATTCTGATGAAGGGCTTTTGCCCGAAACGTCGATTTTGCCTGTCCTCGGATGCTGCCTGAATTGCTGTGCTCTTCCAGCACCACTAATCCAGAATTTGGTTTCCAGCATCTGCAGTCATTGTTTTTACCTCGTTGATTTTAACCCTACTGCGAATCCTCTTGCAAGGATGCCTGCCTTGAAGAAGTTTTCCTCCTCTCTCTACAAGAATCTCAGGGAGTCTCTCTCCCACTGCAACTCCCAGGTCATTTCCTCAGCCCTGAAGCTCTTCAACCATGTCCTGAAACAAACTCGGTATCACAGCCACATTTGCTTCCTCAGTGCCTGTCTCCGTAACCAACTCACCCCACACGGACTCCGGACCACCTTTAAACCAGCAGAGTTCGGACCCGAACAGGACAAACAGTACAGACTACAGATTCAAAAACACCAGCAACGGTTCTCCATCAAGATCCTCCGCTCCACGCTTGCAGCAATGCGCCGGTACCTAACTGATTCCTGATGAAGGGCTTTTGCCCAAAACGTCGATTTTGCCTGTCCTCGGATGCTGCCTGAATTGCTGTGCTCTTCCAGCACCACTAATCCAGAATCTAGTTCAAACAGTTAGCAGACCCATGTCATTCGAAATCCTGAGCCTGGTGGATTTAATCTGGTGTTTTTAAAAAAATATTTATTCGTGGCCAGCATTTATTTTTGATCTCTATTTGCACAGAGGGCACTTAAACATAACCACATTACTCTGGGTCTGAAGTCACATGTAGAGCAGACAGAGTAAGGATGGCAGATTTCCTTCCCCATTCATCATTAGTGAAGCAGGTGGAGAAATTCAGCAGAATTAACATCTCAAATCGAGTGATGTTTCTTCAGAACTCTCCACAGATACTACCAGACCTGCTGTGTTACTCCAGCATTTTGTTTTTGTTTCGGATCTTCAGCGCCTGCAATTATTTTAGTGTACCAAGATGGGTTGTGGGTCAACAATAGCAACAGGTGACATGGTCATCAATTTTTTTTTAAAAATCAAATTTAAAATCCACTATCTGCCATGTTACAGTTTGAACCTAAATCCCCCCAAAAATTACCTGGATCTCTGGACGAATAATCTATCAATAATGTGACAAGGCCATCGTACTCAGATACTGTTCCTGAAGATCTGCTTCAACTTGTGAGACCATCAGTAAAATTGTCACTTCACCTTTGATCTTGGCTTGAGCCTTTGAGCTAACTTCATCTTGGTTCCTGATTCTTTTTCTTTACGGAGTTTCTTGTAGGATATTGTTCTGCAGATGCCTCATGACCCGGATAAGGTCTGAAAGAGGAAACTCACATGCACCACATTCCTCAACCACGTCTGTCGGGTGAAATACCATCATTTGCATTTCCCCACTCCACTGTTTATTGCCAGACCACTGCCATTTCAGAGGGAGATGCTGCTGCAGTGGGAGGGGCAAAAGCATCTGGTGTCTGCATCAAAAGCAATGGAGAGGACAAGTGTGGTGTGAAATAACTCTGGAAAGGCCAGTATCCCATCACCAAGTCACCCTTTATTCACATCTGTAAAGTACATGACACTGACTCAGCTAGAACAGAGCTAGCTCCTAGACTGAGCAAAATCCATGACACTCTAGAACATAGAACTCAGAAAAATACAGTGCAGTACAGGCCCTTTGGCCCTCGATGTTGCGCCGATCCAAGCCCACCTAACCTACATTAGCCCACTATCCTCCATATGCCTATCCAATGCCCGTTTAAATGCCCATAAAGAGGGAGAGTCCACCACTGCAACTGGCAGGGCATTCCATGAACTCACGACTCGCTGAGTAAAGAATCTACCCCTAACATCTGTCCTATACCTACCACCCCTTAATTTAAAGCTATGCCCCCTCGTAATAGCTGACTCTTGTTTCTATCTGTCAGCCAGGGCTCCTTAATCTGGTCCAATTCTGGAAATTCATATTCTATGAGATACACCTTGCTAACCTTGTTACAATCACTATGCGGAGTGGGAGAGATGGTGGGAATAGGGAGGTGGGATATCTGTTATCAAAGAAATCAGACAGGAGGGGGAAGGGGAAGGGAATGCTATGTTTGGACAGAGTCACATGAGGAAATGGGAGGCTCTGGTTAAAGGATGAATGGACAAAGGCAGGTGGGCTAGATTTGCTCGGAAAATTCCAATATTTCAGCTTCTTTGTGGAAAACGTTATGGGGAGGTGCTCCTAACAATATGAAGCTTTATGTAGATTTTTTTCATTATGGGTTTGTTGTTCTCACACCCTCCCAAATTTTGTCACCCTCGGCAACCATTTCAAAGCTGCACCAGTTCCGTATGTGTGCATGTGGGATTATTGGATAAGGCTGTTTCTTGAGCAAGTGCCTTCTCTTGGTCTCCATGCCAACAAGGTATTTCGAAGGGTATTTGAGCCTGTGGTTCTAAGCTCCAGTTTAAGCTGCCATCAACTGGAGGCTAGCAGATAAAAATGGGTATTAAAGATTGCCCAGTCTGAATGAACTAGCTAAAACCTGTTAGTCAATAGTAACATGGCCCACAGTCTGGTTTGGAACTGTGTTCTCTGTTCTCCTTATTGAATATTAAGCGCAGGCACGTTCCTTGGCCAGTCTGTAAAGGGAGCTGTGCATTGGCTCCAATCTGTACCATTTAAGAATTTTAAGATCCACGATTGAACAATTTGACCCTTAAGGCCGAAAATACACGGAACAATTCCATGTAACATAAACTAGCTCCTCTTTAACAAATGCGTTAAACAACAAGATGTTGCAAAGCATGTAAACATGGCTGCGCTTAGATTGAATTGTGCATGATTAAATGGGCTACTTTTAAACAAAGTATATTGCAAGTGAATGAGTTTTATGAGGAGAGTCTACGAAATGTCTGACCTAACCATAAAATTGCACTGTGCAGTTTATAGGGAACGCATCTGCGTTGGTCCACCTAACAACAAGCTTTCCTTTTACCACAAAAATGTCCTGTTGTGTTCAGCACTGTTATACATGGCTGTTAAATGAGAAACCAAGCTTATAAATGCTGCAAAGTTTCTGTCAGCACTCATAATGCAGTTTTCTGCACGCAAGAGTTTATTTTGAAACTGGAAGCAAATCTGTTAAATAATTAAATAACTGGTCTGTGTGGAAAGGTAGTAAACTAATCAAGTCCTTGATTTCCTGTCCAGTTTCCAATGTACATACTCACATCTGCAGAAAATCATGAGCTGGAAAATGTACTCCAACACTGAACAAATTTTTATTTTTCTGAAATTAAATTATTGCATCAGTGAGCTGTTTGATTAAGTGCTGCCAGTGGGATAAGGAGATAGGAACAGAGGTTCCAACTGAAATGAATTTGGATCCAAAGCTGCCCTCAACAGTGAGATTAAGATGAATCCGGTCTTGTCACAGGCATATTTCATAATATGGAAACTGGATGCAGTCCTGCTGTTTATCTATTTAACTGACTTTCTCTTTATCTATTGCTATCGCTGTGCATCTCTGCTTTGAATTCATTTCACATATATACATATATGCTCTAAGCTATAAAAAGTTTACATTTTTATTACTTGTTGAAATTTTCACCTCTACTGGATTTTCTCCAGCTGCTGTTGTCTTAATGCTTTGTCTTCATCAGACTCCCTCATCCCACAGTTCCTACATAAACAGGTACACTGTTCAAAACCACTGTGTCCTTTGCCAGCTTTTATCCTTGTGAAATTGTGGAACCTCACTTCAAGTTAAAGGACAAAGAGATCTTCAGAAATAATGGACAGTCTGGCTTTTGGATTTAAAAGTGAGGAGGTGAACCTGACTGGGACAGGCAGGCTAAAGGGGCAATACAGTAGAGCAACAGTGAAGCCTCCTGTTTTGATGCTCAACTCTAGTGAAGTTACAGCTTCAAAACAAACTCATGTTATGCTGTAGCCGGAGACATAGTCTTCACCACACTTTATAGTCTCAGGGGCAAAGGGGAACATAAATATGGAGTATTCACTGCTAACAGATTTGTCTGGGATTCATGTCATTGGTGCCATATTTAACGCACTGTTTTGGAAATACTGCTAGTCATGCACAACCCTTCACAGTTTATGGAGTGTAGGGTGGGGGGGGGTAACAAAAAGAAAATCAAAGCTTCTGAGCTGGCTGGGGTGATAACTCATTCGAAATGGAAGGTCATATTCATAAATGAATCACCCCATTGCAGCACCACCCTTCGGACCAGCTGTCATTGTAACTGCAACTGTAAGGAGGAAGATGGAGAGGCCATTCATCCTCAGTGCTATAACATAACAGAACCCTGTCTGAAGGAGTGCTGCTCTTTCCCCTTACACCCAACATTGCATAACATCTTTTAGTTTAGATTAGAGTGGTGCTGGAAAAGCATAGCAGGTCAGGCAGCATCCGAGGAGCAGGAAAATCGACGTTTTGCCCAAAACGTCAATTTTCCTGCTCCTCAGATGCTGCCTGACCTGCTGTGCTTTTCTAGCACCACTCTGAACTAAACTCTTGTTTCCAGCATCTGCAGTCCTCACTTTTGCCATAGCATAACATCTTGTCATTGTTGAATCCAGGAGTAGCACCTATTGCCAAACCTTTAAACAGTTGTTAACATTAACATTTACTTTAACGGCAGGAAAATTGAAGAAAGAATAATCAAAGGGAAATGTGTCTGGGACTAAATGAGGGTCTTCTTGCATTTTGAACCATCAGTGAAGGAAGACTTTACCCAGTTCAGACCTCTTGGAAGCCAATATCCTTTAACTTGCAGTCTGCCCTGCTGTGCCTAGGTTGTACCACTTTAACTTGGTGAAGGTGATATCCCTCCTGTTCAATGCCCTCACCTTCCTCCTCAGAAAGCTATTCCCACCCTCCCTGCATCTTCAGCATCCATTACATTCCCTCTCTGCCTGCTCTACTGTGCAAGGCACAGGAAGCAAAAACACACAATTAAGAGTTTACCCTTGCCCTCTATACAGTGTGACATGCAGGTGTCTGACAAGGACGATCATGGAATGCCTTTGAATAGAGGACCTTATTCCAACATATGTAGCAGAAGCCATAATACACAAATACAGTAAGGGATTCTAAATACAGAAGGGTTAGTCAAACTTTGTCCCTGCCCTCCTCCACATTACCCAAGAAAGGCAGAAGTGCTGATAAGAATGTGCTGTTAAATACTTACAGATCAGTATGAGAGGGAAGTAATTCCATACCTTCTGCAGCCAGTGTGACCTTGCAATGGCTTTGAGAATAGCAGGCCATACCTGAGTCTTTATAGGTCACCTGTTATTACGTCTGCCTCATAAAGATAGCTGTGCTTACCTAGTAATGATCAATGACATAGTTTGTAGTCAAGCTTGATATTCAACCCATTTCAACACTGAGGACTTTCACAAGCAGAATTCAGTGATAGTTGCTGTCTTAAAGCTGAATTATATAAGTACCTGATTAATGCAACTGTCCCTTAAAGAGCCTTACCATAAGACCATAAGAGACAGGAACAGGAGTAGGCCTCTCGGCCCCTCAAGGCTGCTCTGCTATTCCACAGCATCATGGCTGATTTGATATTCCTCTGTCCACTTTGTTGTGCTTTACCCATACCATTGATTCCTCTCCTGATCAATAACGTATTTATCTAAGCCTTAAATATTCACAAGAACTCTGTCCCCACAGCTCTCTCTGGCAAGGAGTTCCAAAGACTCAGAATCTGACAAGAGAAGAAATTCGTCTTCATCACAGTCCAAAATTGGTGCCCCTTTTTTCTAAGGCTATGCTCTCTGGTTCTAGACTCTCCCATGAGGGAAATACCCTCTCAGCATTTACCCTGACAAGCTCAGTGGGAATCCAACATGGTTCAATACATCAAACACAAGTAGAGACTGATCCCTCAGGCGGAGAAAACAACAATTGGTCCACCTGCTCTGGGTGTAGTGGCAGCCATTTTTCACTTCCTTTCCTCTTTTGCTATTTAGAATGAGATTTGGATTCAGATTCAGTTTCAAACTTGGATTGAGATTGGGATTCAGATTTGCATTCTGATTTGGATGAGAATGGAAGGCAACCCAGACACAGGCTGAGGTTCAGGCTCATCCTGTCAATGTAGCTCATCACCAATGACACCCCCGCTTCCACCCCACATCACTACCACCAAATCTTCTTGTTCCTTTCTGACTTACATATCCTGACAACATCATCAGACCCCCGTGTTGCCATTCAACTTTTTCATTTATGTTTCCAACCCCTCACTTTATCATCTGAGGCTCTTCACTTAGTTGTATTAAACCTCTTGATGCAATCTATCCCCAGTGAAGCAAGGGTCTTAGTTACCATTAAGGGTGGCACGGTGGCTCAGTGGTTAGCACTGCTGTCTCACAGCTCCAGGGTCCCAGGTTCAATTCTAGCCTCGGACGACTGTCTGTGTGGGGTTTGCACATTCTCCTTGTGTCAGCATGGGTTTCCTCTGGGTGCTCTGATTTCCTCCCACAGTCCGAACACGTGCAGGTCAGGTGAATTGGCCATGCTAAATTGCCCATAGTGTTAGGTGCATTAGTCAGAGGGAAATGGGCCTTGGTGGGCTACTCTTTGGAGAGTCGGTGTGGACTGGTTGGGCCGAAGGACCTGTTTCCACACTGAAGGGAATCTAATCTACTCTCACATTGCGAATTGTTGCTGTTTAGTTTCTCTCCACTGCCTGGGAGAAAAGCAACTTGCATACAAATGAGTAAAGAATAGATAATAATGATATTAATGCATGCAAATAGACCCTGATACTCAGTACCAACATTCATTGTTTCATACAGTGCAGAAGAGGCCATTCAGTCCATTGAGTCTATACCACCAGAAATATATTATGACCTACACTAGTCCTACATTCCTGCAGTAGGCCCATAGCTTTGAATGATCATCCAAGTGCTTTGTGAAGGCAGTAGATTCCATAAAAAGCCTTTCCTCAAATCCTCTCTAAACCTCCTACATTTCACTTTAAAATTATGCCCCTTTGTTATTCACCCTTGCACTAAGGGGAACAGCTGCTTTCTACTCACCCTGTCCATGCCCCTCATAATCTGAAACGCCTCCAGCAGGTCCCCCCTTAATCTTCTCCTCTCCAAAGAAAACAGCCCAAGCTTATCCAGTCTCTCTTCATAGCTTGTACTTTCAAATAAACCATTTGGACGATAATTTGGTGTTGTGAGATTTTGAAATTTAGCTAAACTGCTCCAGCCCAGGCAAGATCACGGTGAATCTTCCTTCGATGTTAAAAAATCAGGTTCAAAATCGGGATAATTTTCTCCTTGACTTTGAGAATCTCATTCTTCCAATCACACCACATGTTCCCACTGCCTCACCACTGCAGGCATCGGGCCTGGGAAAATTCCACCCTTGGAGTATTGATTTCCTTTTCAGGAGTCGGTCATAAATGAGGCTACTTTGAGTGAGATATGAGCAGTGTGCATTACAGATCTTGGGTCACAGCATCAGGAAACATTCTTGTGGGAGGAGAGAAGGGCAAAATTGAAGCAAAAACTTTATAAATTAATTGTTTTACTTTGGATACAGATTGCAAGTACTAGTCTCATTAAGAGATTAAACTTCAACCCCAAGAGTGAATATGAATTGATTTGTAACTTATCATCCGAATCACAATACTGGATTAGCGTCTTGAGTATATTACATGTTTGTTTTGGATCTCGATACATATAATTTTCTGAGGTCTCCTAGTTCAGTTCTAGTGCTGAACATTCACTTACACACAAATTGCTGGCATGTTGACACTCATTAATGTACAACACAATTCAGTCCAGTTAATTCATGATGGCGCAATTTTCACTGTGAATGAACAGAGGTTGTTTACAGTTGGCTGTCAGTGGGATGGAGATGGATGGACCATCCAAAATGACCAAACCAGACCAATGTGCAACATGACAACATTGAAAGCTTCTACATATTCTGCTCCAGGATTTTCCACACATTGTTAGTAAAAGAACATGTCGCATTAACAATGTCATGAACAGGGCAGTAACATTCATTGCATTATTTCTTATTCCAATTTGTTTTGTTACTTTTAACAGCAAACATCAGCTGTGACAGTATAGAATCAGAGCTTTAATAAGCTCATGTTACAGCAGGTAAAGTCACCAAAGTCCTATTAGATATGCTGCTGTCTTATTACAGATAGAGAGATAACTGGTGACAGCTTAAACTGAGTTCACCATGCCTCAGATTAGGGGAGAGGTTAAGAAGGACAATGCTTCATGATAACCTCAACCAGTGCAGGAATCAAAGCCATGCTGTTGTGTGACTGTACATTGCAAATCAGCCACCAAACCAAAGGGAAGCAATGGCCTAACATTGTTATTGTGATTTATCCAGAGACCCCCAAGTAATGTTCTGGGGACCTGGGTTTGAATCCCATCACAGCAGATAGTGGAATTTGAAGTCAATAAGTATCTGGATTTAAGAATCTAACTGCTCATGAATCCATTGTTGATTGTTGGGAAAAACCTGTCTGGGTCACTAATGTCCTTGAGGGAAGGAAACTGCCATCTTTACCTGATCTGGCCTACATGTAACTCCAGACCCACACCAACTTGGATGAATCTTAATTGCCCTCTGAGCAATTTGGGATCGTCAACAAATGCTGGCCTATCCAGCGATGCCCTCACCTCAAATGAATAAGAAAAAAAAACATCCAATTGAGTAGAGTTATCCTCTTTGTTAAATCTGCTTCACCATTCATTGTTGCTTAGTGGAAAGGTTTTTTAAACTCATTTCTTGCTGGTCTCACAAATAGCTCTATTTCCTCAATTTTCACCAACAAAACCCCTATGCAATCTGACAGGACGTGATTATTCATTCATTTTACACTTTGCTTCATTGTTACTTTCTAATCAATATCAACTGCTTCATATATTCTCTAATCTTGGGTTTAATTTCTGGTTCAAGATCACTGACTGCATAAGCATAGCAACCAAAATAAGCATATTTGAAATAACTGCAGAGGCTGATATCCCATCACCAAGTCACCTTTTATTTACTTGTGCTCAGTACACTAGCTACAACTAGCCAGCTTAAAGTTGGTCACCAAACTGAGAAGATTTTTTTTTAAAAAGGATCTACTCCCAAACTCCAGGATGCAGCAAGTGCACAATCCAGCACACAACCAGGTGTTCAGCCTTTAGAGGCCTAGTCCTAGGGCCAGGCCTACCCACAGGAACAGCTCAAGATGCATTTTCTCAAAAGGGGTCAGTCAAAATACCAAAAAACAGTGAAGACACATACAAAACAAAAACAAGAGTGGAAGGGCTAAGCTCTGCCACAAAAATCAACATCATCCTTTTCTCAAAAGGAAAGAGTAACACACACAAGCTGCAACCAGCCAGTGAAACAACAGTTCCCTAATAAGAACTGAGTTACACCTGAAATACATTAACTGTGGAGATCAGAATCACCTGTTTATATTGGTTAGCCAGGGCTCCCTGACTGGCCCAGGTTAACAATCCCAGTCAATGAGATTCACCTGATTCCAATTGCTACAATAGTCAATTGGATTCATAATTCTGGATTAGTGGTGCTGGAAGAGCACAGCAGTTCAGGCAGCATCCAAGGAGCAGCAAAATCGACGTTTCGGGCAAAGGCCCGTAAGTTAACTGGTTAAATAAGGCCCCCATGAAAGTCTAATATCAATCTCCTGAAAATTCTTTGGTTTAAATTGTTGGATGTAGGAATGGCTACGATACATGCACATGAGAAATATTGATCTCAATTTAAGCAGCATTTCGACATTAACACTGAACTGCAACTTCAAGCTGACTATACAATTAGACACAAAGTCTTTTGTTTTAAAAATTTCCCAATGATTCCCCTGCAAATAAATGAATATTATTTTGATTATAATTAAAATAAAACCTTAGCAATTTCTTTTTCATTGCTTCTTAATTGTTACTCCATGACTAACAATACAATTGTGTATAAATTGCTTTATAATTGTATTTATTAATTGTGAAATCCACAATGGAATAGTGCTATTGCAGATGAAATGTATAAGCATTAAGCAGTCTTAAGTATTACATTAAGCTCAGAATTGACTGTAGCCTACCCAGGGAAACCCTTCCATTTGAGAACACCAGGCTGCTGACTTCCTGACTGATGAGGTGCTTGCTGCAAGTTTCCATATTCAGTATTTCATTGATCCTAACCATTCTGTGTTTATTTCCTGCAGCATGAATCAAATGAACGTGAATATTATTTGTTATGAATAAGTGTCCTCAAAAAAGGTCTGCAATCTTTTGCAGGCAGGACAAAAGACACAGACAGTGTGGGAATTGAGCTAAGAAATTAGTTTTCATTGGAAAAATAGAAAAATCTTGTCATTTGACCTGAGATGATCTTATTTTATAATATCGTGGAAGTAATTAATGAAGCAATCAAGCTGTCGCTGATACAGGCTCTAAAAATAGAATGAGCAATATTAGACCATTGGGTTTGGTGATTCTTGTTCCTGGGATATATTTGCACAGACTAGCACAGAGAGAATAGCCAATTCACATGACCCTGAAACAACCTTGAGTTTAAATCACCCAAAATAACATAAGAGGTAAGTGACAATTATGTCGTTATTAATAACTCTTCCATCTTGATGAACTGATAATTCTGCATCTCTCAAGGCAATTAATTTTCTCTCATTAGATAGTCTGCATAGCTAATGCACTGTCTGAAGTGATACAGGTTTGTGATTCTGGGAGAACCTGACTCATCCCAGAAAACAGGTTAAGTTCAAGAGCTGAACAATTAGAAATACTTAGCAAATGGTCACCTGGAAAAAATGTACTTCTTGTAGCTTTTTACCCGAACAGTTAATTAAATCTCAGTTGTCAATGAGCATTAACTGTCCGAAGGCTGACAGTTTACTCCTGAAGAAGAAGGGCTTAGGCCCGAAACGTCGATTCTCCTGTTCCCTGGATGCTGCCCGACCTGCTGCACTTTTCCAGCAACACATTTTCAACTCTGATCTCCAGCATCAGCAGTCCTCACTTTCTCCTGACAGTTTACTCCCCTTGGTCACCATCGTGGTGTTGTGGTAATGTCACTGAGCCGCTAGATGTTTAGGGTAATGCTCTGGCAGACTGAGGAAGTATCCCACAATGACACCTGGTTGAATTTAAAAGGTTTAGAACATAGTACATTTCAGGCACTTCAGCCCACAATGTTGTGCCGAGCATTTATCTTAACCTAAAGTCAACCAAACCTACACACCCCTCAATTTACTGCCGTTCATGTGCTTGTCCAGCAGTCGCTTAAATGTCCCTAATGTACCTGACTCTACTACACCACTGGCAGTGTATTCCACCACTCCCTGTGTAAAGAACCTACCTCTGACATCTCCCCTAAACCTTCCTCCAATTACCTTCAAATTATAACCCCTCCTGACAGCCATTTCTGCCCTGGGGAAAAAGTGTCTGGCTATCCACTATATCTATGCCTCTCATCACCTTTGTACACCTCTATCAAGTCACCTCTCTTCCTTCTTCTCTCCAATTTGAAAAGCCCTAGCTCACTCAGCCTCTCTTCGTAAGACATGCTCTCCAATCCATCCTGGTAAATCTCCTCTGTACCCTCTCAAAAGCATCTACATCCTTCCTGTAATGAGTGGTCCAAAACTGGACACAATACTTCAAGTAGGCGAAAGTGAGGACTGCAGATGCTGGAGATTAGAGTCAAGAGTGTGGTGCTGGAAAAGCACAGCAGGTCAGGCAACATCCGAGGAGCAGGAAAATCAACCTTTTGCCGGCAACATTGATTTTCCTGCTCCTTCAGATGCTGGAGATTAGAGTCAAGAGTGTGGTGCTGGAAAAGCACAGCAGGTCAGGCAACATCCAAGGAGCAGGAAAATCAACCTTTTGCCGGCAACATTGATTTTCCTGCTCCTTGGATGCTGCCTGACCTGCTGTGCTTTTCCAGCACCATGCTCTTGACAATACTCCAAGTGTGGTCTAACCAGGGCTTTATAGAGTTGCAGCAAACCTCACGGCTTTTAAACTCAATCCCCCGTTAATGAAAACCAAAATACCATATACCTTTTTAACAACCCTATCAACTTGGCGGCAACTTTGAGGGAGCTATGTAAGTGGACCCCAAGATCCTGCTGTTCCTCCCCACTGCCAAGAATCCTGTCTTTAACTCTGTATTCAGCATTCAAATTTGACCTTCCAAAATGAATCATTTCGCATTTATCCAGGTTGAACTCTATCTGCCACTTCTCAGCCCAACTCTGCATTCTGTCAATATCTTGTAGTGCCGAGCACTGTTGCAGGCTATAATCTGCAACACCACCGACCTTTGTATCATCAGCAAACTTACTAACCCACCCTTTCACTTCTTCATCCAAGTCATTTATAAAAACTACAAAAAGCAGAGGTCCAAGAACAAATCCCTGTGGAACATCACTGGTCACCGACCTCCAGGTGGAATACTTTCCATCCACAAACACTTGCTGTCTTCTTTCAGCCAGCCAATTCTGTATCCAAACAGGCAAATTTCCCTGAATCCCATACCTCCTAACATTCTGAATGAGCCTATCGGGGGGAACCTTATCAAATGTCTTACTGAAATCCATATACACTACACCCACTGCTTGACCTTCGTCAACTTGTCTCATCATATCCTCAAAGAACTCAATAAGGCTTGTGAGGCATGACCTGCCTCTCATAAAGCCATGCTGACTATCTTTAATCAAACTATGTTTTTCCAAATAGTCATAACTCCTATCTCTCAGAATCCTTTCCAGTACCTTTGGGCGGCATGGTGGCACAGTGGTTAGCACTGTTGCCTCACAGCGCCAGAGACCCAGGTTCAATTCCTGCCTCAGGTGACTGACTGTGTGGAGTTTGCACGTTCTCCCCGTGTCTGCGTGGGTTTCCTCCGGGTGCTCCGGTTTCCTCCCACAGTCCAAAGATGTGCAGGGCCAGGTGAATTGGCCATGCTAAATTGCCCGTAGTGTTAGGTAAGGGGTAAATGTAGGGGTATTGGGTGGGTTTCGCTTCGGCGGGTCGGTGTGGACTTGTTGGGCCGAAGGGCGTGTTTCCACAACGTAATGTAATCTAATCTAATCTACTTTACTTACCACTGACTGGTCTGTAATTCCCAGGGATTTCCCTATTCCCTTTTTTGAAAAGAGGAACAACATTCGTCACCCTCTAATCATCCAGAACTACTCCCATGAAGAGTGAGGATGCAAAGAGATTGCTCGCCAGAGGCACAGCAACCTCATTCCACTCCCTTCCTGTAGTAACCTTGGATATATCTTGTCTGGCCCTGGGGACTTATCTATCTTGATGCTTCCCAGAATTTCCAGTACATCCACTTCCTTAATATCAATCTGTACAAACCTATTAACCTAGTCCACAGTGTTCTTACTATTAACAAGGTCCCTCTCTCTAATGAATACTGAAACAAAAAACACATTTTGGGCCTCCCCTACCTCTTCAAACTCCATACCCTCCACTATCCCTAATCGGCCCTACCTTTTCTCTGAAGTGTAGAACATCTTTGGGTTTTCCCTAATCCTTCCCACCCAGACTTCTTCGTGCTCTCTCCTACCTCTCCTCAGTCCATTTTTAAGTTCTTTCCTAGTGACCCTGTAATCCTTTAAAGCTGTACCAGATCCTTGCACCCTCAACCTCAAGGAAGCTTCCTTCTTCCTCTTGACAAGAAGCTCCTCTTCTCTTGTCATCCAAGGCTTCTTCACCTTACCTTGCTTGCCTGTCTTAGTGAGACAGTTATCCAACACTCTCAACAAGTGTTCCTTAAACAGCCTTCACATTTCTGTCATGCATTTCCCATAGAACAATTGTTCCCAGTTTATACTCCACAACTCCTGTCTAATAGTAGTATAATTTCTCCTCCCCCAATTAAATACCTTCCAATACTATCTGTTCCTAACCCTCTCTGTGGCTATGGTAAAAGTGCGACAGTTGTGATCACTGTCACCGAAATGTTCACCCACTGAGAGATCTGAGACCTGGCCTGGCTCGTTGCCGAGCACCAACTGTAATAGGGCCTCCCCCCCAGTCGGTATATCTAAATATTGAGTCAGGAATCTTTCTTGGGTACCTGAATGGAGCAAAATTAGCTCCATCCAGACCATCTGAACTAAGGAGGTTCCAACGAGCACCAACTGTAATAGGGCCTCCCCCCCAGTCGGTATATCTAAATATTGAGTCAGGAATCTTTCTTGGGTACCTGACAAAATTAGCTCCATCCAGACCATCTGAACTAAGGAGGTTCCAATCTATATTGGGGAAGTTGAAGTCACCCATAACAACAACTCTGTTACATCTGCAACCTTTCAAGATTTGCTGCCGAATTTGTTCTTCCATCTCTCTAGTGCTATTGGGGGGGTCTATAGAAAACACTCAATAAAGTAACTGCTCCTTTCCTGTTACTGACTTCCACCCATACTGACTCAGTAGACAAACCCTCCTCAACAACCAACTTTTCTGCAGCTGTGATACATTCTCTAATTAACAATGCTACTCCCCCTCCTCTTTTACCCCCCTCTCTGTTCTTCTTAAAAGATCTAAACCCTGGAATATCCAGCCACCATACCTGCCCTTGTGAAATCCATGTTTCCGTTATGGCCGCACATCGTAGTTCCAAGTACTGATCCATGCTCTAAGTTCATCACTCTTATTCCTGACACTCATTGCATTGAAACAGACACACTTTAACACATCTCTTTGCCCTATTCAACTGTGTATCCTTCCTGACAGACTCTGCATTCCATTTCTGCCCGTTCGACAACTACCCCTCCCTCTGATCTGTAGCTCTGTTACCCATCCTCCTGCCAAACTAATTTAAACCCTCACGAAGTGCTCTAGCAAATCTCCCACCAAGGCCATTGGTGCCACTCCAGTTTAAGTGCAACCCACCCTTCTTGTTGTCACAAAGCTAGTCCCTTTTTTTCCTAAAAGCTGTTGCTTGACTCAAGGAGACTCTGTCCTTGACTTATTTCAGAGGGGTAATAAATCGGGCCAGACTCTGATCAGTCTGGTTTGGTACAGAGATGAAAAGGATTTTGAGAGGCCTTTTGTTTATATGTGAACAGATGAAACTTCAGGCCAAAGTGGTCATATTTTAGAAGTGACTTGTGCTAAGAGCCTCAGGCGACTGACTGTGTGGAGTTTGCACGTTCTCCCCGTGTCTGCGTGAGTTTCCTCCGGGTGCTCCGGTTTCCTCCCACCATCCAAAGATGTGCAGGGTCAGGTGAATTGGCCATGCTAAATTGCCTGTAGTGTTAGGTAAGGGGTAAATGTAGGGGTATGGGTGGGTTTCGCTTCGGCGGGTCGGTGTGGACTTGTTGGGCCGAAGGGCCTGTTTCCACACTGTAATCTAATCTAAGAGAGGGGAGTGGTCAGCTCTTTAGCGAGCTGAGCAGTTTTAATTCCGTCTTTAACTGGGAAGTTCAACAGGGGGCTGTGTGGAAACTCTGCCTCTTTTCTGCCCTTCAACTTCAACCTGTAGCATGTGTTCCATTTATACTGGGTTTTAAAGGAAGTTTGCTTATTGGGACTGCTGTGTGTATTCAGAACAGCATAATTAAGTCTAATTGGATAGGTTGAGTTCTATAGGGATTCTTTATTCTGTTCTTTGTGTTTTATTGTGTAATTTTGTGAATACATTTTTTTTGTCTGTTTTAAAATCTAGTAGTCAACATAGCTATCTTATTTCAGGTAATTTTCACTGTACACTTACTGAAATAAATTGCAAAGTTAGGTCTAGGGCTGTTGCTTAAGAATGTTTTGAGTGGTCTAGCCTCGTCCATTATAATATACAGGTTCCACCTACACCTCCTTAAACTGAATGGCTCACTAGGGAAACTCCAGTGGATAGTTAGGAATTGAGCACAACAGTGTGAATCGTGTAAGGATGGCAGATTGCATGAAATTGGAATACAAAGCAAATCTCTAAAACAAAGTCCCATGGTGGCGTTAATGTCTTTACCTCTAGGTTAGAAGGTCCTGGTTGATGTCCCACCTGCCGTATGTTGTAACGTATTTGATTAAAATGCTACACCAAAACCACTTTCCCCACACATTTCCTTTTGCTGAATGGCTATTCTCTGGGAATACTGCAAAATCCTGTAATCCGAAGTAATGGGAATTGATTTCAAGTGAATATCTACAAGATGCAGAGCAGAAATTCACTAAAGATCTTTGAACAGCATCTTCCAAACTCATTCCTTCAGTGTCACTGGGTCAAAATCCTGGAATACCCTCCCTAATAGCATTGTGGGTCTACCTACAGCGTGTGGACTGCAGCAGTTCAAGAAGGAAGTTCATTACCACCTTCTCAAGGGCAACTATGGATGGACAATAAAGCTCGTCCAAACAGGAACACACAGGTCCCATGAGCGAATAAAGTAAAGCAAATGGAATTGTGGGCTTTATAAACAAAGGCAAAAAGCACAAGATTCAGCACATTATACTAAACCTCCTTGTTTTGCTGAACCCAGGACTGAACCAGGGATCGTTCGACCTCTGTCTAACACTCTCTAAAATGAGCTATTGGACTGAAACCTGTGTAAAATACTGGATTGACCCCAGCTGCAATATTGTGTCCAAATCAGTGTTCCGTGGTTTTGGGAAGGACATTAAGGCTTTGGACAAGAAAGATTTACTAGAGTGATTCCAGGGATGAGAGATCACTATCTCAGAGATTCTTTGTTTTCCTGTGAGAAGAGAAAACTAGGAAGTGATTAAATAATGAAACAAAATGAAGTGTTCGGATAGAGCTAATTGTGCCTGTTTGCTGATGGATGCTCAGTTAAGAAATGATTCCCAAAAGAACCAGAGACTACATGAGGAAACGTCTTCCTTTCCTTACACTTGATTGGGTGTGTGTCAATAGCAAAGCCTGCAACTGTCACCCATCCCTAACTGTACCACCGTAAACTGATTTGAGGAGTCGGTGTTGGACTGGGGTGTACCAAAGTTATAGTCCAACAGGTTTATTTGGAAGCACAAGCTTTGGGAGCGCTGCTCCACAACCACCTGATGGAGGAGCAGCGCTCTGAAAGCTAGTGCTTCCAAATAAACCTGTTGGACTATAACCTGGTGTTGTGTGATTTTTAACCTTGAACTGAATAGTTCACTAGGGAAATTTCAGTGGATGGTTAGGAACCGACCGCCATAGTGTAAGTCTGTGTAAGGATGGCAGAATGCATTCTCCAGAGGCTACGTTTTTTTACAATAATCGATGATTGTTGCAATCTGTGATGCATTAGTATACTTTCTCATGCACAACTCAGTTTGAATGCGGGAAGATTAGTGACACAGCAACCTGAGAGGAAGGGGAGACACAAGGTGAGAGTGACTGCCCTTGACATCAAGGCCATTTCTGACTGAGTATGACATCAAGGAGCCCGTACAAAACTGGATCAATGGGAATCAAGGAAAAACTCTCTGTTGGCTGGGGTCATACTTAGTGCAAAGGAAAATGGTTGTAGCTATTGGAGTCAATGATCTGAACTCCAGGACATCTCTGCAGGAGCTCCTCAGGTTAGCAGTCCGAGGCACAGCTATCTTCAACTGTCCCATCAATGATATTGCCTCCATCATAAGGCCAGAGGTTCAGCACCATTCATGATTCCTCAGATACTAAAGTAATCTATGTTCAAATGCAGCAAGACCAATATGATATCTAGTGCTTGGGCTGACAAATGGCAAGTAATACTCATCTCACACAGACAATGGCCATCTTCAATAAGAGAGAATCTAGCCATTGTCCCTTGAAATTCAATGGTATTACCATCATTGAATTTCCCACTGTCAATATCCTGGGGGTTACAATGGACCAGAAACTAAACTAGACTAACCATGTAAACACAATGGCTATAAGCACATGTCAGAGGTTAGGAATCCTGCAGTGAGCAACTCACCTCCTGACTCCTCAAAGTCTGTCCATATTCTAAAAGGCACACGTAGTGAGTGTGATGGAATATTCCCCACTCTTCTGGATGAGTGCATCTTCAACAACATTCAAAAAGCTTGAGACGATCCAGGACAAAGCAGCCTGCTCAATTAGCATCAAATCTATAAGCATCCACCCTCTCCACCACCTCCACAGTAGTAGCGTGTTCTACCTACAAGAAGCACTGCAGAAACTCAACAAGGCTCCTCTGACAGCACCTTCCAAATCCTCAATCATTTCCGCCCAGAACTCAAAGGCAGCAGATATATGGTAACACCATGCCCTGCAAATTCCTGTCCAACCCACTCAACATCCTGACTTGGAAGCACATTACCATTCCTTCATTATGGCTGGATCAAAATCCTTGAATTCCCTCCCTAATGTCATTCTGGGCCCACCTATAGCAAATCGAATGTAATGGTTCAATAAGGTAGCTCACTACCACCTTCTCAAAGTCAATTAGAGATGGGACTAAATGCTGGCCCCACCAGACATAACCAAATTCCCAGAAAGAATTTTAAAAAGTATGATCATAATGTAAACTCATCCTTACAACACCATAAAGGTTAAATAAGAGTTAATAAAGAATTACTTGACGAATACTTATTTTTCTCTCTGTCTACCGAGTGGTGGTTCAATTATATTACGTCTTTTCACATTGGCAATATATAAGAATATTGTCTCCTTGTTCATGAACATTTGACAGTTTGGATGAAATATGTGCCATTTCACTCTCTCTTTTTGTTTCAGTTTTGGGAAATAGAATCACTCTCACTGCTTCATCATTGTTGTAATGGAATCTGATTTTGTCCCTTGAAACTAGGTCTGCCTATTATCTCACTGTACAATTTATGAAAACTTCTACAAGTTCTTCAAGAAAAACATTTTTTGAACAGAAGGTACAAGCAACATAATGCCCTGGCTTTATGAAAGGAAATATTTCATAGAATCATAGAGATGTACAGCACGGAAACAGACCCTTTTATCGGAGTTATGTTTCGAGTTCATTAAAATCGCAGATTCTCTAAGGAAATTTAATTCTGTACAATATGTCCCAATTGTCTAAGGGTTACAGAACTGCATTCTCAACCAGAAAATTGTGGATCCGAAAGTACAGCTGAGGGTTTGCTTCACTTCAAACCAACTAATACAGTCAAAATGATATTTTTATTATTTATTTATTTGTCATTTTTATCATTTGAGATCAAAGGAAACTTTAACTCTGATTTCCATGGGAGACTGATTAGCAAGGTTAGATCTCATGGAATACAAAGAGAACCAGCCATTTGGATACAGAACTGGCTCAAAGGTAGAAGACAGAGGGTGGTGGTGGAGGATTGTTTTACAGACTGGAGGCCTGTGACCAGTGGAGTGCCACAAGGATCAGTGCTGGGTCCACTACTTTTCATCATTTATATAAATGATTTGGATGTGAGCATAAGATGTATAGTTAATAAGTTTCCTGATGACGCCAAAATTCACGGTATAGTGGACAGCGAAGAAGGTTACCTCAGATTGCAATGGGATCTTAATGGGCCAATGGGCTGAGAAGTGGCAGATGGAGTTTAAATCAGATAAATGTGAGGTGCTGCATTATTTTGGGAAAGCAAATCTTAGCAGGACTTATACACTTAGTGGTAGGGTCATAGGGAGTGTTGCTGAACAAAGAGACCTTGGAGTGCAGGTTCGTAGCTCCTTGAAAGTGGAGTCAGGTAGATAGGATAGTGAAGAAGGCGTTTGGTATGCTTTCCTTTATTGGTCAGAGTATTGAGTACAGGAGTTGGGAGGTCATGTTGCGGCTGTACAGGACATTGGTTAGGCC
>NC_057742.1:7271135-7286985 GCF_004010195.1 Chiloscyllium plagiosum
CCTTACTAAGAACCCTACTGTTAACCCTGTATTCCGCATTCTTATTTGTCCTTGCAAAATGGACAACCTCACACTTGGCAGGGTTGAACTCCATCTGCCATTCCTCAGCCCAGCTCTGCATCATATCCGAGTCCCTTTGCAGCCGATAGGAGCCCTCCTCACTATCCACAACTCCACCAATCTTTGTATCATCTGCAAATTTACTGACCCACCCTTCGACTCCCTCATCTCAGTCATTAATAGCAGAGGACCCAGAATTGATCCCAGAACTGATCCCTGTGGAACTCCACTTGTAACTGGGCTCCAGGCTGAATATTTACCATCTACCACCACTCTCTGACTTCGACTGGTTAGCCAGTTTTCTATCCAATTGGCCAAATTTCCCTCTATCCCATGCCTCCTGACTTTAGGTGAGAGGGGAAAGATATATAAGAGACCTAAGGGGCAACCTTTTCACTCAGAGGATGGTGCGTGTATGGAATGAGCTGCCAGAGGAAATGGTGGAGGCTGGTACAATTGCAACATTTAAGAGGCATTTGGATGGGTATATGAATAGGAAGGGTTTGGGGGATATGGGCCGGGTGCTGGCAGGTGGGACTTGATTGGGTCGGGATATCTGGTTGGCATGGACGGGTTGGACCAAATAGTCTGTTTCTGTGCCATACATCTCTATGCCTCTATGACCCTAGATGTTGCAAGATCTGCTGAGCTTTTCCAGCAATTTCTGTTTTTGCCTCAGAGTCTTCATTTCTTTCGGTTTTTATTTATATTAACTAGGTGGCTGGATGCAAGTTATTGAAATGGTTTTGTTCCCTGTCACCACATCCACGGGGTGGTTTTCTCCTCTAAAAGACCAACAAATGGATTAGTTGACCTACATTGGCTCCCAGTTTGACAATGCCTCGATTTTAAAATTTGTCCTTGTTTTCTGAGTGCTATGGACCAGGCCAGACTCCTCAACACATTTCAGGAAGGTAGCCCAGACGCTAACTTTGTTAGTTGTTTTAAGCAGGTGTAAAGTGGGTATTCCAGGAGAGATGCCGCTGGTCAAACCACTTAGTTTTAAATAAAACAGAATTCATTTACAAGATTACTGAACGAAACACAAACAAAAGAAAACCGAATAACAACCTCCCTGAAAACCCAACAGATCGTCCCAGCTTAATGATGCTGTTCCAAATACTTGCAACAATCCCCATAGACACCCCTTGGCAGAAAAGGTAAAATCAAACACAGGGTCTTACAGGAGAGAAGTCAGAGAGAAAGGACCAGCCTGGACCTGATTCTGTGGGTCCAGCAGCCTTTTTTTCACACTACTGCTAAAACCAAACCAATCCAGAGAAAAGTTGAGCTAGAAGAACTGACCACTCCCCTTTAATTGTACAAGTCTTTTTTTTTAAACTTGAAAGCCTTCTGTGTGAGGCAGTATCTGTTAGCTATTATCAACTTGGCCCTAAAACCCAAGAACCCAGACTGTTCAGAGTCTGCATTGTTTACGACCTCTCTGGAAAAAAAAAACCTCAGGACTGCATAACCTTGTTAAAGGAGTAGGTTTTTATACTGAGGGACTGGAAAAGTCATGGGGCTCTGCTTAACTCCCTGAGCCACCAATAAGTTGTGATGGACTCAGGGATGATTGATATCAATTGACTCATTAATGAGCCTGATTGACATCCTATTAACAGGAATCCTGTCTTTGTCCCTAACACCCTCCTTCTGCTTGGAGACTGAGATGGAAGCTCAGCTGTGATGAAAGGGCCTCTAACCTGCCCTGGTACCCACCGTGACAGGCCACGTTGCATCCTGACTTGGAATCCAAATGAGTTCACCGAACTACTTCCAGATTTTCGGAAATATTTTATGACATTACTTAAAGTCGTCACACCCTTGTAGCCAGTGCCAGTTATCCATCTGTATGTGTTTTTTGTGTGTGTGTGCTTGTTCTTTAAAGGAATTTACTGAAATTTGTGATGGGGCCATACATTTGTAATACATTTTCATACATTTTTAACCCACATAGATTCAGGAAGTGTCTCAGCAATACTTCAAAACCTCCGAATATAAAATATTGGACATGCTGGTTCTGGACTATCAGGCAATGGTGCATTCAGGCATTGTAAAAATTCTTTATCATCTCAGGAAAGATTGATTTTTACCAAGATGGAAGCAAGCCAAAACATTCTTGCTTTTCCCATATTTTTAACTCTCAGTAGTGTTCGATGGGAGTGACAATCTCCCAACACTATAGTAAAACAAGTAACTGCAGAGGCTGGAGTTCTGAGGGAAACGAAAACAAGAAATTTCAGGTGAAACTCTGCAAGTCTGGCAGCACCTGGAGAGAGAAAACAGAATTAATGTTTTGAGATCAGTGACACTTCACCAGAGTTTCCCATTTGTTGCTAATTAATTCTTCTCTCCACACCCTGCATGGGATCTCTGATGTCTTTCTCTCCAACACTGTCAGGATTCACTCGATGACTGATCACATCGCCTCTGAATCTCAACTGCAATTTTCCAAGGATCTCAAAACTATGAACATCCTTAAATTTACTCAATCTGGTATAAAGTTCACTCTGAAACTACCTAGGGCAGCACAGTGGCTCAGTGGTTACCACAGCGCCAGGAACCTGGGTTTGATTCTAACCTCAGGCGACTGTCTGTGTGGAGTTTGCACATACTCCCCCATGTCTGCGTGGGTTTCCTCCTGGTGTTCCGGTTTCCTCCCACAGTCCAAAGATGTGCAGTTTAGGTGGATTGGCCATGCTAAATTGTCCATAATGTCGAGGCATATGCAGGCTAGGTGCATTAGCCATGGGAAATGCAAAGATAGGGTAAGGGAGTGGATCTGGGTGGGATGATCTTCGGAGGATTGGTATGGAGTTTATGGCCTGAATGGCCTACTCCCACATTGTAGGGATTCAAGGGCTCCTCTGGATTGGGGAGTGTTATGGCTGACAGCTTAAATCAGTGCAGACATTGAGTCATGAGATCCCTCCAGTCCCTCCTCACTCAGAATGGTGACAGAGAATATGTAATTCTCTAAATCTTCCTCAGGCCAGTAGTTTGCACTTTGGGTTAGGCCACCAGTCAATGCGGGGAAACAATGTACGGGAAACATTCACCTGCCAGCGTTCTTTGCTGAATTGATTAATTTGTGGCTGATGGGTAACTCATCCTTACTCAGGTCTGCCACAAACAAAAGGTAAAATATCTTTGTGGTGCCAATGATGACATCAGGTTGTGATATTCCAAAGAGGCTCCTGTCCTCTGAGATAGTCCATACGGGCACAAGGTAACAGAAAGCACTTCTGTGTGTCCCTCTTCCATCCTGACCTCCACCTGCACTGTCCTAATTAAGCAGGGAGATTACAAATGACACAGTATTGTTCCTGAGAGCTGAAAGCACAGAAAATGCCCCTTTGGACCATTTAGTCTGCAGAGGTGTATAGGATGGGGCAAGGGCTAAATGTTAATGATGATATTCGAAAGCTGTATGAGACAACAGATTGTCTACGATAGGCTCTAATGGTTGGTGATACTCAACAATCTGCCTGACCTTGAATGAGTGCTGTGAATCCAGCCTTGGTTTCTGTACTAGCAAGCAGTTTTATCTTCTGCATCTGTGCCTTGCTGTTTGTTATACTGTATAAGAGAGAGAGTTTCGTTCCAAGTCATTGGACTTCACCTCAGACTGGAATCATAAATGGTGCCAAGAACAATCTAATCCTCCAGACCAGCCGTCGATCGAGGGGTCCCTGATGGACGGGAGGGAGTGAGGCTCATTTTCCTTCCTTTTCCATATTGTTTTACTACTCAATCGATGTTCATGGTTCAGCCTTTTATTTTTCCTTCCTTTTCCATTTTTTATTATGACTCCATAAATGTTCATAGTTACGCAAATTGCTATTGTTGAGTCTTCTCTTAACTACACTTAACTGAATATGAAAAGTACCGTTTGGGTACATGCTGTGATCCAAGACATCTGGTTAACAGCCTCCTAATTATCCGATTCCCATTTTCCAGCCCCATAGCGTTCTTTGCCTTGGCATCACAAGTGAACATCTAAATATTTCCTAAATGTTCTGAGAGTTTCTGCCTCTTCCACCTTTACAGGCAGTGAATCCCAGGATCTTGCCACTCTCTGGCTGAAAAAATGTTTCCTTAATCCCCACTAAACTTCCTGTCCCTTACCTTAAATCAATGCTCCCTGCTCATTGGTCCCCCCACCAAGGGGAAAAGTTCCTTCCTGTCTACTCTGTCAGTGCCCCTCATCATTTTATCCATCTCAATCATGTCCCCTCTCAATTCCACTGCTCGAAAGAAAACTACCCCAATCTGTCCAATCTCTCTTCACAAGTGTTGTCAAGTGAAAGGTGGGTAAATATAGCCTGACTAACATTGACCAGTTTGCAGTAACCTTATTTTTACTCAGGCATGATGCAGCAGGATTGATAAAGGGGACAAGAATCAGGGGAAGGTGCAACACAACTTTATTGAACGCTTTATCAAGGAGAAACAATACTCATCAGACTTTACCAATGTACTTTAATTAACTTCTAACTAACACAATCAATCTCTTCACAGGTCTCTTCAGGAAATTGTCTTAAATCTACACTGACTATGTACTCTGACACGCACTCCAAGGATTCACTACACCTGCTACTACCCGCTGTATTTGAACTGTTTGCCTGAAGGATTGGTAGTACCTGTTAAATAAGGCAGGACCGTGCTGTTCCTTGGTCTTTGAGGATTGGTTGCTGTTTCAGGATCTGCATTGATTTCGGCTTCCCCCCTTGTCTCAGGCTGGTCCTGGTCTTCTGGTTATCTTACCGAGGTGATCTCTCTGGAGAAATTGTTGAAGAAGGAGCAAAAAGCAGAGAGAGCTAAGGCACCTGGTTTTCCCTTTTACCCCCCTCTTCTGGTATTTCTCAAAGATTCTGTGGTCTATGGTGCAGAATGATCCAATGAAGTGAGTACTTTCGATATTTGGAGATTGTAGAACATTGTTTTGAAATTGGCCCATTTGGCTCAACAAGTCCACACTGACCCTCAGAGTATCCCACCCAGACGTATTCCCTAACCTATTACTCGACATTTCCGATGACTAATGCACCTTACCTACACATCTCTGAACACTATGGGCATTTTAGTACAGCCAATCCATCTAACCTGCACATCTTTGGATGGTGGGAGGAAACCAGAGCACCCAGAGGAAACCCACACAGACTCAGGGAGAATGTGCAAACTCCACACAGAGAGTCACCCCAGGCTGGAATTGAACCTGGGTCCCTGATGCAGCGAGGCAGCAGCACTAATCACTGAGCCACCATGCTGCCCCAATTTAGGATATCTGATCGATATGGACAGGTTGGACCAAAGGGTCTGTTTCTGTGCTGTACATCTCTATGACTCTATGCTCAATCTGATTATAAAGAGTCTGGTAATCTCTGAGTAGAAAGAATATGATGAAACAGGCATGCCATCCTATTACAGTCGGTCCTACCATGAAAATCTTTCAGTTGTCTTCAATCGACCTAATTTTTATTGAGAATACAATTGTTCCAGGATTTCATTTATTAGAGGTTCTACTTAGATGGGTTAGGCTTAAATCTCATTTTACTTATTTTGTTTAAACCACAGTGGCACAGATTCATGCTCCAATTTCAAAAAAGTGAAAGGTGCTGTGTATAGAATGAAAATAATTACTTGAGAAAGAAAAGCAGCAAGGGAACCCTCAGCATTCATGCAGCAACAAAGCAAACTTCAATTCTATACCTCGGAAAGGGGTTAATTTAATCTGTCTTTCTATCAGTGGATAAAGGAAAGATATAAGAATGACTGAAATTGAATTTGAGGGAAAAAAGCATCTAAGGCAAAAATAAAACAGTGAAATAGATCTTAATGAAACGACAGGACAATGCTTAAGGACTCAAGGAGATTCGTTGATGGGAGTGAGTAATGGTCTTTGACAGCCAAGTCTTCAAGACCAAAGTATCTGCAGTATTTAAGTGGAGCCTCACCTTCAATTTACAGATCCTGACAAATAATAAATAACAGTTTGTGTCCCAGGCCATTTCTGCAGATTTCATTAAACAAAGATATAGAGGATGTTCAGCAACAGACCAGTGAACATCTAACATGCTCACTTGACTGTGTAATCTATGTGAAATGGAGTGACATTGCAATCCTGTCATCAGGCATACAACTTCTGACAAGATTGACGGCTGTGACCAGCAGTTTCTCTTTTCATTCAAGCACGTACAGGAAGAGGCCATTCAGCCCATTACGAACTTTGATAGACTTCGCCAAATAGTCCGAATTCCCAGCTCTTTCTCATATCCCAACAATTTTGTTCCTTTTCAAGTGTTTATCCAATATCACTCAGGGGAGTTATTGAATTTTCCACTTTTCAGGCTGTACATTTTTTTTTCCCTTTTATTCATTCACAGATGTGAGCATCACTGTCTGGGCCTGCATTTACTGCCCTTTCCTAAGTGCCCAGAGGGTGGTTAAGTGAGTTGAGCAGATAAGAGTCATAGAGACGTACAGCATGAAAACAGGCCCTTCCTATTCATATACCCATCCAGGTGCCTTTGAAATGCTACAAGTGTACCAGCCTCCACCACTTCCTCTGGCAGCGCACTCCGTACACGCACCACCCTCTGCGTGAAAATGTTGCCTCTTAGGAACAACAGTTTCCTTCCCTAAAGGGCATTAGTGAACCAAGTGGGTCTTTCTACCCCCAACTACGGTGGGTCATCATTAGACTCCTATTTCCAGACATTTTTTAAATTGAATTCAAATTTCACCATCTGTCACAGTAGGATTTGAACCCAGGTCCTCAGAACATTACTGGGATCTCTGGATTAATAATCTCATAATCATACCACAAGGTCATTGCCTCCTCCTTTTTCCAGGCCAGAAATGTTCCATAAATTCTTTATTGCCATGCAAATTCTGTTTTCTTTTATTATGTTAGTTATCTTAAATCTGTGTTCTTTGGTCATGATCCTTCTCCCACCAGAAACAGATTCTCTCTTGCTGATCAATGCAAATCCTTCCTGATTTTGCTCACTCATATCAAACCTCAATCCAACTCTAAGGAGACCAGAAACCGAAAGAACTGTGGATGCTGTAAATCAGAAACAAAAACAGAAAATTCTGAAAAAAACTCAGCAGGTCTAGCAGCATTTGTAAAGAGAAATCAGTTAGCGTTTTGGGTCTGGTGACCCACTCTCAGAACTGTTCTGTATTGAGAAAGGGTCACCGGTCCCAAAACATTAACTCTGATTTCTCTCCACAGATGCTGCCACACGTGCTGAGTTTTTCCGGGAATTTCTGGTTTTGTTTATAAAGTGTTTAGCTCCAGCTTTTCCAGTGTGTCATATCACTAAAGTATAGGCACCATTCTTGTAAATTCCTTCTACACCTTTACCCAGAGAGTATCAGTCACCAAATGCACACAATATAATTTCTGTTCAGTCATTGAATTTATTCGCGATATTTCAGTACCTGAGAAGAGGTTGTTTCGAAGTTTCTTTCTGCACGAACAAAGGCAAATGGCAAAAGCTCCAGATTGCAAGCACATTCTCCATCACACGTTCAAAGATGGCGCTGGCATGGTTAGGTGGGTTCAGGCTCGTTGGGGCATGCCCCCCCGGCCAGCAGCATCAATTTTTTTATGTATCTTTTGTCTTTATTATTTTTCTTCTTCATTTCATCTTCAACTTTGAGGCCAGACCGGTGTTGGGGGAGCAGTGGCTGCAGCATCATTGGCGTGGATCAAGACCCCTGGTGGCAATAGGCCCAGAATCTGGACCACTGGCAGTGATAGGTCCAAAGCCTGGACTCCTGGTGATGTAGGCCCAGAGCCTGGACTCCTGGTGGGGGTAGGCGTGGAGCTTAGATGCCTGGTGGTGGTAAGCCCAGAACCTGGATCCCTGGCGATGATAGGCGCAGAGCCGAGATGCTTGGTGGTGGTAGACCCAGAGCCTAGACCCCTGGTAGTGGCAGGCCCGGAGCCTGGACTCCTGTTGTTGGTAGGCCCAGAGCCTGCACCCCTGGCTGTGGTAGGCCCGGTGCCTGGACTCTTGGCGGTGATAGGCCCGGAGCCTTGACCCCTAGTGGCAGTAGGCCCAGAGTCTGGACTCCTGGTGTCATCTCCTGGGAGACCATCCCCTGCTGGAGGCAGGGTCTTTGGGAAAGATCCCAGTATTTTTGAGACCCAGCAACAAGGAAACAAAGAGAAAAGGTTAAAGCATGCAAGGAGCAAACTGCTCACAAACAACAAGACATCCCACATGACAACAAATGCCCAACTCACCACCAAGTCTGCAAATTCTACATCAGCTGCAGATAGTTCGCCCCAAGTTAATCTGCTCAGAGAAGTTATGACAGCCACTAGAGCAGGTGGGACCAGAACTCAAACAAGCTAGATGACACTACCATTGCACCACAAGAGCCCTTTGTCAGCCCCAGATTCATGGAAGATAATCAGCCTCATCCTGTGAGGAATAACCAGTAATAATTTGATATATTGTAGCTTTATTGTCCTTGTGTGGACCCAAGCTCACAAGAATCTGTCAGTGTCCAGTGACAATAAACTGAAATTTACTTTGTTGCTGTAGGAATGCTGAAAATTTATTGCTGCCTGTTTTTTCCCTCATGAGCAAACCATGTCTTAAAGCTGACTCAGCCCTTCTGATTCAAATGTGAATGGGCTTCAGTGACAGTCAACTTGGGGAACAAAAACAGAAAGTACTGAAGAAGCTCAGCAGCTTTGACAACATCTGTGGAGAGACAGGGTTAACATTCCGAATCTGATATTGTTCTTTTTCAGCCTCTGCGGTATTTTGCTTTAACTTTAATTTGTTTGTGGAATTGTTTTGCAAGCAGACACTGCCTTGGCACAATGACATGTTCAATTAGCGAGTTTTGAGAAGATTTGTAGCTCAGGTTGAGGGTTTGGATGTAGGTTTGCTCGCTGAGCTGGAGGGTTCATTTCCAAACGTTTCGTTACCCTACTAAGTAACGTCTTCAGTGGGCCTCAGACGAAGCACTGCTGAAAATTCCTGCTTTTTATTTATAAGTTTGGGTTTCTTTGGGTTGGTGATGTCATTTCCCGTGGTGATGTTATTTCCTGTGGTGAAGTCACTTCCTGTTCCTTTTCTCAGGTGGTGGTAGATGGGGTCTAACTCGATGTGTTTGTTGGTAGAGTTCTGGTTGGAATACCACTAGAGAGCAAACCTGCATCCAAATTGTTCAAAGACCAAGCTGAAGAAACTGCCCACAATCTTTCTAGTAGATATCTTCCAGCCTCAATATTGAGTAAACCCACTTTAGATCATAACTACTGCACCTATTTTCTTGGACAGCAGATGTTAGTGAATGCTAGCATTTACACCTCCTCCAAACCAGTCACTTTGTTCCCATGTCTATCCCATTACCACCTTCTTTTCCCTTGTACATCATCCCATTGAATCTCTCCTCCCATCCACCCCACCACCTCTTCATTCCTTCCTCCCTCACAGTTTTGCATGGCTCTCTACTTGTCCAGAAACTTAAATCTCTTATTTGACAGGTTCTTCAAATTTGGAAGAAAAGTGCTCAAGAACTTCGTGTTGGAACGAAGTTTTCCCTTGCCACTGAGGTGAGGGGATAGCGAGGGTTGGAGCAAAGTTGCCAAAGCAGCATGCTGAGCCATCCCATTGTGGAACTACCTCCCGTCGATCTTGCTGAAGATGAGGTCAATGTGATAGACACTACCCACCTTAACCAATCAAATTTGTCAATGGGATAATTGGAGGAAAGGCAATGGTGATGCCAAGGTTCTTGGGGTTAGAAACTTCAGTGATGAGGAAAGTTGGAGAGAAGAAGGCTGAGAACAATGGGGTTGTGAAAATCCTGAGCAGGTGAGGTAGAGTAGATAAGGAGAAGCTGTTCCCATTCTTAAAAGCAACAAGACTGTCAGGGCGTAGATTTGAAACGATTTGCAAAAGAAACAAGGCCAAAGAGAGATAAAAACATGCCTTCTTGCATGCACCCCATTGATTTTCTTTTACTCATTCATGAGATGTGGGGTCGCTGGCTGGGCCAATACTTTTTACCCTTCCCTAATTGCTCAGGGGGCAATACAGAGTCATCCACATTGCTGTTGGTCTGGAGTCAGATAGGACATCAGTTTCCTCCTGTACAGAGTATTAGTGAACGAGGTGAGATTTTCCAACAATCTATAAGGGATTCACGATTATCATTAAATCCAAGTGTTTTGATTTTTAAAGGTTGAATTCATCTAACATGACAGGATGTGAACCTAAGTCTCTAGAACATTCCCTGGAATCACAGGATGAATAGTCCAGTGAAAGTACCAGTAGGCCACTGCCAAAGAGACAGCAGCCATGCAAATGTCCCTCCACAATGACGTCCTGACAGCTGTGACTGGACAGGTTTTATTCTTTTTTAACAAATAGTGCAAGAAGACTCTACATTTTGTGGAGTACCCTTGCAGTCTCCTGCCTGTCTCAGCAGTGCCTACCTCTCTCAGTGAGGCTAGAAATCACTGCAGACCCTCCTGATGTACCCCCCCCCCCCCCCCCCCCCACTTCTCTGGCCTGCCTACTATCTTCCAATGGATAGAAACAAAAACAAATGGCAGAAGCTGGAATCCAAAGTAGATGGGCGGGAGGCTGGAAGAACACAGCAAGCCAGACAGCATCAGGCGGTGTTACACCTGAAACGTCGACTTCTCCACCTCCTGATGTTGTCTAGCTCACTGTGTTCTTCCAGCCTCCTGCCTGTCTTCAACTAGATGGCCTCCAGGATGCTCATGACTGAGGTCACACCATGGCTATTTCAGGATTTCTGACCCATTCCCGAAAGTCCACCCTGTTTATCACTGCCTCTTTCACAGCAGCTGCTGCTTGACCTGCCAACTGTATTGACCATTTTCTGGTTCAGTTCAGATTGCAACTCCCTCAATAATGTAAACCAATGGCTCAGCAATCAGAAGCTAATGGTTGAAGTTAATCGGCTAAACTAGTTCAGGGTAAATGAGGAGACGTTGCTTCACCACACAGATCTGGGATAGAGTGTCTGAAAGGATGCTGGGATCAGAATCTATAACAATTTTTAGAAGTCAAACTGCATGTCTACTTGAAGAGGATAACTTTTCAGGATTGAGGGGACTTGAGACAAATTAGAGAGCTCTTCCAAAGAGCTAGTACAGTTACTTTTGGGCAGTTTGATTCGATGATGGCTTCAGAATCAATCAGTTTATGAAGGTGATGGTTTCGTGGTATTAACACTAGACTATTAATCCAGAGACAAAAATAGAACTTGTTGGAAAAACTCAGCAGGTCTGGCAGCACCTGTGTAGAGAATTAACATTTCGGTTCTGATGACCATTCCTCAGAATTTCTAGCATCTACTATCATAGAGTCATAGTATTGTACACATGGAAATAGGCCCTTCAATCCAACTCATCCACACTACCCAGACATCCTAATCTGATCTACTCCCACTTGCCAGCACTTGGCCCATATCCCTCCAAACCCTTCCTATTCATGTACCCATCTAGATGCCTTTTAAGTGCTGCAATTGTACTAGTCTCCACCACTTCCTCTGGCAGCTCATTCCATACGCACACCACTCGTGTGTGAAAAAATTATCTCTCGGGTACGTTTTAAATTTTTCCCTCTCACTTTAAATCTATGCCTTCTAGTTTTCAAATTCCCATCCTAGGGAAAAGACCTTGTCTATTTACCCTATCCATGCCTCATGATTTTACAAACCTCTATAAGGTCACCCCTCAGCTTTTGATGCTTCCAGGGAAAACAGCTCCAGCCTATTCAGCTTCTCCCTATAGCTCAAATCCTCTAATCCCAACAACATCCCTTTAAATCTTTTCTGCAGCCTCTCAAGTTTAACAACATCCTTCCTGTAGAAGGGCGACCAGAATTGTATTGAGTGTTCTAAATGTCTTTGGTGTTTTTATTAATCCAAAGACCAAGGTTATGTCATAGGGTCATAGAGTTGTACAGCATGGAAAGAGATCCTTCAGTCCAAGTCATCCATGCCAACCAGAATCCTAAGTAAATCTAGTCTCCTTTGCCAACATTTAGCCCATATTCCTCTAAACCCTACCTATTCACATACTCATCCAGATGCCTTTTAAATGCTGTAATTTTACCAGCCTCCACTACTTCCTCTGGCAGCTCATTCCATACACGCATCACCCTCTGTGTGAAAAACTTGCCCCTTATGTCCCTTTTATATCTTTCCCCTCTCACCTTAAATCTATGCCCTGTAGTTTGGACTCATCCACGCTAGGAAAAAGACCTTGCCTATTTTTGCTGCCTGACCTGCGGTGCTTTTTCAGCACCACACTCTTGACTCTAACCTCCAGCATCTGCAGTCCTCACTTTCACCACCTTGCCTGTTTACCATATCCAAGCCCCTCATGTTCTGGGGCACCCTGTGTTTGAATCCCACCATGGTGGGACCTAAATCCAAACAAATCTGGAATAAATACCATGAAGCAGTCACTGAATGTCAGAAAGAAAAACCCATCTGGTTCACTAATGTCCTTTAAGGAAGGAAACTGCCATCCTTACCTAGTCTGGCCTCCATGTGACGCCAGATCCACAGCAATGTGGTTGACTCTTAACTGCCCTCTGGGTAATTAGGGATGAGTAATAATGTTAGCCTAGCCAGTGATGTCCACATCCTGGAAATGAATAGAAGAAAAAGAATCAAATTTATATTTCATTTGCATACACAGGATTGTTTCCTCTAACTGATTTGACCATTTTATTTGTAAATATAAAGCAGTAAGAAATAAATTCAGTTCTTGAAATCAATGCTATGTTTGTTGTTAACCTGTTAACCAAAGCAGAGACAACATGCCAAAACATACAAGCACTGCAACTTCCCATTACTAGCAGAACATGTGCTGTAAAATCAATATCATGTTTGTCTTGAAAATAGCATTCCTAAGTGAAACTTAAATTGACAGATAACAGTGCAAAAGTGCATTGTAGGATATTGTTTTTCACTTCACTCTGAAGCTGCTAAGCTTTATGAATCCCGTTGCACAGGATTCTTGACCAATTGAACATGTTGACTGGGCAGCAGAGCTCCTATTTAGTGCTTTCTCCACTGACCTCTTCACATCTACAAAATTGTGGGCGGGAATCAAAACTTGTTGCTTCTGTGTTGTCAAGTGTTAACTCCTTACAGTGTATAACTTGGAGCCATGATTTGGAGATGCCGGTGTTGGACTGCGGTGTACAAGGTTAAAAATAACACAACACCAGGTTATAGTCCAACAGGTTTAATTGGAAGCACACTTACTTTCGGAGCGTCGCTCCCTCATCAGGTGGTTGTGGAGGGCTCAATCCTAACACACAGAATTTATAGCAAAGATTTATAGTGTGATGTAACTGAAATTATACATTGAAAAATTGATTGTCTGTTAAACCTTTCATCTGTTAGAATACCACGATAGTTTCACTTCTTTCATGTGTAAATCACAAAACTTTTTTTTAAAAAGTTGCATTCTCAGGTCAGCTATTAACAATGGTGATAGCTCGACAATATGTTACATCACACTGTAAATTTTTGCTATAAATTCTGTGAGTTAGGATTGAGCCCTCCACTACCACCTGATGAAGGAGTGTCGCTCAGAAAGCTAGTGTGCTTCCAATTAAACCTGTGGGACTATGACCTCGTGTTGTGTGATTTTTAACTTGGAGCCAGCCACATTTCTCAGTGATTAAAGGAGAATGTACAGGAGCTGACAGTCTGCCTCAACTCAGTAACTGAAATATATTCTCAACTTGTGGTAAACCTGTGGGACTATGACCTCGTGTTGTGTGATTTTTAACTTGGAACCAGCCACATTTCTCAGTGATTAAAGGAGAATGTACAGGAGCTGATAAAAACACAGTCTGCCTCAACTCAGTAACTGAAATATATTCTCAACTTGTGGTTATGTTTAACCTGTTTGGAACAAATACACTGAACCAGGAATATTTGTCAATCTAAGTTGGCAAATGCCCTTTGTAGTGTAACTCTGAGCCACAGTTTCCAACAAGCTACTGAGTTCAAAGCCAGATCTGCCTTGATTGCGGGGGGGGTGGGGGGGTATGACTTTTATTCCACACTTTGAAGAGGCCTGACTTGGAAAAGGCTATCAGCTTCAATGGTAGACAGGGGTGTCATGATAATGTCACCGGGCTAGTAATTCATACGTCCCAGGCTGATATTGTGGTGAATATGGGTGCAAATACCACACATTAGCTGGGGATTGGTTATATTCCTCCCCATTGCCTCCTGCTAACTTATTTCAGCTCAAGGCATGGCACTCATCCACAGATTCAATCAATAAGCACATCGACCTGGACCCAATATACCGATCACTGCAACGGACAGCTGGAACTGACAACCGGAAGCGGCAGAGACAAACCACTATAAATGCCGGAGGAAAGATCACAGAAACGCTTCACAGGAGGCTCTCAAGCACTGAGGATGTTACCTAGACAGGGGACGAAACGTCTGCAACTCAAATTCCTAGCTCAGCGAACAGAACCACAACAATGAGATGTAAGATTCTGGGGATTCTGAACAGAATAGATGTGGAAGGGATTTTCCCTCTGCCAGAGAATCTAGAAGTAGGGATCATTGTTTAAAAATCATGGGCTGCCTATTTAAAAGAGAGCTTAGGCAATTTTTATTTCTTTCACAGGGTCATCAATTTTTGGAACTCTCCTCCTGAAAAGATGCTGAAAGCAAAGTCCTTGAATATTTTAAAGCAGAAATAAATACATTCTTGCTAAGCAAAGAGATGAAAGGAGGACAGGAGTACGGATTTAAGTGTACAGTCAGATCAGCCATGAGCTAATTGAATGGCAGAGCAGTCCTGATTGGCTAAATGGCCCACCCCCACTCTGTATTTGTGTCATGATTTGGAGATGCCGGTGTTGGACTGGGGTGTCCAAAGTTAAAAATCACACAATACCAGGTTATAGTCCAACAGGTTTATTTGGAAGCACACTAGCTTTCAGAGCACCACTCCTTCACCAGGTGGTTTGAAAGCTAGTCCTTCCAATTAAATCTGTTGGACCATAACCTGGTGTTGTGCGATTTTTAACTTTGTATTCGTGGGTTCATATGTAATTTTGTTTCTGAGAGTTATGACCTTTCAGTTACCCAGAGTCATCCTTGCATTTTCGCCATTGTTTTTATAAATGTTGTATATTATTTGGTCAATCACTGTTGTACACTTATGTCCCTCTGCTTTTAACCATACACCTTTAGAAATGAGTTCCAATTTTCACTTTATTTTGGTACAGTCCTATTAATCTGTGCCATTATTCACACCGATCTGTGAATGTTTAGCCCAGATCCCCTTGTTTTATATTTTAATTATCCAGGCCATTGGCTGATCTCAGCAGAGCCAAGAACGATAAAAGTATTGGCACAGCACATCCCTGGGCAAGACGGAAAATGTGAGATCCTTATTAGTATCTCAGTAAATCCTTTAGAAACTCTGCTTGTGTGGGTGTTATTTGATAATTAAACAACTCACTGGAGGAGGAGCAGGCTCCACAAATATCCCAATCCTCAATGATGAAAGAGCCCAATACATGAATCCATAACATTTAACTCCAGGAAAGGTAAGAGGTAGAGTCATAGAGTCATAGAGATGTACAGCATGGAAACAGACCCTTCGGTCTAACCCGTCCATGCCAACCAGATATCCCAACCCAATCTAGTCCCACCTGCCAGCACCCCGCCCATATCCCTCCAAACCCTTTCTATTCATACACCCATCCAAATGCCTCTTAAATGT
>NC_057742.1:7287310-7306528 GCF_004010195.1 Chiloscyllium plagiosum
AGATTTGCTTTCCCAAAATGCAGCACCTCACATTTATCTGAATTAAACTCCATCTGCCACTTCTCAGCCCATTGGCCCATCTGGTCCAGATCCTGTTGTAATCTGAGGTAACCCTCTTCGCTGTCCACTACACCTCCAATTTTGGTGTCATCTGCAAACTTACTAACTCTCCCTCTTATCCTCGCATCCAAATCATTTATGTAAATGACAAAAAGTAGAGAACCCAGCACCGATCCTTATGGTACTCCACTAGTCACAGGCCTCCAGTCTGAAAAACAACCCACCACCACCACCCTCTGTCTTCTACCTTTGAGCCAGTTCTGTATCCAAATGGCTAGTTCTCCCTGTATTCCATGAGATCTAACCTTGCTAATCAATCTCCCACGGGGAACCTTGTTGAATGCCTTACTGAAGTCCATATAGATCACATCTACTGCTCTGCCCTCATCAATCTTCTTTGTTACTTCTTCAAAAAACTCAATCAAGTTTGTGAGACATGATTTCCCACGCACAATGCCATGCTGACTATCCTGAATCGGTCCTTGCCTTTCCAAATACATGTACATCCTGTCCCTCAGGATTCCCTCCAACAACTTGCCCACCACTGAGGTCAGGCTCACCGGTCTATAGTTCCCTGCCATGTCTTTACCACCCTTCATAAACAGTGGCACCACATTTGCCAACCTCCAGTCTTCCTACACCTCACCTGTGACTATCGATGATACAAATATCTCAGCAAGAGGCCCAGCAATCATTTCTCTAGCTTCCCACAGAGTCCTAGGGTGCACCTGATCAGGTCCTGGGGATTTATCCACTTTTAACCATTTCAAGACAGTGCAGGAGTCTTCTGTGGCTATCCCCATTTCAAATAAGTATGCTGTTTTAGGGGGTGATGGATTCTCAGAGGAATGTAGCATGAACAGCCAAGTTTCTGGTATTGAGATGGGCTCTAATGTAATGAGGGGTTTGTCGGGTTCCAAGAGATCGATTGTATTAAGGGACTCTCTAGTCCGAGGCACAGATAGACGTTTCTGTGGCCAGCAGCGAAAAATCAGAATGGTGTGTTGTCTCCCTGGTGTCAGGATGAAGGATGTCTCAGAGAGAGTGTGGAATGTTCTCACGGGGGAGAGGGCCCATCAGGAGGTCATTGTACACATTGGAACCAATGATGTAGGAAGGGAAAAGGATGAGATTCTAAAATAGAATATAAAGAGTTAGGAAGAAATTTGAAAAGGAGATCCTCGAGAGTAGTAGTATCTGGATTACTCCTGGTTCCACGAGCTAGTGAGGGCAGGAATAGAAGGATAGAGCAGATGAATGTATGGCTGAGGAGCTGGTGTATGAGAAAAGATTCACATTTTTGAATCATCTTCTGGGGTAGAAGTGACCTGTACAAGAAGGACAGATTGCACCTGAATTGGAAGGGGATTAATACACTGGCAAGGAGATTTGCTCGAGCTGCTCGGAAGGATTTAAACTGGTAAGGTGGGTGCGACCCAGGGAGATGGTGAGGAAAGAGGTCAATCTGAGACTGGTACAGTTGAGAACAGAAGCGAGTCAAACAGTCAGGGCAGGCAGGGACAAGGTAGGACTAATAAATTAAACTGCATTTATTTCAATGTAAGAGGCCTAACAGGAAGGCAGGTGAACTTAGCGCATGGTTAGGGACATGGGACTGGGATATCATAGCAATTACGGAAACATGGCTCGGGATGGGCAGGACTGGCAGCTTAATGTTCCAGGATACAAATGCTACAGGAAGGATAGAAAGGGAGGCAAAAGAGGAGGAGGGGTGGCGTTTTTGATAAGGGAAAGCATTACAGCTGTGCTGAGGGAGCGTATTCCCAGAAATACATCCAGGGAAGTTATTTGGGTGGAACTGAGAAATAAGAAAGGGATGATCACCTTATTGGGATTGTATTATAGACCCCCTATTAGTCAGTGGGAAATTGAGAAACACATTTGTGAGGAGATCTCAGCTATCTGAAAACATTCCAGCAAAGGCACTGAAGACTTGTGCTCCAGAACTCGCTGCTCCTTTTGGCAAGATGTTCCAGCACAGTTACAACACTGGCATCTCCACGACAATATGAAAAATTGTCCATTTATATCCTGTACACAAAAAAATGGACAAATCGAAACAGGCCAATTATCACCCAACAATCAACTTTCAAACATCAGCAAAGAGAGTCATTAACAGGGGTCATTAACAGTGCTATCATTAACCTGCCTGGTGACGCCCAGTTCATGCTCTAATAGGGCTATTCGGCTTCTGACCTCATTACAACCGTAGTTCATAAGTGGACTAAAGAGTTGAATTCCAGTGGTGAGGTGAGAATGATAGCCCTTGACACCAAGATCCTGCATTTGACTGAGTGTGGCATCATCGCGAAATGGAATTAATGGATATTGCGGGCAAACTGTCCACTGGTTGGAGACATTGGAAGATAATTGTGATTGTTCGAGGTCAGTCATCTCAGCTCCAGGACATCTTTGCTGGAGGTCCTCAGGGTAATGCCCTAAGTCCAACCATCTTCAGCTGCTTCATCAATGACCTTCCCTTATTCATAAGGTCAGAAATGGGGATGTTCACAAATGATTGCACAATGTTCAGCACCATTCGCAACTCCTCAGATACTGAAGCAGTCCAGGTTCGAATGCAAGTCGCAAATAACATTCAGACCAGACAAATGCCAGGCAATGACCGTCTCCAATTAGGGAAAATCTAACCACTGCCCCTTGACTTTCAATAGTGTTACATCACTGAACCCCACTATAAATATCCTTGGGGCTACCAATGTTGAGAAGCTCAGCTGGCCTCACCATAATAAGCACAGTGCCTGGAGCAGGTCAGAGGCTAGTAATATTGTGGCGAGTAACTCACTTCCTGACCCCCAAAATCTGTCCACCATCTACAAGGCACAAGTCAGGAGTGTGATTGAATACTCCCCACTTATCTGGATAGATGCAGCTCCAACAACACTCAAGAAGCTTGACACCATCCAGAACAAAGCAGCCCACTTGATTTGCACCACATCCACAAGCATCTAATCCCTCCACCACAGACGGTCAGTAGCAGCAGTGTGTTCTACTTACAAGATACGCAGCAGAAATTTACCAACAATCCCGACAGTGCCTTCCAAATCCACAACCACTTCCATCTAGAAGGATAAGAGCAGCAGATACATGGGAACACCACCCCCTGCAAGTTCCTTTCCAAGCCACTCACTATCCAGGCTTGGAAATATATGGTTGTTCCTTCACTGTCTCTGGGTCATAATCCTGAAATTGCATCTCTAATGGAATTCTGGGATAACCTACAGCGCGTGGACTGCAGCAGTTTGAGAAGGCCCCACCTTCTCTCAGGCAAATAGAGCCAAACAATAAAGGTTGGCCAGCCAGCGACACCAATGTCCAGTGAGTGAATGAAAGAAAATTCCCAAAGGAAGGCCCTACAGTTAAGGAAGAAAGCACCTCAGACCTGGTAAGAGAAGCATAGATGCGAGTGGGAGAGAGAAGCTTTGTGGAGCTGGTATACCAGTCATTTCTGAAAGTTACAGACTACATCTGGAACATGGAATAAGCAGGACTCACAAGCAGTACCCAACTATGTTACTCTGTAAAACAATTAGTCTTTTCCAGAGGATGTGCACATGCGCATAGTTACAGAGCTGAGGAATTCAAGTTGCCGCTCAGGCGAAAATGTTATTGAGGTAGAGCAACCAGCAATATAACAGACATCCAATGCATTCCTAGGGGAGTTGTTGATCCATCCAATTGGTTTTGGCAAGAAACAATTATGTCAATAATTAATGTCACTATATATTTGGTCACATATCACAGGTGAAGAAACAAAGATTACGGCCTACAGAGGTGAAACTACATAGTTTAGGAGATGTAGAACTCAAGTTTAAAGTAAGCTACAAGCAACTCCTCAACACAAAATGGTGTAGGAAAGTAGATGTATGCGTTCTTCACAATCAAGCAGGTGTTGTGACCTCAGCCTTATTCAAATTGCCAAAGAAATTCTATTGGTTACAACTGACAGGGAACACATCAAAAGACAGCCAACTAAAAACTGACAGAACTATGGATGCTGTAAATCAGAAGCAAAAATAGATGTTTCTGGAAAAGTTCAGCAGGTCTGGCAGCATCTGTGGAGAGAAATTAAAGTTAACGATTCAGGTCCGGTGACCCTTCCTCAGAACCACTGAAATGTTAACTCTGATTTCTCTTCACAGCTGCTGCCAGACCTGCTGAGCTTTTCCAGCAACTTTTGTTTTTGTTTCAAAAGATAGCCAGTTATGTCAAGGCTGTTCAAAGAGATGCCATTAAGCAATGATTTGTCAAGGAGCAGACAGTTAAGGAAAAGAAATGTAAAGTGTTGAAGATCCAGTTAACGGACAACCTGTAGAAGATTTCAGTAAACTTCCTAGATTTATGAAAGAGTCCATTACGAAGAGAGAATGTTAACAATACTGTAATAGAGAATTGTTTCATACTGTCAGCACATTGGAAATCCACATTATGGGTGGCACGGTGGTTAGCACTGCTGCCTCACAGTACCAGAGACCTGGGTTCAATTCCCGCCTCAGGTGACTGTGTGGAGTTTGCACATTCTCCCTGTGTCTGCGTGGGTTTCCTCTGGGTGCTCCAGTTTCCTCCCACAGTCCAAAAATGTGCGGGTTAGGTGAATTGGCCATGCTAAATTGCCCATAGTATTAGGTGAAGGGGTAAATGTAGGGGAATGGTCTGGGTGGGTTGCGCTTCGGCAGGTCGATGTGGACTTGTTGGGCCAAAGGGCCTGTTTCCACACTGTAAGTAATCTAATCTATACAGATTTGGCAGATATCTTTTCCATTCTTATCATTATTGAAGGAAGTTCAGATGACTGAGGACCAAGAGGGGACAAATGATGAGGAAAAATAAGAAGTGCTATTTGGACTCACTAATAAATCTTTAACTGAGGCTGTCCAGACTGTAACACAGTCTGCTAAACAAATTATTATGGCAAATTTGAATTTTATGCCTGATGATAAGATGACACAAGTTCATGAAGAATATTTCAATTCTTCATTCTGCAGGGAAGAATTATCAGTATCAGTGATGGCGATCATGCATGCCAGCTGCAGTCCCCAAGTAGAATGACTGAAAAAATGAACATGCTGTTTTCACCAGCAAAGTTACCACAGGGCGCAAATGCAAGAGTCCAACTTATTCAACAAGTTAAGTCCAGACTCTGCATATTTCAGAAAAGATTTCCAGCACATTGGGAAGAAAGGTTTTCTTACACAGATTGAAGGCTGGATGCATTAGACTTCATCACTGAGATGGGATGACCAATGACCACAGATTCAGGACTTGGCCAAAGAGCAATCAGAACTCCAGAATACTGGACAAAGAGAAATCCCTGTTTCAGCAGGGCAACTATGATCCATGAAAGAAATGCATGAGATTAAAGGTCCCCCAGATGATGTTATAGGAAATGTGAGTTTCAACAGGAGAGGAAATTCAGAGGATTTAGTGTCCTTGAAATAAGGAAATGGACCAATTACCTGGTTTGGTTGGAAAGGTGTCCCATACAAAGGAGATAGCACTGTAAAATGCCTCAAGTGGAGAGAGATTTTGAAGACTTCTTCGGGCCCAGAACAGAACCAGGTTAACAGTCCTCAGGCCAAAGTCCTACCAATCCTAAGTAGATCAGGTTCTGGCGAATTTCACGAAAACTCCAGACTGCCTAAATTTGTGAAGTCAGGGACTTGGGAGGGGCACAGTAATGAAAAAGTTACAAATGAATGCATAAATGTTAGTGATGGGGAAAAAGGCTTGTGAGTGGGTAGGAGATGTTGCATAGGGTAATGGTCACAAAGCTGTCAATGCTGAAGATTGCCTTAAGCTCCACCCAATCTGATGATATAAAGATCTGCGTGGGGAAAGGTCAAACAACTCTGGACCTACCAAACATGTCTCTTCATAGCGAAAACAAAAAAAATGCTGGAGATTGCAATGGGTAAGGCAGCATCTATGGAGAGAGAGCAAGCTAATGTTTCAGGTCTAGATAACTCTTCAACAGAGCTCTGATGAATAGCCATCTAGACTCAAAACATTAGCTTGTTGTCTCTCCATGGATGCTGCTTGACCTGCTGTGATCTTTATTGTTTTCAGTACAGATTCCAGCACCTGCAGTAATATGCTCCTGCAATGTCTCCTTATAATAATAATAATGTCCACCCCACTAATGTAACCTGTACTTCAGAGCTATCATGCAATAAACTCCCTCTTGTTTAAGATCAAGATCTACTTTTCATTAAACTGAGTAGGCCCTGTAGTCCCAGTCAGGAAAGGGGATTGTAGGAGCTATCTAACCAACCAAACATTGGCATTTGTTGGCTTTGCATGGTCATGCAATAATCTAAGTTGGAGACAAAAAACAATTCACACCACTCCATTCACTCCACCCAAGAATTCCTGAACACCATCAAAGACACCAAGATAGAAGAGGACGAAATAATGGTCTCCTTTGACGCTATAGCCCATTTCACATCCATTAACATCGACCTGGCCAAAGAAACATTGGCATCACTACTGGGAAAACTAGGACCACAAACACCAGACAGCACCAACTTCATCAGCAAAGGCAACATCCTCAAGCTAGTGGACCTGTGCCTCACCACCCACTTCAAATTCAATAACAAAACCTACAAACACCCATGGGATCACTAACATCAGGGGTCATAGCAGAAGCAGTAATGTAGAGAATTGATCAAGCTGCTCTCCCATCTAGGAGACAGTGAGATCTGCAGATGCCAGAGATCAGAATTGAGAGTGTGTTGCTGGAAAAGCACAGCACATCAGGAATGAGGCTGAGAGCCTTGGGGGTAGAGAGATAAATGGGAGGTGGGTGGGGCTGGGGAGAAGGTAGCTGAGAGTACAGTAGATGGATGGAGGAAGGGCTAAAGGTGATAGGTCGGAGAGGAGGGTGGAGCAGATAGATGGGGAGGAAGTTTGACATGTGGGACAGATCATGAGGGCGGTGCTAAGCTGGAAGATTGAAACTGGGGTAAGGTGTGGGTCTCCTTTAGATTGGGGAGATTGCACTCTCACAGAGCGCTTTAGAGAACATTTCATGGACACCTGCACCAACCAACCCCACGCCCCATGGCCGAACATTTCTTCTCCCTCTCCCACTCTGCCAAGGACATGCAGGTCCTGGGCCTCCTCCAACAACACATCCTCACCACCCAACGCCTGGAAGAAGAACGCCTTATCTTCAACCCCAGGGCATCAATGTGGACTTCACCAGTTTCCTCATTTCCCCTCCCCCCACCTTACCCCAGTTTCAACCTTCCAGCTCAACACTGCTATCATCGTTACCCCCATCTCCATCCACCTACTGCACTCTCAACTACCTTCTCCCCAGCCCCACCACATTTATCTCTCCACCCCCAAGGTTCCCAGCCTCATTCCTGATGAAGGGCTCCAGCCTGAAATATCGATTCTCCTGCTCCTCGGATGCTGCCTGACCTACTGTGCTTTTCCAGCACCACACTCTCAACTCTGCCCTCTCATCTATCATACCCAAAATTTAGGTCCGCTACGTAGATGACACCTTTGTCATCACAAAACAAAACAAATTAGAGGAAACATACAACATCATCAACAATATCCTGACAGGCACAAAATTCACAAAAGAGGGGAGGAACAACAACAGATTCCCATTCCTAGACGTGACAGTTGAACGTACACTTAATGGAGAGCTTCAAATCAGAGTCTACAGAAAAACAACAAACACAGACCAAATAATTAACTTCAGAAGCAATTATCCCAACCACCCCAAACGGAGCCACATCAAGACATTATTTCAACGAGCTACATCACACTGCAGCACCCAAGAACTACAAACAGCATTAGAAAAATATCTATACAACGTTTTCAAGAAAACCGGATACCCAATAAACATAATCCGCTGATTCCTCAGAAACAAACCCAAACAAGCAGACACAACGCAATCAAAAACTAGAGCCACATTACCTTACTTCAAAGACATCTCAGAAATGACTGCCAGACTACTCAGGCCCCTTGGCATCATGGTAGCCCACAAACCGACCAATGCACTTACAGGGCGACTAATGAACCTAAAGGATCCATTAGATACTACCAGCAAAACTAACATCATTTACAAGATACCTTGCAAGAACTGTAAAAAAAAACCACTACATTGGGCACACAAGCAGGAAACTTGCCACCAGGTTACATGAATACCAACTGACCACCAAAGACATAGCCCACTATCACTAGTTTCCATACATACAGACAAAGAAGGACACCACTTTGACTGGGACAACGGTCCTAGGACAGGCGAAACAAAGACACAAATAAGAATTCCTCGAGGCCTGGCATTCCAACCAGAACCCCATCAACGAGCACTTCGATGTAGACCCTATCTACTTCCCTTGAAAAAAAACCGGAAAAGACATCCCCGACCTTAAGAAACCAAGACCTATAAATAGAGAGCCAGGACATACCACCAGCGCTTCATTGGACGCTCTCATTGATGATGTTACCTAGTCATGGTGACAAAACATCTGAAAACAAACCTTCCAGCTCAGCAAGCTAACTTACATACAAAAAAAAACTGCAGATGCTGCAATCCAAGGTAGAGAGGCAGGAGGCTGGAAGCACACAGCAAGCCAGGCAGCATCAGGAGGTGGGGAAGTCGGCATTTTGGTTGCAACCTTTCTTCAGGACCCTTCAGTTGATCCGAAATGTCGACTTCTCCACCTCCTGATGCTGCCTGACTTGCTGTATTCTTCCAGTCTACTGCTTGTCCATCTTACAATAATCTAAGCCCCTTAAATGTTTGTTAATTACCTTCTTAAGGGTGTCAATTATCGTCAGGCGGGAATACTGCTCACAAGCGTCCCACCCTGGACCTAATGAAAGGGAGCCATAAGTGCAGTGACATCACCCACCCATCACCCACATGTCCAACCACACACCCCACGTGCTCTACCCCTTCAAGAACCTGCCCTGTGTTTCAGCCACAGTCAGTTACCAGGGAGAGGAACAGTAATGGTGTCATGGCACAGAGTTGCAGTATTTCATTGGAGGAAGTCATTGCACAGACAACAGTCTGACAAATCAGAGGGAGTGGTTTGGACAAAAGTGATGTTGGTGAGATGCAGCTCTGCATTGCCAGAGATTTATTAACCAAAATCAGCACAAGTACAATCAGAACTGATCAATCCAGTTTATTTTAAACCTTTTTCTTCTACTGCGAACAGAAGGTGCCATGCAATGAACATGAAAGAATTTCAAAAACCCGCTGACATTCCCTAAATAATTTTTTTTTAACAGATCTGCTATTCGAAACATCACAGTCAGCGTTTGTGCATAATAAATCATTTAGGACACCCTATCTACTAGCTAACAAATTCACACCAATTTACACGTGCAACCAGACTTCAATTTAACATTTGACATGTCGCATGTTAATACATGTTTAATGTATGAAGAAAAAATGATGGTATTGTTTGACTGGCATTCTCTGTGTGTGTGTCTCTGTCTGTGAGTTCAGCCAGGTACTGCAATGATGCAAATATATACCTTCAGGCAAAAGTCTTCAGAATATTCCCACTGATTTCTAAGATATATCTACGTTGCACAGTGAACCATCAAGGAGAAAAGGTTCCTGATTCAATCACTGGTCTCTATTGAGATAGTCCACCTCAGTAGGTTGACCTTAGTTGCCTTGGGTCTGGTAGGACCATTCCTTGTGGAAAACAGTTCTGGAAACCTTATTTACTCTTAATGTCTCGATTGTGTTTTTAACATGATTACCGAACAAAATCAGAAATTGCTGGAAAAACTTAGCAAACTGGGCAGCATCCGTGAAGAGAAAGCAGAGTTAATGTTTTGGGTCCTTCTTTGGAATCTCAGGTTTACTGTCAGTTTGTAGTGAGGGAAGGTCAGTGGGTGGTACAAATTCGATTCAGAGGGTCGGGGAGTGTGGGGGGGGGGAGGGGGGGGGGGGGGGGGGGGGGGGGGGGGGGGGGGGGGGAAGCAGGGGGAAAGGTGGTGAAAAGCAGCCCAGAAATTAAAATGGAGGTTATTGACTTTTTATTGAATTCAAAATGGCTGCAGATTCGGCCTGAGAAACCTAGCACAGAGTTGCTCTTATTTGTCAGGATTTTATTAATTTTCCTTCAAGGCGGTAATTGGAATATAATTCTTAAACTGCCTGCACAGCCATGTTACGCTCGAGTCCAGAGATAGGGTAGCTAAAACTGTGTCATAAATTCCCTTCTTGACCACCTTTCTGATTGCAGGCATGTTATTTACTCACTGATTTTCAAGCCTGTTGTTGGTATAAAGGTGAGAATGGGATGATCAGAATATTAAGAGAAAGTGAGGACTGCAGATGCTGGAGATCAGAGTCGAAGAGTGTGGTGCTGGAAAAGCACAGCTGGTCCGGCAGCATCCAAGGAGCAGAAGAGTCGCGTTTCGGGCATAAGCCCTTCATCAGGAATCAGAATATTGCCAGCTTTGAGGGAGGCAAGGGGAGGAGAGGGAGATGGGAAATGTGGATAGAGGGCAGAGAACTGAAGTCCCTTACAGAGTAGTGAGAATGTGGAAATCAAGGCAGTATTTGAGGTGAGCATTTAAGGAGAACCTGGATAAGTATTTGATTGAGAGGCAGCACAAGTCGAGCATAAATGCTAGCATGGACATATTGGGCTAAATGGCCTGATTCTGTTCTGTATCTTCTATTCACATTGAATTCCTCGACAATAAAAGTGTCAGGAGTGCAGTTCTATAAATATGAAACAGTCAGGTGCTTTTTTATGTGATGGAAAAATATTTGGATGTCCAATTTAGTGCTGGGTGCCAACACTGTATTCTCCAGTAATTAAAGATTAATATTTTGATCGCTGCTGTGAGCAACCCAGGAGAAAAAAAAAACTCAGATCATTATGAATAAAGGCGTGTTTCATTTTCACTTTTGTTGAAAACGTTTCCTTATTAATTATTAACTGATGGCAGGGAAAACGCTATTTGACCAGGTGAGGTGGCTGAAGGCAAAATACCAAATGATAATGAATCCAGGAATGCATGCAACTGAAGGTGGATAATGTTTGATAAATATCATTTTATTGATGCTGTGTCCTAGCCTTTCAAAAGGATCGATAAAGATTTCTCTTTCAACAGCATCCTACATTCACTTCTGCCAAAGATTTACAAAGCTTAGATTCACAGACTGCAGTAATCAAAGATAAATTACAAGTTCCTGTCATTTTAGTAAACCGCATACCTATTAAAATGATCATTAGCCTCAAAATCTGAGCACTGACAATGAATGCTACACAAACTTCCATTCTCTAATGATGTTGTTGGAAGTACCCTTGGGCCATTTGAAGCCTTTTCATTCAGTATTACTGTGTAACAACCAATAAAGCTTATCAGTCTTTTCAGCAAGTTTTTACAAATGGTAAATGAAGACTGAAATAAAGTTGGCTGCTGTCATTGTAGGGAAAGATTTAACTCTTTGCTCATTTATCTTTAACATGGTACTTGTGCACAATACTTAGTCCATCTTGTGGCCATTTCAAAGCCTGTGCTGATTAGAACATAAGAACTAGGAGCAGGAGTAGGCCGCATGGCCCTGCGAGCCTGCACCGCCATTCAAGATCAGGGCTAATCTTTTCGTGGCCTCAGCTCCCGTCTTTTCACCAAAACCCTTAATAGCTTTACTATTCAAAAAAAAAATCTACCTTAGCTTTAAAAACATTTACTGAGGAAGCCTCAACCACTTCAATGGGCAGGGAATTCCATAGATTCACAACCCTCTGGGTGAAGAAGGTCCTTCTCAGTTCAGGCCTAAATCTGCTGCCCCTATTTTTGACGCTGTGCCCTCTTGTCCTCGTTTCACCCACCAGTGGAAACATCCTCTCTATTTCGATCTTATCTACTCCCTTCATAATTTTAAATGTTTCTATAAGATCCCCCCTCATTCTTCTAAATTCCAATGAACATAATCCCAGTCTACTCAGCCTCTCCTCATGATTTGGAGACGTCGGTGTTGGAGTGGGGTGTACAAAGTTAAAAAATCACACAACACCAGGTTATAGTCCAACAAGTTTAATTGGAAGCACGAGTTCTTACAATCTTTGTTTTTAGACTCCCTACAATGTGGAAACAAGCCCTTCGGCCCAACCAGTCCACACTGACCCTCTGAAGAGTAATCCACCCAGACCCATTTCCCCCTGACTAATGCACCTAACACTATGGACAATTTAGCATGGCCAATTCACCCAACCTGCATATCTTTGGATTGTGGGAGGAAACCAGAGCTCCTGGAGGAACCCCACACAGACACAGGAAGAAATTGCAAACTCCACTCAGACAGTTACCTGAGGCTGGAATTGAACCTGGGACCCTGGTGCTGTGAGGCTGCAGTGCTAACCATTGAGCCACCGTGTTATTCTCCATCATGTGATGAAGGAGCAGCGCTCCGAAAGCTAGTGCTTCCAAATAAACCTGTTGGACTATAACCTGGTGTGGTGTGATTTTAACAGTCTCTCCTCATAAGCCAATCCCCTCAACTCCAGAATCAACCCTAATAAACTCCACTGCACCCCCTCTAGTGCCCTCTAGTGATTAGAAAGCTGATAACCGGGGCTCAAGTTTCTAAGAGATGTTGCGGAAATTCTCAGGCGTGCTTTTACCTCCAGACACAATTATTCAATGCTCTCTTTGGCCTGTAAAATTACAAGGCACTTCAAGCTAAGTTGGTTATTAAATGTAGACTTTTTAAAAAAACGTAAGAAAATGTACTTTAATGAATATTCCTTCCCTTCTGGTCACTGGATGAAACAAAGATTCTTGTTAAAGGCCATGCACTTGTCAGTTCCTGAACTGCTTCCAATCTCAGTGGACGAGAATAGGGCTTGTATTGCCAAGCCTCCAGAATTAAAGATACATCCGCACAATCCAGAGAAGCAAGATTAAAAATATAAATTGTACTTCTAAAAATTTATCTTTGATTACTATTGATTTTCTATTTCTAAGAAAAGATGTATGGGCATAGATGTGGACAGGCAATCAGTGCCAAACTAGGGACCAAAGAGGTCAATCCACTTCCACTTTCCAAAGGACATGGGAATGTATCTGACTTGGAGGAGGGATATATCGGGTGACCAGTGCAGGGGAAGAGTGACAGAAGGCATGAGATCATGCAAAATTTCCAGGAATAAGTTAAATCAGTTTTGGTAATGCTAGACTAGAGCCAGGGTAACTGTGAACCCCTGTGTGGAAAATGCCTGGAAATTGACCATTGCAAGAGAAAAGGAGTCATAGACATAAGTCTGTGACATGGCCATCACTCTGTGGGCAAGCAGCATTCTTGGATGAATTTTATATAAATGGCAATACCTGGCCCATTTAAATAAATAGACAGAGGAAATAGTAAAAAGGAACGTGGACAATTTCTCGCTGCACACTAACAATGGATGAGAATCTTTGCCAAAAAATGTTAATCTGAGTGAAAATAAATCAGTTTCACACCACGATGGCTATCACTTCTGTGCCCAGCTGCAGGACCAAGGCAGGGGAGTGACCAGCAGAGAGTGGACAGTGTCAGAGAGGGCTATGCAAGGAGGGATTTGCCAGCTCCAAACGTGGAGGGTAAATTCAGTGCTGTCAGAATCCTGAGGGAGAGAAAAGCCTGCAAAACGATGCGTTTTTTGGTTTCATTGCAGCACGAGGGAAGGGCTTAGATCTTCCCCTTTGATTGGATTTTTGTTGGATCTTTGGTAAAGTTGGTTTTGCTCCCTACCGACTGCCATCCATCTGCCATGTTGCTGACCTGGGCACCCCTTAGTCCTATCGGGATGAATAGGAGTAGAGTCAGTGGTATCCCAGGCGATGTGAGAGAAGCTGCTCTGGAAATGCATTGACGATTCTGTGGCAAACCCAGGAGCCCTGTGGCCATCAGGACAGCTAATGTCTTGAGAGAAACATAATCAGTTTCAGAATTTGCACCAGTTTAATTGTTCATCATATGCTCAATTAAACTCCTTATGGAAAGCTAGAATGTGATTCTTCACAGCAACTCTCATAATGTCATCAATTCCATTGACTCCTTATTTGATTATATCTGCTTTCATATTCAATGGAAAATTACAGAGATGATGTGTAGAAGAGAAAAGGCTGAAGGTGACCCGCAAAGGTCTTTCATTTTATCGTGGATTTCAATAAGACACATGTACAGTTCAGTGCTGTGAGTGAGTCCAAAGCTAGGGTCAGAAATCTGACATAGTACAAATCATTCCAGTTGGGGATTCGGGAAATTCTTCCTTACCAGATTGAGGGGTGTTTGAGTGGAAAAACATTTATATTTTTCAAGGGAAGCTGTAAATGTGTATGGAGGGAGAAGAAGAAGAATGATTTCTAAGGGGGACGTTGGATGAGAAAGGGCAGAAAGAGTGGGATGTGAGTGGAACAGAAATACCACCACAGGTCAGAGGCCGAAATGGCCTGTGTCAGTTCTGTCATAGAGTCATAGTTAAAGAGGCATACAGCACAGAAACAGACCCTTCAGTCCAACCAGTCCATTCTGAACATAACTCCAAACTCAACTAGTCTTACCTGCCTGCTCCTGCCCATATCCCTCCAAACATTTCCTATACATGTACTAATCCAAATGTCCTTTAAACATTGTAATTGTACCCATATCCACCACTTCCTCAGGAAGGTCATTCCACATGCGAACAACTCTCTCTGTAAAAAAATTTGTCTCTCATGCCTTTTAAAAATCCTTCTCCTGTCAACTCAATGTGATTCGATTTAAAGTGAACTGAAAACCATGAGCAGCTGCTGGAAAGACCAAATTGTCTATGCCAACCCAATAACCTTCAATGGCTGAAAATCATAACAGCACAGGAGTGTGATCATCAATCAATATCACCCAGCGAGGGTCAGCAGTGATCACATCTCCACAGGTTGTGACTGTCTGAAAAAGTAGAAACTGAGATACTTGCACCGTGACAGAGACTTTCTCTGCTGTGCAGCGGACCAGGAAGCTGTGGCTCTACGTGTCCAATGTATGCCAGCAAGACTTGAAAGAAAACGCACATGCCGAGTTCCCTGAGCCTGTTGTGGAAGTAGAGACATTGTTATGCTTTTTTGACCATGGCATCAACATGGATGGACCAGGAGAGATTGTTAGTGATCATTGCTCCGAGGAACTTGATGCTCTTGGCCATCTCCACCTCATTTCCATTGACGTAAACAGTGGCGTGCCATCCTCCTTGCTTCCTGAAGTCAATGACCAGATCTTTCGTTCTGTTGTCTGTAAAGACTGACCGATTTTTTTACAGATGCACAATGGTAAGCATTCAATCTAGATGCATCAGGGTTTTGTATGGCAACTGCTCTTCCCAGAACTGTAAGAAACTGCAGATAGTTGTGAATACAGCCCAGTTCATCACACAAACCAACCTTTCATCCATTGAGTCGAGAGTGTGTTGCTGGAAAAGAACAGCTGGTCAGGCAGCATCCGAGGAGCGGGAGAATCGACGTTTCAGGCATAAGCCCTTCATCCATTGACTCCATTTACACTTCTCACTGCCTTGGGAAGGCAGCCAACATCATCAAATACCCTTCTCACCCCGGTTATAATCCCTTCCATCGGACAGAAGATACAAAAGCTTAAATACACGTACCGACAGATTCAAGAACAGCTTCTTCCTGCTGTTATTAGACTTCTGCTAAATTTGATGTTGATCTCACTCTCTATGTACCTTCTCTGCAGCTGCAACATTGTATTCTTCACTCTGTTCTATTACCCTAATGCACTTTATATGTATGCTCTGCCTGTACTGCACGCAAAACAAAACTTTTCACTGTACATATGTGCATGTGACAATAATAAATCAAATCAAATTAAATCAATTCAAAGATACCATGACATCTTCCACCAGTGTTCCTAATGTAAGATCCTGGGCGTCATTTGGGCAGATGGTGAGGCAGGGTGACATACAATGGTCCCAGGAAGTGTGACAGAGAGACGGGTGAGACTGGCAATGCACAAATTTCACCTCCTAAACATTTGGCCATCTCCACCTCATCTCCATTGACGTAGACAGTGGTGTGCCATCCACCTTGCTTCCTGAAGTCAATGACCAGCTCTTTTGTTATGTTGTACGTAAAGGTGGGAAAAGAATATATGGCTGACCCAAGAGGACCTGGTAAAGTAATTATAAGGAGGGACATCACCTCAGCTGCAGTGGCTGTGGCTGGTGGTGGAGTATTGTTGTCCATTATTCTGCAAGTTACCAGAGGAATCAATTCTAGGAGAGTAAAAAGACCAATAGAGAGATTAATATAATCCTTTCTCATTTAGGACAAGTCTAGAATGGTCTTCTGCTACACTGTTAATTGTCCCTAAGATTTACACAACTGTACTTTAAATTGAGATATTTACACTGTTATGGGATAACCAGTGGATGAGCCTGATTCCAAACACAACAATTCCTGGGTTCTGAAAGATTCTGCCCAAAGCAACATATGCCATTGGTTCCAACACCTTAGTCATGACAAAAATAAGAAGTCCTTTTAAAATATGTAGACATAGTCAAATCCTTCACATTCCAGGCATATTCTGTAAAATAAAGAACACCGTTACAATCTGGGTGAAATTTGGATGTGGATGCAAAAAATAATTGAAGTCAATATTTTTTTTTGACTCAGCCTCCTCTAAACTGGATCAAAGATTGAACGGAAAATTTTTAAAGGCTGCTCACAAACACTGCTTCACACGGGTAGCTTTCGCTCTATTACATCGCAATTTCCAGGGAGTCTCCACGTTGCCCAATACCAATCTCAGGGCACAATCCCTCAGCCTCCCATTATCCACCAATACTGGCATTGGAGCATGGCGTGCCTCGTGACCAGGCTGATCCTGGTGTTGACGATGTCCACTATGAGCTACACTCTGTCATCATTCGTCATTAATAAACAGGCAGGAGGCTGGAAGAACACAGCAAGCCAGGCAGCATCAGGAGGTGGAGAAGTCAGCATTTTGAGTGTAACTCTTCTTCAGGACTGGGGATGGGTGTAGGGGGAGCTGCAGAACTCCCAACCACTCCCTTTCTGACATGACCATCCTTGGCCTCCTCCTTTACCAAAACAAACCACAGCTCCTATTGGAGGAACAACACCATATCTTCAGCCTGAGCACCCTACAGCCTGGCAGGCTCAACACTGAGTTCTCCAATTTCCAATAATCTCACTTCCCATTCCCCAACTCCCTTCCCAGCCCCATCCCCCCCCCCCTTCCACTCCGCCCTGACACCTACCAGATTCATTCCTCCCATTGACCAACCAGGTCGTACCCTCTACCTGTCTTCACCTGTCCCCACTTCACCACCCTGGTCCCACCACCCCCTTTATCTGCAGCTCCCCCTACACCCACCCCCAGTCCTGAAGAAGGGTTACACCCAAAACATCGACTTCTCCACCTCCTGATGCTGCCTGGCTTGCTGTGTTTTTCCAGCCTCCTGCCTGTCTACTTTGGATTGCAGCAGCTACAGTTTTTTTTGTCTCTAACCATCATTCACCCCAAACGTCTGCATTCAATGAGATCATGGCTAATTGTTATTCATTCACAGGCAGTATTTATTGCCCAGAGAGCAATTAAGAGTCAACCACATTGCTATGGGTCTGGAGTCACATGTAGGTCAGAGCAGGTAAAGATGGCCATTTTCCTTCCCTGAAGGATGTTACTGAACCAGATTTTCCTGAAAATTGGGCACTGAATTCCGGTATTTTTTCAAATGCCACCACTGCCATGGTGGTAAATGAGAGAGGGTGTTTTGACAGAATGCAGTAAAAATGAATAAACTGTGTGGCCAGGTGATTAAACAGCAACTAGGGTGAGAGAATGGGTCTGTGTGTGCACGGAACAGTCAGTCATGTGCGTTCTATGTGCTGTCAGCAGTATGGCTTTATTGCTGCTAGTTCTGAAGAAGGGTTACTGGATCCAAAACGTTGACTCTCCTTTCTCTCCACAGATGCTGCCAGACCTGTTTTGAGTTTTTCCAGCAATTTCTATTTTTGTTTCTGATTTCCAGCATCCTTTGTTTCTTCTCATTCGTTAGACGTCATGGCTGGTAAGCGGTAACACCAGGTTGCCAAATAAAAGCCGAAAGAACACCGTTCTGAGAAGGATCACTCAACCTGAAACATTAATCTGATTTCTCTCCACAGATGCTTTGGAGGTGCTGAGCCTTTCCAGGAATTTCTGATTTTTTTTGGCTGTGTGTGTGTGAGTCTGTGTGTGAGGGTGTGTGTGTGGGTGTGGGGTGTGTGCATATGTGCGTGCCTCTGTGTGTGTTTATGTCTATGTATATATGTGTGTGTCTGTGTGTGTACGAGTGTGTGTGTGTGTGGGTGCCTGTGTGTGTGTATGTGTGTGGCTGTGTGTGTGTGTATGTTTGTGTGGGGGTGGGTGTGCGTGTGTCTGTGTGTGTATGTGTCTATGTTCATATGGGTGTGTGTGTATGTGGGTGAATGTGTGTGTGTGTCTGTGCATGTCTGTGTGTGTGTCTCTGTGTGTGTGTGGACCAGATTGCCGGCTCTTGTCTGACCATTCAGCACCCTTTGAAAGATGGTGTCAGGGATGGCAGTCTTTCAACAGTTAACCAGGGATCTAGGCACGGTGTGTAGTAAGACGGAGCTAGAATTGGATGTGAGGGACGTGGTGGGGTAGAGTGGGTAATTAGTGAGGCATGTTGGTAAGGTACCCTGAGATATCTCGCTCATTCTCACAGCAAGAAACCCTACAATAATATTGAAGATGGTATTAGTAATAACATTAGCAAATTTGCTGAGGATACTAAGCTGGGTGGCAGGGTGAAATGTGATGAGGATGTTAGGAGATTACAGGGTGACCTGGACAAGTTAGGTGAGTGGTCAGATGCATGGCAGATGCAATTTAATGTGAATAAATGTATGGTTATCCACTTTGGTGGCAAGAACAGGAAGGCAGATTACTACCTAAATGGAATCAATTTAGGTAAAGGGGCAGTACAGAGAGATCTGGGTGTCCTTGTACACCAGTCAATGAAGGTAAGCATGCAGGTACAACAGGTAGTGAAAAAGGCTAATAGCATGCTGGCCTTCATAACAAGAGGAATTGAGTATAGAAACAAAGAGGTG